>NC_052624.1:243621402-243931787 GCF_016161935.1 Mauremys reevesii
TTTGAAGCATTTCCCTTGATATTTCTAGGATTAAGTTATATCAAGTACTAATTTGGGAAAAATGCCAATTTTGCTACCTAGCAATTCCCTAACAGCCTTTTCCCTTTGCTTCTTTTTCAGTGTGTTCTAGCAAGTATCATTGTTGTGGGTCTAAAGGGAATGCTAATGCAGTTCCGTGATTTAAAAAAATATTGGAATGTGGATAAAATAGACTGGGTAAGTGAAATGTAACCTAAGGATGTTTTCCAGACAGAGGCTTAAACACATGCTTGCTAAACAAAACCTTAATACTGCTTTAGGCTGAGAACCCATATGCCAGTGCAAGCCAGTTTTTTTATATACTGCCAGATTATTTTCTCAATCACAAAATAGCAGCATTTGAAATTTTAATTGCCTTTATAAGAAACAGGAATGGAATTTTGGCAAATTATTAAGGATAAAGCATAATTTAAGACAAAAAAAGTTTATGCAGTCAGACCTGGTTAATCAGACTGGATTTAGAATGTGCAATTTTGTATGTATACAAATCCCTTGGTTAGCTAGTCAGCAAAGTTTTGCTGGTATGGAAGTGTAAAAAAATCTGGTATTCTAGCCTGGTACATGGAATGAAAACTATACAGGACATATAGAAATAAAAGTACAAAAGATGTGGAAATAGATATTGTGTGCTTCTAATGATGTTGCGTAGATCTTAATCCAGATGAAAATAGTATTAGATATGGGTGATGCTTTCCCGTTTGCAGAGTAAAACAGATTTTGTTTGGTTAAAACAAAAGACTCCATAGCAAGGAATGTGAAATGGAGCTAGGATGACCCGATGTCCCTATTTTATAGGGACAGTCCTGATATTTGGGGCTTTTTCTTATATAGGTACCTATGTCAGTTGGTAAGAGACTATAACTATTCCATCAGCACGTTATTCTAATGACTAGATGGTGTTTTCTACCAGGATATTCTGGAAGCTCACCTGACTCATAGTCTTTCAGAGGCAGACTAGCCCGGTTGATTCTTTTTCCCTTGTGAAAAGGTTAGAAAGCTTTGATATCTGTTTAGAAGTGAAGATCAGACAAGGCTATGAGCATGGTTATCACACCTAGGTTATCAACTAATGTTAAGATAAAATCAAGAGTGTATTCAGCTGTGTGAATATGCCTGGAATGTACCTTGGAGAAACTCAGGCTTACCATTGTGGACATGAGGGCCTGAGCCATTGAGATGTGGATGTTGTCAACATAGGTGTTGAAGTCTCCTAGGAGAATAATTTAGGTTATTCCAGTACCAGGCTTGTCAGTAGTTCTGTTAGCTCCTAAAAGAACCAAGAAGGCTTATGTATTGGATAGTAGATTTCCATGCTGATTCCATCTCTGTATTCTTGTTTGTTGAATATATTAGAACAATAATTCATCTTTGGCTAGTTGTATCATCCCCTCTGTTCAGTCTTTATAATGAAATGGTAAAGAATATTGCTCTAGATCAGGGGTTGGCAACCTTTCAGAAATGGTGTGCCAAGTCTTCATTTATTCACTCTAATTTAAAGTTTCGCTTGCCAGTATACATTTTAATGTTTTTAGATGGTCTCTTTCTATATGACTATAATATATAACTAAACTATTGCTGTATGTAAAGTAAATAAGGTTTTTAAAATGTTTAAGAAGCTTCATTTAAAATTAAATTAAAATGCAAAGCCCCCCGGACCGGTGGCCAGTTCCCAGGCAGTGTGAGTGCCACTGAAAATCAGCTCGCGTGCCGCCTTCGGCAGGCGTGCCATGGGTTGCCATATCCCTGCTCTAGATAGTATAATTCAAATTGAAATATTGTTTTCTTTTGTAAATAGAAGTGTTGATCTTATATAACAGAACTGTTTGAGGAGACCCACCAAGACCAAGTAATATGAGTGACTACAATTAGTGCTGATTTTAGAATGTATTGGATCCCAGCAGCAACTGACAGTATATTGGAAATGAAAAAGGTCTATTGCCTAGGTTTTTAAGTGTTTTGAAGATAGGAATTATACTAAAAACATTTAGAAATAATTAGCAGCTGTCCTTTTAGAATAGATGTGAATAAAGATCATTTAAAAGGGTGTGTCTCATGTAACGTAGAAGTCAAGACTGTTATGCTCATTGGTTTGGCAAATGCAGTGTCTGGAAACAGAATATTAGATATTATGTCAAATTATTATCTTTCTCTTTCATAAAAAGGGGAATTAAGAGGATCCTGAGGAATTATAGACAGGTCAGACTAACTTTGTTACCCGGAAAGATGCTAGAATAAATGACTAAACAATCAGTTTGCAAGCACCTAGAAGATAATAGGGTTATAAGACATAGCCAGTATGGATTTGTTGAAAAAAAATCATGCCAAACCAACCTAATTTTCTTCAACAGTGTTACTGGGATAGTGGATAAGGGGAAAGCAGTAGACATGATCTATCTTGATTTTAGTAAGGCTTTTGATACAGTTCCACATGATGTTCTCATAAGTAAACTAGGGAAATGTGGTCTAGATGAAGTTACTATAACATAGGTGCACACCTGGTTGAAAGACTGTTCTCAAAGAGTAACTATCAATGGTTCACTGTCAAACTAGGAGGACGTATCTAAGTGGGAATCCACAGGGGTCAGTCCTGGGTCCAGTACTATTCAATATTTTCATTAATGACTTGAATAATGGGGTGAAACATATGCTTATAACATTTGCAAATGACACCAAGCTGTGAGGGGTTGCAGGCACTTCAGAGGACACAATTATAATTCAAAACAACCTTGACAAATTGGAGAATTAGTCTGAAATCAACAAGATGAAATTCAATAAAGACAAGTGCAAAGTACTTCACTTGTGAAGGAAAAACAAATGCACAACTGAAAAATGGGGAATAACTGGCTAGGTGTAGAACCTCTGAAAAGGATTTGGGGAAGTAGATCACAAATTGAATATGAGTCAATGTCATGCAGTTGTGAAAAAGGCTAATTTCATTCTGGGGTGTATTAATAAGAGTGTCATGTGTAAAACACGAGAGGTAATTGTCCTCCTCTACTCGCACTGGTGAGGTCTCAGTTGGAATACTGTGTCCAGTTCTGGGCTCCACACTTCAGGAAAGATGGGGACAAAGCGGAGAGAGTCCAGAGGAGAGCAACAAAGACGATAAAAGGTTTAGAAAACCTGACCTATGAGGAAAGGTGAATAAAACTAGGCATGCTTAGATTTGAGAAAAGAAGGCTGAGGGGGGTTCTTCAAATATATTAAGGGCTGTTGAGAATCAGTTGTTCTTCCTACCCACTGAAGGTAGGAGAAGTAATGAGTTTATAATCTGTAGCAGCCCACCAGCCATAGGGAGGAAAAGAAAGGGGGATCCCTTCTTCTGGCCTTCAAATACCGCCCCCAACCTCTCCAAGCTCATCATCAGAAGCAAGCTTCCTCCCCATAGACCAGGACCGACCAACTCAAAGTGGTATCAGACCCTGCCAGAACAACAGATGCAAAATCTGATGACATATTTCCACTGCTACAATGATCAGCACCCATCACACACACCTTTCAAGATCCATGCATCCTGCACATGTCTATCACAACACGTGGTATACCTCAAACCAGTGCACTAAATGCCCCAATAGCAACTATGTGGGCGAAACCAGATAATCACTATGCGCTTGAATGAACTCACAGGAAAATGATAAAAGACAAAAACACCACATCACCTCTGAGTGTACATTTGTCTCATTATACATCTGGCCTATCAGTCCCAATCTTCAAAAGAAACCTGCACAACATTTTCAAAAGATGAGCCTGGGAGCTTAAATTCATAACTTAGGTAGATACTAAAAATCAAGGATTGAACAGAAACACTGTATTTATGGCTTATTACAACAATCTGCTGCAACCCACTAATAATGCCCCCTCCCCACCAGCTACTTCCCCTCTGCCCTTCCTTTCCTCCTTATGACTGGAGGGGTATTAATGGGCCACTTCACCTTGAATGGTCCCTTGAAATATGTGTTAACTACTTAAGGTAAAAAATCTGTTCCACCTTGTATTTAGCAGTAACACTAAATTAGTTTCCCAGACCTGCAGAAGAGTTCTGTGTATGCTCAAAAGCTAGTCCCTCTCACCAGCAGAAGTTGGTCCAATAAAAGATATTACCTCACTATAGGTGACACATGGGGGGCATGCGGGGTCCAGTGCCCTCTCCCCCGCACCCTGATTTCTGCTCGCCCTGCAGGGGAGGGAGAGGGCTCTGTCCTTCTTCCGCCATGCCTGCCCCCGGCACATTTGGCCCTGTCTCTGGCAGCCGAGCCTGGGCAGGGAGTAGAAGGGATGGGACCAGCTGCTTCTCATGCCAGCTGAGGGTGGCCGCTGCTGTGTGCAATGCAGTGATTGCCTGTGAGAAGCCGGCTGGTGAGGCGGCAGCAACCCACCCCCTCCGTTCCCCGCCTGGGCCCAGCTGCCAGGGATGGGCCAAGCAAGCCAAAGCTGCACCCTGGCACATTTCTGGCTTGCTTGGCCCTTGTCCTTGGCAGCCAGGCCTGGGCAGTGAGTGGAGGGGGTGGGCTGCCATCTCCCCTGCTGGGCTGTCTCTCAGGCAGCTGCTACACTGTGCAGAGTCAGCGACCCGGAGTGGCCACCTTAAGCCAGCATGAAAAGTGGCTGAGTCCTGCTCCTCGCAAGGGCCCGGCTGCCATGGAGAGCGGTCAGGCAAGCTGGGGGGAAGGGATGGCACAGTGGGAAAAGGTCAGAGCCCCCAACAGGTACCTCTGGTGGGGTGGGGAGAGCACGGAGGTCCTGGGCTGGGCACAGGGCCGGGGGTTGCTGGGGAAGGCACCAGGAGCAGGTTCCCTAGCTTTGGCTCAGCCAAAGGTAAGGGCATTGTCTGCACCCTGTACCTCCCCTACTGAGAGAGCTCCATGGAGAGCTATGAGTCTCCTCAGGCTGGGTCTGGCCCCAGCTGGGCCCAGAGGCACGTGCTTCCCGCTTCTATGGCCTCAGCCCCACAGGAGCCGGCGGATTGGCTGCCCTGGGCCAGGGAGATGGGACTTGAAGTTCCTCCCAGAGACAACACGTGTCCCCGCCCCCCCCCCACTCTTTATTTTGTGCCCTCCAGTATCAGGAAGCACAAGACTGCTTTTCTCTCTAATATCCTGGGACCAACATGGCTACAACAACACTCCATAAAACAGTGGAAGATATCAAATTCTGCCATCTGAAATGAAAACTCCACAACATGAAGAAAAAGGAAGCAAAACTTAGCAGTGACATCTACTTCCTGAGCAAATGCAAGAAACAAAACATCATTCCCAGAGGTCTCACCATCTATAACCCTGTGACCACTACATACAACTCCAAATATGCTGAACAGCTCTCCAGATGGACTTCAGAAAAACTGAGGAACCACTTTCTGCACCTCACATATTCTGGAAGGGACCACCTTGAACAAGAAATCATGACATGCTCCCACACACTGGAAGAAAAAAATCAGGAAAGTTACCTGGAAATCATACAAGAAATCCAAAAAACTATATATATAAAAAAATTCCCTGACGAGAGCCATTCAAAACAAAAACAAAAAACTGAATCTACTACAACTACTCCACATCCCACAGAACACCAACTCCAGGAGAAACTATGGCACCAGTACCCATCACGTGGACATTGCACGAAACCTAAACCTCATCAGTTTATCAATACTACCCCTAATTGGAGGTGAATTATCTGTACCCTCTAAGGGTAGGTCCATACTTACCCGCCGGGTCGACGCGGAGAGTTCGACTTCTCGGAGTTCGAACTATCACGTCTAATCTAGACGCGATAGTTCGAACTCCGAAAGCGCTCCCGTCGACTCCGGAACTCCACCACCGCGAACGGCGGTGGTGGAGTTGACGGGGGAGCCGCTGAGTTCGATCCCACGGCGTCTGGACAGGTAGGAAATTCAAACTAAGGTAGTTTGACTTCAGCTACGCTATTCGTGTAGCTGAAGTCACGTACCTTAGTTTGACCCCCCCCCCCCCAGTGTAGACCAGGCCTAAGGGATTGAACATCTGCCCTACCACAGAACCTGATTCCCTACTAGCATGTGGAAAACTAGAAGAATTCTTCCCCTGGCTCCACCTGAAAGAATTCTTTCACAACAATGATGATACCTCTCACAAATACCATGTCCCATCGACAATCATAAGAAAAAAGAATCAGACATAGGCACCAACTTACTGAGATCCCAGGGGGGTGCTTGACCCCCACTCTGCCCCAGGCCCTGCCCCCCTTCCACCCCATCCTCCAAACCCTCCCCTGCCTCTTCTCACCTCCTCCCCCTGCCTCTTCCTGCCCCCCAGAACCTCATGCACTCCTACTCCCCCCCCAGCACCTCATGCACACCGCTGAACAGCTGATCGCAGCGGGCAGGAGGTGCTGGGAGGGACGGGGAGGCGCTGACCCATGGGGCTGCTGGTGGGTGCTGAGTACCCACTAGTTTTTTTTCCATGGGTGCTCCAGGGCTAGACCACCCATAGAGTCAGTGCCTATGAAATCATCTGGTTGGACAACAAATAATGGATGAAACCATGCTCTTGATCATTATTTTGATTGCTTCAGGAAGAAAATTGACTGAAATTCTTAACAAACACCAAATCCACCACAATCTCTCCACCACCGAGAGGACAGTATACAGTCCCTGAAATCCAGCTATCAGATAGTGATCCAACCAGCAGCCAAAGGGGGTGCCATCGTAATCCTCAGCTGTGATGACTACATTTACGAGGCCAACCGACAACACTCTGACACCACCACCTACATAAAGAACTCAAAGAAGACCCCTCAGTACAATTTACCCAGGAAGTTAAGGATATCATCAAATCCTTTTCCAAACAACTCCAAGAGAAACTCTACAAACTCATCTCCCAGGAATGCACTCCAGGGACTTTCTGCATGCTTCCCAAGATACACAAACAAAGGAACCCATGCAGACCCATCATATCTGGCTGCAGCACTCTTACTGAAACAATATCGGTACTCATAGAAACCATCCTTAAACCACTAACCACACAAAGGGGCCAGGTTCCTCCAGGACACAACTGACTTCCTCCACAAACCCCGCAACATTAACAACCTCCCTCAGAACACCATCCTTGTCCCCATGGATGTCACCTTCCTTTACACCAACATCCCTCACATAGCTGCCTGCCTCAAATATTTACAACACAATAGACAACCCTCAGATATCCACCCCAAACACATGGGGGAACAGCCATGGATACTAGGATGGCTCCCCAATACGCCAACCTCTTCATGGGCCACCTTGAAGAATTTCTGGACAAATGTACCACTATACCGACGATATATCTGAGATACATTGATTATATTTTGATCCTCTGGACAGATGACTTAAACTCCCTCATAGATTTCCACCTCAACGTCAACAACCACTATCCATCCATTAAACTCTCACTGGAACACTCCCACACCAGTGTCAACTTCCCAAACACCATGCTTAGCTTCAACAATGGAACACTATAGACATCTATATACAAGAAACGCATGGATCACCACGTCTACCTTCATAGATCCAGTAACCACTCCAAACACACTAAGAAATCTGTTATCTCCAGCCAGGCACTCAGATACCACAGAATATGCTCTGAGGAGAAAGTACGAGATATACACCTTAACACACTCAAACCTGCGTTCACCAAAAAAGGACACTCCACCAGAGAAGTAGATCAGAACATGAAACAGGCAACCTAAATACCCCGAGAGACCCTGCTTCAATACAGAAATAAAGCCTCTCCCACCACCCATGCTTAGATTTCACCTACCATCCCACACTGGAACCCATACAGAGTGTCATCAAACAACTACAATACATATTCGATGTGGACTTGAAAGCTTGTCTCTCTCATCAGCAGAAGTTGGTCCAATAAACGATATTACCTCACCCATTTGCCTCTTAATTCTGGGAGCAACACAGCTACAATGACACTGCATACATGGAATGTGTTATTGTTAAGGTTTGAAGAATGCTGTGGTTAATTTATAAGCCTCTGATATCTCTCTCAAAGTGGCTCGCCAAAGATATCTTTGAGGTTTCTATGTCTTCTTTGTTGAACTTTGCAACAATCCAGAAATTAGAATGTCCAGCAGAGCATCAACAAAATTGCTTTTCTAAGAGTCTGGGTGCTACCCAGACTAACAAAGTACTGACTTATGGCCAACATAAACCTCGGAAAGGGTGATTGACATGTGAGAGGATGATTGCTTTGGCTCATCCACTCCAGCTTTGTGTGTCGTGTTACAACTAAAATGAAGAATGTCATTCTGTCAAAGGAGGATTCTAAGTGCGCTCACCAGCTTTCCTAAAATCAAATGTTGCTTTTGTTCCTTCTGCTGTCTTTTAGATTGCACTAGCTCTAACATCCTCAGTAGCAGGAGGCTTTGGTGTCAGTTTGTATATTGACTTCCTATCAAATAGATAGTCTGGCAAAAAGATTCAGAGAATCCACAGACATCACTAGTGGAGAAAGACATTTAAAGTATCTTAATTATTTATTACCGAGTAATACCTTAATGCCCGGAGGCCCCAGTCAGAATTGGATCCCACTGCACTTGGTTCTGTACTAACAGAGAAGTAGATATTGGTCCCTTTTCTGAAGACCTGGGGATTACAGCGGATAAGAAGCTGGATATGAGTCAGCAGTGTACCCTTGTTGTCAAGAAGGCTAGTGGCATATTGCGCTGCATTAGTAGGAGCATTGCCAGCAGATCAAGGGAAGTGATTATTCCCCTCTATTCGGCACTGATGAGGCCACATCTGGAGTATTGTGTCCAGTTTTGGGGCCCCACACTACAGAAAGGATGTGGACAAATTGGAGAGAGTCCAGCGGATGGCAATGAAAATGATCAGGTGGCTGGGGCACATGACTTATGAGGAGAGGCTGAGGGAACTGGGTTTGTTTAGTCTGCAGAAGAGAAGAGTGAGGGGGGCCTTCAGCTACCTGAAGGGGGGTTCCAAAGAGGGTGGAGCTCAGCCGTTCTCAGTTGTGGCAGATGACAGAACAAGGAGTAATGGTCTCAATCTGCAGTGGAGGAGGTCTAGGTTGGATATTAGGAACATTATTTCACTAGGAGGGTAGTGAAGCACTGGAATGGGTTACCTAGGGAGATGGTGGAAGCTCCATCCTTAGAGGTTTTTAAGGCCCGGTTTGACAAAGCCTTGGCTGGGATGATTTAGTTGGTGTTGGTCCTGCTTTGAGCAGGGGGTTGGACTAGATGATCTCATGAGGTCTCTTCCAATCCTAATATTCTATGATTCTACGAGCCTGACAGTTGTTGAGGGGGTTACACATACTAATGTAGCATTAGGATCCAGCATTTAAATGAGACCTGCATCATCTGGGTAATAAAAATCAATTGTGTCCACAGTTCTCAACAGTGTTTGGTTTTGTATCCCTGAGCATAGACTTTGTATGGATTGCCTGATTTTTCTCCTTTGCTTTTTCTTTTGTCTCTACTCTTGAATCTAAAGCATTCTCTCCATTGAGCATGTGCAGAACAGGCAGTACCAGTGTGTTTCCTTACACTGTCCCACCAGTGGATCTTAGTCATGTTATAAAGGAACCATTTGTCTCAGAATGAGATTATACTCTCAATTCCATTTCCCTTATATCCCTGCTAATACCTTTTATTAGTAGCTGAAAGCTTGTTTTGCTTCCATTTGTCCAGCAAATGTTTAGATTAATGAGGGTCTCAGTGATGTCCAAAACTGAAATACAAATTTCTGGACAAAACTACAGCTTTAAAAGCTTTGAATGAACAAACTAAGATCAGGGCTTACAAATTGGTAAGTGTATGAGTTATTACAACGCCTAGAGACTTTTGTAGCTGTCATAAGTGAGGTGAGGTGAGATGTTAGCAACATGGTAGCACTGAGGCTTATCGAAATTTACAAGTTGAAGTGCAAGTGGTTTGGTTTGATGAGCAGTAAAGATTAAGCCATGGCTGAATGGGCTCCGTTTGATTCAGTTTGGTATTTAAAGTTCAAAGTTGCTGGATTAGCCTTTTCATGTGTAATAAAAACAGACTGGTAAATAGGATTTGACTTTTTGTTTTCCCCGGTGATATTCTGTATAAATTCATGCACAGTAATTTGTGTAAGTTTTAATTTTAAGATATGTCTAGAATTTATCAGTATTTGGTTTCAAGGAATACACTACCTCTCTGCTATTTGCTCAAAAGAGGTTTCACTAAGAAAGACAGCAGATCCTTTTGTTGTAGTTTGGCACTTTAAAGAGTTGGAAGGAAAACACTTTGCTGAGCAAAGTATTATAACATTCCACGTTGTGTAAAGCATAACTGGATAAAATGTGATTTATATTTGACAATAAAGGGTCAAATCCTGAAGTTTTTACTCAGGCAAAAACTTCCATTATTAGATCCAAAGTACTGAATTGCATCTGGCATTTGTGAACTAGCTGCTGTGGCATCAGCCATTTTTTGAAGAGAAAAAACATTGTTAACACTGGTCGTGTGATTGTAATATGGTCTGTTCTCTCCACAAACTTGAACAGCTAGTATTGCAATTAATCAGAGATACATGCAGCTGTGGAGAAAAAGGTATGTCCCCGAGATTGTAAACTCATTTCCATCCTTCTGAGAGACTTTATATGACTAGATGCCACTCTTCGCTCAAAGTTCCCTCAACTCTCCCAATATTTACTGAGTGCCCCCAAGAGACAGGCATTCAGTACATTTATTCATTTAATACTTACTCTGTTATTATTTTAAGTCTGTGGTTTGTATTCCTGTTCTGATGCTTGCTTCCACTCTCATGTGAATTCCCAGCATGAGCTATATTTAAGATGTTCTGTCAACCACAGAAGTCCACTGGAACATGGCATGGGGCCTGTCACATTTAAATGCCATTGTCTTAGTACACTCTACAATTTTGAAATTTTTTTAAAAATGTTATAATAGTCAACCGTCAAAGAGCATTCCTTCCCTGCAGTGCCCGGTGTTGGCCTGTATGACTCTGTTGAGTCCTGCCTCCATTTCCCTTACCCTTAAGGTACCCTTAAAAAGTCCACACAGTCCAGATATTCAAGCCATTCCTCTGACTGGGGTCCACTTTATTAAGTTCTGCACAAAGTGTTTCAAAAGAAAATTGAAACTTACAAAGTCTTCATCTCAGTTTTCAGCTGGGCCAAGCCCCTCTGTGGCATGGCCCACTTGCTCTGGCAACACATGGGGGGGCATGTGGGGTCATGTGCCCCTCTCAGATTTCTGCTAGGGTTTGCTGGCCCCATTCAGTAGCATGGTGAGGCCAGGCCCCCTCCCTGCATGGTAGCTGCTGGTGCCGGCAAGCTGCATCCCATGGGGAGAGGCAGGAGCAACAGCTGGTTGCTGCTTTCTGGGAGGGGAGACTGAGGGTAAGGGGGTGGGCGTGACTCAAGCTGTTCTGGGGGTGGCTGAACTTTTAAATTGTGCTCCCCCAAACTATCAGCAGGTATGGGTTGTCCCTGCTTCTGCCTCTGCCCAAGTCCACAAACTACTCAGAGACCTTTGTGCTGATAAAACACCCAGTGCAGTTTACTTACAATGTTGATTCCCACCATTATTGTAACCATACAGCCTTATTCCTACAGACTTAGGGAGCCTTCAGTTCTTCGAGATGTGTCTCTCTATGGGTGCTCCACTACCCATCCTCCTCCCCTCTGCTTTGGAGCCAAAAACATACGTGTTGCGGCAGAGAGGGAACTGGGGACGGTTGGACCACACAGCACTATATATATGTCTGGCACACCGCGCGATGGGGGGAGGTGCACATGTGTGGTCCGATGAGCAAGGCCGCTGAAGATCTCTGATCCCAGGTGCAGGGGGTGCTGCCACACCTACAAGTTGAGCAGCCATAGGGACACACATCTTGAAGAACCTCAGTTACTGCACAGGGCAAGTAACCTTCTCCTGAGGCAAGCAGAGAAGAACAAAATCTCTCTCTCTCTGCTCCTCCCCTCCTATTTCTTTCTTGTGCCTTTTTGTATCCTCTGCCCAATGACTTAATTAGTCTTCCAGCTCTGCTCCACCCCCCCCCCCCCAATTAGGCACAGCTCTTCTTAACAATGTCTGTTCTGCAATAACCAGAGTGCTGGCGCAGCTGTTATTGCCTAGCACTCTGTCACCACCATCCCCGCTTACCCGACAGTAAGATTTTTCTTTCCCCTTGCTTTACCTCGCTTAGTGGAGATGCCATCCTGCAGGAGTCTCTCCCTGTCCCTAGGCTGATCATCTGGTCATTCTTGTGGGCGTCTGCTCATTCTCCAGCCACAGAAATCACACTTTGCGAGGGGAGGAGACACCCCCCAGCTCCATCTCAGCCCACAAGTCTTCATACCATGGGCACCCTGGGGATACTCCCCTTATTCTCCCCATTTATATCTGGCAAAGGATTGAGGTTACTTCCTTTATCCTCCTGTCCAGTTAGGGTCACATGTTCTCCCAACCCTCCAAACTGTGCCTGGGTTTCTTCTCTTTGGGGATGTGTTGCAGGGGTTCCATCAGTCCCTCAACCTCTACTGAGGAGCTTGTGCTTCCTTAATTCCCATCCCCTCCACCTTCAATTGCCTGGGGAAGTCTCCTCCTTTTCTTCTGATTTGGGTGCTGTTGACTAGGGGCTTATACGGTTTCTCCTATTGGCTCAGTTTTTTCTCTTATGAACATAGAATGTGTCCATGTGGATAGTTGCTCACGAAATCATCCAGTGAGCCTTTGCCAGCTCCCTCTGGACAAGGGAGCAAGCTGAGGCTGTATCCACAAGGTCCCTCTGGAGTTCCCTCCTTGTCCCATCCCAGCCACAAAATTCAACAAAACCACAGTTCATATACAGGCAGTCCTTTTTGTGTGTCCCTGTCACCCACGCTGATAGCATGTAATGGGATGAGCTCCAGCCAGAACTCCTTGGGGTTCTTACTCCTTACTCTCTATACTCCTTCCTGCTGTGGGTTCTCCAGTCTTCCTCCCAAGCGCTAGACCCTTAACTGCTTGTCTTTCTTTCCCAGAAAAGTCTGCCTCTGTGTATTCCTCAGTCAATTTCACAGCCACATCCGCTGTACCTGGTGGATGCTGTCTAACCCAGGCTTATAGGTTCTTAGGGAGGCCTTGAAGGAACTGTTCTAGCACTAGAGCATCCTTTATTTCCCCCACTGTTTGGGTGTCTGATCTTAACCAGTGAGTGGCCAGTCCATCAAGCCTTGGGTGAATGTCTGGGCCTGTAAACCCCCAGTCCAGAACTTTTGGCGGTACTTCTCAGTGGACAGACTCACCTGATCCAGGATGGCTGCCCTCATCACCTCATAATTCCTGGCCTGCTCCTCACTCATAGCCATATAGGCCGCTTGGGCTTCCTCTGCCAGATAGGGAGCCAGCCGCAGAGCCCCGGTGGCCCTATCCCAACCTGCACCCATAGCTATCCTTTCCAAAGTGCCCAGGAATGCATCAGGGTCATCTGCAGGGCCAATCTTATGTAGTCCTATGCCCTGTGTCCAGGCGCCATCCCCCACAATGGGATTCACCACCTTCTGTAGGAGCTACTGCTGCACATTGGTTTGTTCCCTTATGAAATCTTGCAAGCTTTTCTGTTGCTCTGCCTGCCAGGTAAGCAAAGCCTGCCTCTCCATGTTGGTGGGATTGTTCAAATCTTTGCAGGGTCTTCTGCATTTCTTACTGTTTTACTAGCCATTGCAGGGTCTCCTCCATCGTCCAGGCCACCAAACCCTTGTGCTGGCTAAGATCTCAGACAAGCCCCCACATGTGGCAGGCTCACTTGCTCCTGCCTCTGCTCAAGTCCACAAACCTCTGAGAAACTTTCATGCTGATAAAACACCTGGAGCAGTTTATTTACGATGTTGACTCCCACCACCCTTGTACAACATTCCGCCTTAGTCCCACAGACTTTGGGAGCCTTCAGCCCCAGAGGCAAGCAAGGAAGATCAATATCTCTCCCTCTCTCTACTTCTTTGTTTTGCCTAATGGCTTAATTATCCTTCCAGCTCTCCTCCACCCCCCCATTAGGTAGGTACAGCTCTTCTTAACAAGGTCTGTTCTGCAGTATTTAATTGAAGCTCAGTGACCAGAAAGCTGGCTCATCTGTTATTGCCCAGGATTCTCTCCCACCCTCCTCCCTGAGGGTCTGTCCTTTCTTTAAAAATTTGTTTATTTCATCCCAATCCCAAACTGGGCACAGCTCTTCCTTGCTGAGGGTCTGTCATCCTGCTGTCTTGGCACTTCTTCCCTGGAATTTGGCCTTCTCCACAGGCTTCCTTTCTGATGCTTGTTAACTCTTGGCCCTGAAGGAACCTTCTTATTCCCTGCAGTGTCTACAGGTATCGGCTTAGCCCACCTACAGCTGTCTTCTCCTTTATAAGGGGAAGGCCTTTCCTTGAGCCCGGTTGGGCGGCAAGTAACCAGTCCAGGTGCCCTTGGACTCTGCTCCCTTTATTGAAGGAACCAATTAAATGTGGCAACAATGTATTACAAGTTTTGCATGCCAGTGAAATATACTTTTAAAAAAGATGTTAACAATCTCTGACCACTCCTGGCTCGATCCATGCTCCAGCAAACTTCTATAGTAATTGTGATGCAAACAGCATAATACTTTCTGGGGTTTCATAACGGAGCAGAGCTGTTGGACCTACTTTAAGAATGAAAACAAAGCCAATTCCGAGGTGAAAATCTTCAACCTAGGCCTCTACTTCTGAGTGTGTAAAATTCCTTGTTGACATTACTGTGCCTGTGTAAGTATGTATGTGCACTCTTGAACAATGTTTACACTTGCGTGCACACAAATAAATGAGTAAATGCTGATGCAAATTCTAGCACTTGGGTCCTATCTAGTGTGCATGTGTAACTGACAGGATAGTCTGGCTCCTTTTAAGAGTACCAATGTAGGAGTTTTTAAAGTGTGTTTATACCTGTGAAACCATGTTTGCATGTGCTCACTTGGAGGTTACTAAGAGGCCTGGCTGAAAAATTTGGCCTTTAATATGTAATGTTCTGACTCTCTCTCTTAGCCTGGCTGTTAGAAGTTTCCAACATATATTGCAATAGATGAGTAAGTTTTGTCAAAAGTTTTACAAATGACCTTTAATTATTAGTAGCAATCATGTTTACGCATTCTGCTGATCGTTAAACCAGTTATAGAGTAAGATAAGTGTTAACTTATAATTCCTTTCCTACTTCACTGTGAAATACAAGTTGAGTTCAGCCTGAATAACATTGCTACTGTAGCAACATATGTCATTACAAGAGCTTCAAAAATGGACTTCCATGACTCTTAAACTTGTTAGAATGTCAGATCACTTGTGTTCTCTGAGGGAGAGGTAAAATTTTCATGGATAATTCAATCTTCCTCGTTTGCCAGTTCAGAGATGTCTGGCTGCAATCTCTAGTTATCATTCTTTCTGGAAACTTTAAACATATTTATTCCCAATTAAAAATAATTATACAGCTTTATGGAGAGCTTAAACTAACTGTGTCTTTTGTTTCCTTCCTTGAAGAGCATATGGGTTAGTACCTATGTATTTACAGTATGCTTTGCTGCTAACGTGGGACTATTGTATGGAGTTGTCTGCACTATAGTTATAGTGATTTTCCGCTTCCAAAGGTGAGACATCCTTTGTTCTTGAAATGTTCTAGAAACAAATCATTGTGACATATATTGCTCCACTTTCAGTATAGATGTACAATACACTGGGTTAAATAATGAAATCTCATTTTTTGTAACTAATAGACAATTGTAGATATAAGGACACTAAAAGTCAGTGATTATTTTTATAATGCCCTAACTACTAAGTGCAATAATGGCCTTGAAATGCACTGTGTGTCGTGTCTTAATGCTCTGATAAAAAGGAATCTACACTTACAAATAAAAAGAACCAGTCAGACTGGTGCATTTACTGGACATTAAAGAATTCTAAAACAGTTTCATAACGTGAAATTATTTTATGATTTTTTAAAAATAATTACAAATCTCTAGAACACATAAATCAAAGCTAGGGTAAGATCAGTAATAAGGACAATATAAATTTCCTTCCATTAGAGCCTTTTTTTGTTCATTGAAAAGTGCAGGATGTCTGGCAAGCCTTAGTTACTGAGTGTCATTATAAACCTCTTGATACTGTACTGAAGGAGGTGCCAGCT
Source organism: Mauremys reevesii (assembly GCF_016161935.1). Classification (NCBI taxonomy): domain Eukaryota; kingdom Metazoa; phylum Chordata; order Testudines; family Geoemydidae; genus Mauremys; species Mauremys reevesii. The sequence goes on from NC_052624.1 coordinate 243,637,576, forward strand.
GACATTCTACACATTTTAAAATGTTGTAATAAAAACCAATAGGAAAACCATTCAAGTGTCTAAAGAAAAAAAACTGCACATTGTAAATTCTGTGTACAAGTTCCAAAAAACAAACAATGAAAAAAACCTACAAATAGCATATATTAATATGCATTATTTACACAGTACAACTAAATAACTATGCTTAGGTTTTGAATAAAGGAAAATATTCTTTGATGTCAGTGATCCTCCCGGTGCTGGTAAATCAATGATCTTGTAAGTTACCTACCCCATGTGACTGGTTTCCTGCATGCATGCAGAACTTCATTGAAGTTAAGTACAGTATAGAGGGCCTGATTCAATGCATGTTGAAACTAATGGGGCTCCTGCTGAGTATAGGGTCTGTCCTTCCAGAGTGATTTGCATGATGCAGGATCAGGGTGAAAATAGGTTAAAAATGCTCAGTGATTATAATTACAGTAGATGACTTCTGATTGAATTTATCAGTATAGTGTTGGCAGCCCCCTGTTTGAGATTCACTGATGACCAGCATTGTATAAGAGCTAGAAATTACTTATTAATGAACAAAGTGTACATGTTTGGAAAGTACTGCTATAAGGAAAAGGCCAAATTCGGATTTCAGTTACACCTCTGTGACTGGGTGTTTGGGTTTCCACAGCGGCGAATGGGTGAGTGATTTGGCCCAAAGTTTGGCCATGAGTCTGAACCAACACCAACTGAAGTCAATGGGAGTCTTTTCATTGACTTCAGTTGGCTTTGAATCAGGTCCCAGGTGATCATCATTGTAATAAGGATGATGAAAGGCATAAGATCCTTAAAATGTTACTACAAAACTGAGCAGCATAAGATAATGTGTGGCATACCATCCACTTGTGGGGGGAAAAAGGTGTGTAGTGACTGCTGGTAGGGAGGCTAGAAACACCTACCAAAGTGATGAAAATACTGTAGATACTACACTGAGGAAGATGCACTGCTGTTCGGATGGATGCCTCCAGAGCATTGGAGGGAGCCTGGTTTTATAAATCAAAATAAATTAAATACAGTAGAATCTGTAGAAAGGGGTCATGCCATTCAGAAGAGCGCAATCAGCTGTTCCAAGTCTTGTCCAATCTCCCCTCTGGTTGCTCATGGTTTCCATATGTTGAGACAGCTATTGAAATATTTGTATTTTGTCACATAAAGATGTATCAGTTTTGCAGATAGCAAGTGATTGCCATTTATAACCCACCTCTCTGTAGTAACTTTAATTTTCCAGGCCAATATTTTTTTCTCTCTCCCATGTTCATATTGTGCAGGTAAACGTAGGCTAACTAAATCCAGTGATGAGTAGTAAGCCATCACTTTTTCTTTTCAAGAATGTGGACATACATTACACACCCCGTCGAGGGCTATGCCTACAATGTGAGTTAGGGATGTGACTCCTCTCTATGTGTACACATCCTTGCGCCAGCTCTTAGTGAGCTAGCATCAGTTAGGGATGTAAACAGTTAACCAGTGAACATTAGTCTTACTGGTTAACCCAGTCTAACTGTTAACCCCCAGTTCAGCCCCGGGCTGGCCAGAGCAGCCCCAGCCACGCCAGCCGGCCAGCTGGAGCAGCAGCCCTGAGCTGCACCAGCTGACCCCAGGAGCATCCCCGTGCCGTCCCAGCTGGCACCCCAGCAGCAGCTCTAGCCCCGCGGCCGCTGGCCGGAGCAGCCCCAGCCCCTGTCCCTTTAATCGGTTAATCGGTTAAACGATATAATTTTAATTGTTTTAACGGTTTACTTTTAAAATGCTATTTACATCCCTAGCATGACTATAAATAGCAGTATACCTATAGTTGCGTGGGGAGCAGCAAAGCTGAGCCGTACTGAGTACAAATTTGTCTGTAACTCGATGAGAACTAGTGTGAGAATGTGTACAGGAGCCTGGGAAGCAAGCTCTTAGCTCACAGTGTAGGCATAGCTTACATGTTTAGGCAGGGGGTGTCTCTTACTGTGTGTTTGTATAGCACCTAGCACAACAAAGCTCAAGTTCTGATTGAGATCTTTGGGTGGAACAATGATACAAATAATAAATACAGTCACGGGCACCAACTTTGTGATTTGGCAGGGTATGCTCCACCCTCGCTCCGTCCCAGGCCCTGCCCCCACTCCATCCCTTCCATCAAAGCCACACTTCCAGCCTGCCTCTTCCCCGTGCCCTGAGGGATGACTGGTGCCTCCCATACTGGTGGGGGCACAATCTAAAGGGGAGGTCAGGTCATGGGTCCCCCCACCCAGCAACCCTGCCCTGGGGCCACTACGCTCTCCCACCCCACATTACTTGCAGGGGGAACGCTCTGTCCTCCCACTGCACCTGGCTGTCCAGGCAGGGAGCAGGAGGGAGCCGTTTCTAATGCTGGCCCCTCCCGGTCACTGCTCTGCAGCCCGGCAGCTGCCTGAGAGAGTCTGGTTGGGGAGACAGCTGCCCCCTGCCCGGCCTCAGCTGCTGGGGACCACGGCTGAGCGAGCCAGAAACGTGCTGCGGGGAGGGAGTCTGTGGCTCGCTCACCCGCAGGAACTTGAAGCTGGGCTGAGTGGCTGAAGCCATCTCCCAAGCCAGGCCCTCTCAGGCAGCCGCCAGCCCGCCACGCTGCACAGCGGTGTCTGAACAGCTGAGCTGCAACAGGCGGGAGGCACTGTGAGGGAGGGGACGTGCTGATTGGCAGTGCCTGCTGGTGGCAGGAGGTGCTGGGGTGGGAGGGCCCCACCAGTGGGTGCTAAGCACCCACAATGTTTTTCTGTGGTTGCGCCAGCCCTAAAGCACCCATGGAGTCAGTGCCTATTAATATAGTTTCAGAGGCATAACAGGAGTAACATTACATAAGTGAAGAGTAATATTACTTTACAAAAAAGTCCCATTTTTCATACTTTAAATTGAAAAATAAAGCTACAGAAATTTTGAAGTAATATACTATAACAACTTTTCAGAATTTAAAGAGGCTACAGAACCAACCTAAACCTACCTAGCTATTTAGCATTTGTACACTTAAAGGATATTTTCTCCAGTAACTGTCTGTCCTGATTTTTATAGAATGATTACAATATGAAATGTACTTTAAACATGCAAAAATATATATAGCAATTCTATTGTTAGAACGCAGCCTTCTGTTATATTTTAGACCTGTATCTCTACCTATCCATATTCAAGATTACTGTACTGATGATCTGCTTCACAACTTTTCTCCATGTGTTGATTACAGAGCAAAGACACTGAGTTTGAAAAATATGAAAGAAGTGGAATGTAAATTCAAAACAGAAGCAGATTGTGTAAGTGTACTCTTCCTCTATTCTTCTATCCTTTATTAATCTATAGCTTTTTATCTCCCGTAGTTTGTTACAAAGGTTATAAGAGTAAGTGCACTCAAAAAATTACAATTACATGGCCATTTCTAGAACCAGTGGAAATATATGCCATGGAAATCTTGTGCTTTGGGTCTCTTTATGGGTTTCAATTATGTATGCAGAATGTGAAGTTTCTGTAAAAAATTAAGGGTTATAGTCAATGGTTATCTTTGGTTCCATAGATATGAAATTCTGTGAATTTCAATTTATGGAAGTTCATTTTCTGTTGGAGTTTGCCTCTCATGGGAAAAGCTGTCTGAGTCCCACAGGTTTTGGGGGATCTACTAGTGACCAGTGGTTTCCAAACAGTTACTACTTGTCTCTTTCCTTCTGTCTGATTTCCTTATTCCTCTGCAACCCTTTGACACTCTGGATGTGCATGAGCCCCTTCCCAACCATGATTCAGTCCCATCCACTCATCCAGAACCTGATTTTTCACAGTGCACCCACATTTGGTAGGGAAAGGGAGGCGGGTTGCATGGAGCTGGCACAGACCCCTTTAAACACCTCTCAGCCAAGATCACCTTGAGAAGTAGATGGAATGATCCTACCTCAAGAGACTGTTTTCTGAACTTGCATTCTCACCTGTCTTTTATCCTCCCAATCACAGATTACAATTTTTTTGCTTATTTTCCATTATACTTATGATTACTTTGTATTACAATAGTGCCTGTGGGCTCCAGGTGAGATCAGGGCTCCACTGTGCCAGGCACTCTACACATACATAATCAAAAACACTCTGCTCAAATAGACAGACCAAAAATTAGAGGGGAAACAGAGGTGCAGTCAGAGGTGCTGTAACAATTTTTATAGTGTCAGTGCTTACAGCCATTTAACCAAACTGTAAACCCTGTATGTAATGGAAACCACTTCAAGCCAGAGGATGCGGCAGCACACACACCCGCTTCTCCAGTTTGAGCACCTACGGGTGCAGTGACTTGCCCAAAATCAAACAGCATGTCAGTGGCTGTGCTAGAAACACATCTAGTAAACCATTCTGCCTCTCAGTGTGGCATTTTCTGCTGTGTCCACATGACTTTTCAAATATCCATCCATCCAGTCTTCTTAATAGTTCAGTTAGCAACATGCCTGCCAGTTATTACCTCATTAGTGAAACTCTCCAATCCAAATTATTCATTTTTTAATATCTGAATTATGTCTTGAATCTGGGTTATCTTGGACTCAAAAGTTGAGAATTTGCCCAAGAGGATTTACTGTTTGGCACGCTGAAACATTTTGAGTGACAAGGCTGAAAACAGTGGTAAGCAAGAGAGGGGAGGATTCTAAAATGCTAATTAAAAACAATGTTTTGACGCCTGTCCCAGTTGTTGATTATTAGATCAAATTTCAGTATTAAGAAAAAAAAGTTAAAGGAACTTTGTTAGAGTTACATGACCTCAAATTTGATCTATATTTCTTTCTCTTAAAAGGAATTTTTAAAAATATTTTTCATCTCTTTTCTCTAAGTTTCTGCTTTAGCTCTTTTTTCCCTAAATCACCAAGAAAGATCAATGCCTGAGAACATACAGTAACAAACTAGCCTACGCACTGTGGAGGGAATAAAGTTTTAGTAAGGAAGCAGGTTTCTCAAGAGTTTATTAGAGAAAACAAAGAGGAAAAACATTTTCAGGATTAAGAAAACTGCCTTGGCACATGCCTTTTAACTTAATTTAGAACTGCTGGGTTGCAGTTGTTTACAGTGAGTTTTTAAATGTGTGAATGCTCGAATTGTTGAGGCTCCCCTTGAAAATGACAACTTAGAGATAAACAGGATACCTACACATGAAAATATGCAAATTTCATCATCTGTCATACTGTCACGGTGCTGTGGATTTATAGAGGTTATTCCATCAATAAGTGAACAGAAACGTCAATATGGAAAATATTGAGAGAATGCTTCCTAAAAAACATATGTGAAACATGTCACATCACAGATACTATTAGATCAAACTCTTGCCAAAATGTATGTGGTGCTGAGTAATGCCCGCAGCCGCTGTGGATGTCCTTAGGAAGCTAGTGAATAGGCTGCTTCAAACAGTTTTCTTTCCTCCTTGGGAAGGATACATTGTAAAGGAACTCAGTTTTTCTCAGAATGATAGAGATCAGATTTTGAAATGCATCCAGAATGCAACTAGAACTAAACCAGATCTGAATTTGTCACAGTTCCCCTCAACCATATCCTGAGGAAAAGTTTGATTTTGACAGGGTCTCCTGGTTGGTATTCTTGGACTGGGAGGGTTTGGGGCTGTAATGAAACGCTCAAATGTATTATTCTGTTCAGCCACTGGGTGGTACTGTGTGTAACATACCTTATTTAAGCTAAACTCAGCCATTCTTCATCATCTTCCTATTATGCTTCTGGCGTTTAGCACAAGCACCAACTTTCCTTGGCACTGGTGGGTGCTCGCCCCCGACTCCGCCCCCTCCCTGCCCCTATTGAACCCCTCCCCAAATCACCGCCCTGGCCCCGCCTCTTCCATGTCCTCATCACATTCCTCCTCTCCCCATCCCTCCCACCGCTTGCTGCGCGAAACAGCTGTTTTGTGGTGCAAGCGCTGGAAGGGAGAGGGGAGAAGCAGGACTCGGTGGTGCGCTCAGGGTAGGAGGCGGCGTGGAGGTGAGCAGGAGCGGGGGGACAGGGAACTACCAGTGGGTGCAGAGCACCCACCAATTTTTCCCCGTGGGTGTTCCAGCCCCGGAACACCCACGGAGTCGGCACCTATGGCGTTTAGGGCAGTGACGAAACTCCTCCCCTCCTGTTTGTTACTGACAAGTCTTGCAATAGTTTACCAGCTGTGCCCCAGGTTTTTCAGCTCGGCTTCCACATCTCTTTGCCATGTTGTTTTCGGGCAGACTTGTTTTCGCTTGCCTTTGGGTGTCCATCTTATTGCTACTCTGGTGATAGAATCAGTTTTCATCTGCAGCACATGACCGATCCATCTCCAGTGCCTCGTGGAAATATCTCTAGTGTATCTCTCTGAGAAGGAAGTTATGTAGTCAGTCCTTATCTGATACAGAAACCTGATGTGCTAGTAGCAGCCTAGCCACCTACTGTGTACAAGAAATACATGACATGGTGTCAGGAGTAAACTAGTGCCAGAAGAGAACAGAAACAGAAGGAAAGCAGCAACAAAGGTTGCAACAGAAGGAACAAAGCTTGCAGGATCAATCTCATCAACATGCCATTCTTCAGTGTCTTAGAAAACTTCAGTTTTGCTAAATCTACAGAATCAACAAGTTGGAAGCAACATTTTGCAAGATTTTGCATTGCAAACAAACTCCACAAGAAAACTGGAGACATTCAGATATGCTTTTTAATTTAAACTATGGAGAAGCAGGCAGACCATGTCTTTAAATCCTTTACCTTTATTGAAGACTGTCACAAAGATTACTGTGAAAGAGTTCTAATTATGTTTGATGCATACTTTATATCTCAAAGAAGTGTGGCTTATGAAAGAGCATATTTTCACCAGGTAATTCAAAGACCATGGGAAATGTCGAATGCTTTATAAGAGCTCCGCATATATTGGCTAAAAACTTTGATTTGGGGACTGCAAACATGAAAATAGAAGACAGGCTGGTTATTGTGTTCACAGACAAGAATCTTTCACAGCCACTAAAGTTGAAGACAGACTTAGCCCTTAGACACAGCTATACAGATAGCAAAGCAGTCGGAACTAGTCAAACAGCAGAACAAAAGTCAGGAGCAACTTGAAAAAACTGAAAAAAAAATTACCTTAGAAGCTGTAAACAGCATGAGTGCTAAATGTCATCATAAAGCCCCTGAGGCAAGGAGAGAGAACTCCCAGGCTGAGGGACAAATTCCAGTTGAACACTAAAGGTTTTCATGGTAAATTAACAAAATGTGAAAAAATGTGTAGCCCAGAAGATGACATATGTCCAGCCAAAGGCACAAGTTGTAGTAAATGCACAAAATGTGGACATTTTGCTGCTGTTTGCCATACCAAGGCAGTCAGGAAGTTGACTCATATTACAGACAATCAAGAGCTGTTGTTTCTGGGATCTATCACGTGTTGACGCAGAGCCTGCCTGGAGAGTGAAACTGAATATTTTCCCAAAGACTGTTGACTTTAAAATTCACTCAGGAGCAGATGTAACAGGCATATCAAAAGAGACTTACAATCACCTACAACCCCACTGAGAGCTGAAGTCTCCTGGCACAGTTTTGACTAGCCTAGAAGGTACTCTGGCATGGGCCATCTCACCACAGAAAAAAAAACCTTACAAAGACAAAAGCTTTATCTTTGAGTGTATGTGATCAAATGCTGACTGGCCAACTGTCTAATCAGCCGCAGTATGGCAGTCATGATGGGTCTAGTGAGAAAGATGGAAGAACTCAATGGAATACTTGGTGATATTGGACTTTTGAAAAGAGATCCAGTACCAATCGCTTTAAGAGACAATACTGGACCATATAGCATACATACACCTACCAGGACTCCTATCCCATTACTTCATAAAGTAGAAACTGAGAAAGAGAATGGAATGGATTGGCATAATCAAGAAAATCTCTGAGCCAACAGCATGGAGTTCCCTAGTGGTATCCGTTAGAAAGAAAAATGGAAACATATAAAACTGTCTTGATCTTAAAAGATGTAATGAAGCAGTTACAAGAGAAAAAAATATCTTCCCAACACTGGATGACTTCCTCCCCAAAGTGAAAGGAGCTACAGTTCTTCAAACTGGATATCTCAAGTGGATACTGGCAAATTCCTTTAGCAAAAGAAAGTGCTAAACTTACTACAGTTATCACATCTTTGGGAGATTTTGCTTTCAAAGATTACTTTTTGGGATTATCACTTCATCTGATATTTTCCAAGGAAAGGTGGCAGAACTGTTAATGAGCACAAATGGAGTTGTAGTTTTCATGGACAATATTTTGATAAATGGGTCTTCAATGGAAGAAGACACCAAAATCCTCAACAAAATTCTAAGCCCAATCAGTCAATCCAGACTGAAGATAAATAAGAAAAAATGATTTTTTTTGCCTACCCAGTTTTTGGGACAGACAATAAACAAAGATAGAATCAGTCCTAGCTCTGAGAATTTGACAGTTGAGTGTACCAACGAATGTACCAGAACTGAGGTGCATATTGGGGATGGTAAATTACATTGGTCAGTACCTACAAGACCTTTCTACAGTGACAAAACTGCTGAATGAACTATTAAGTCCAACACATAGTGGCTATGGAGGCCAAATCAAGCAATTGCCTTCAAAAAGGTAAAGGAAATGATCTCAACAGCTCCAATTCTCAAGTACTATGATGTGAACAAACCCAAAGTGGTCAATGTGGATGCAAGCAGCTATGGCGTAGGTGGTGTATTGTTGCAGTAACATGGATCTGGGTAGAAGTCAGTTGAAAAGCTGCTCTCACACACTAACAGAAGCAGAAAAACTATGTGCACAGATTGAAAAGGAGTGCCTGGCTGGCAACCGTGTGGGCATATGAGAACTTTTACAGATATCTGTGCAGATTGGATTGATTTACACTGATAACAGACCATAAACCACTGATCAGCAGAAAAGAACTGGATTAGGTACTGTTGAGATACCACCATATATTGATAAGGTCAATTAGGTTTAACACAACAACTAAATATGTTTCTGGGAGAAATCTGGTAGTAACAGACCCTCTGTCATGCAGCCCAGTATTGTACTCAATTACTCATGAGCTTGAAAATGATGTAAAGAATGTGGATGCTGTGGACTCATACAGACCAGTATCAGAAAAGTACACCTGCTACAATAAGTGACCTTGACTGACACACAACTTCAAGAAGTTCTAAGTTACATCAGAGGTGGCTGGTCCAAGTGTTTAAGGGACACTAAGGAGATGAAGTGGGTGAGATAATATCTTTTCATTGGACCAATTTCTGTTGGTGTGAGAGACAAGCTTTTGAGCTTACACAGAGCTCTTCTTCAGGTCAGGTCAGGGAAGTGTCAAGAGACTACTTTGTAGTAGGTGGACAATTAAATGGTATCGTGATTAAAAGTGACTGAATTGTAATTCCAAATGAAATCAGAAGAGAAATCCTAACCCTCATCCATGAAGGACATCAAGGATTAACTAAATTCCATGCTGGACCAACCAGTTAGTGTGATGGCTGGGCATCAGAAAGGACATAAAGAATAAGGTATTTGCATGTGAACATTGCAGAACTAACAGACCAACACAACACAAAAAACCTTTAAATACAATATCTCTACCAGACAGACCTTGGGAGAGATTAGCTGCAGATTTATGTGAATTCAGAAGACATCCTTACTTGGTCAAAGCGGATTATCTTTCCAGATATATTGAAGTAATGTACTTGAAAGACATGGCATGTTGAAATATTATCGAAAAACTGAAGTGCACTTTTGCTCATTTTGGTATTACTGAACAGCTAGTGATGGAAAACAGTCCACAATTCACTGCAGCAGGATTTAAGTCGTTCCAAATGAAATATGATTTTGATTATATTACTAGCAACCCACATTACCCAAAAGTGAATGGAGAGGCTTAGAGAGTGTACAGACATCCAAGAAAATCCTATGGCAGGAAGATCCATTCCTTGCTCTTTTGAGCTACAGATCAACACCAGTAGCAGCTACTGGATATGGTCCAGCACAACTCCTGATAGGAAGATAACTCAGAACTACTGTTCTGATTTTGCAAAAGAGCCTGTCTCCAGAGTGGCCAGACATGAAGAGTAGCCAGATAGGATAAAAAGGTCAAAGAACTTACGGATACTTTTACAACAGGCCTCACTCAGTTTGAGAACTGCTGGGTCCAGAATCTGGTGACTGTGTTTGTGTCAAATTGGATGGAGAAAAAGGATAGACAATTCCAACTGTAGTAAAGAGAGAGAATTCATCACCAATATCATATGCTATTGAGACCAACAGACTTGGAGAGTTCAGTAGAAACCTTCTGCATCTATGTGTGCTCCTCAAAAAGAACTATCAACAGAGTAAACTCTATAGATGGTGGATGTGGAACAAGAAGAAGACCAACAGCAGCCAGTCCATGCAACTAATGGACAGCCGGATGATCAAGCTGTGATGCGTTTGGGTCGTGTAACTAGATAACCAGTATGATTTAGAGACTAGCAGACTGATCCATACTGAACTTCGAAGACAGCATGCTAGTGTAAATTTTATAAATGGTAGGAATGTAGAACTTAAAGGGACAGATGTAGTGGAATACTAAAATGTACCATACTGTTCAGCCTCTAGGTGGAGCTGTGTATAACATACCGTACCTTCTTCTTCAAGTATAGGACCCTATGGGTGCCCCCAACATATGATATCTGTACACTCATGTGCTCTCAAACAGAGACTGCAAAGTAGTATTAGCTGGCCTGCTCCTGCACAAAGCCGTGCCTTGTGCTCTGAACAAGGGAATATAGGAAGGCACGAGCCCACTACCACTCTATTTTCAACTGCCTATAGCGTGAGATGGAGAGTTCTACTGTCTGCTGTATTCAGCTTGTCACCTTAACTTGTGAATTTTTTTTACTTATTTGTTTTAGTAGTTTCATTCTTTTAATTAATTTCATTATACCTTTATTTCACTTTATTTTGTGTTGGTCAAGGGGGGGGGGAGCTCCTTCCTCTCCTCCTCTTCTCCGATTTTTTGTGTTGGAGCATAATTGTTGTGCCGAAGACCTCAGGGTCTAAGACCCATAAGATTTGCCACAGGTCCTTTCCCTGTAAGTGTTTGGGGGGCTCCCACAACCCCTGCCAAATGCAAGGTCATTCTGGGTTTGAAGGACAGGAAGGATACACTAAGCTTATACTAATGGAGCGTGCCTTATCTCCTGTAGGCCCTCTTCCCCCCGTACATTGACATCTATGTCAAAGACAGCTCAAGTCACTGTAGCTGCTTCATCTTCAGCTCTGGACAATAAAACTTCAGAAAAAAGGAAATGTACCTCTCCCAACTGGGAAATAAAGAACAGGGGAAGATCATCGCAAACGACCCACTCTTGGGAGACCTCTTGTTCCTCTAAGGGTACAGTAGAGCAGTGGTTCCCAAACTTTAACAACCTGTGAACCCCTTTCACCATAATGTCAAGTCTCGCGAACCCCATCCTAAAAATGAATATTTCCAGGGATTTTCTCTTTTACCTGAGTATAAATTATAAAAGCAGTGATCTTGGAAATATAAAATTTGTTTTTATGACATGCTTATTACACACTATTATTAATTATTATTTATCATTTCATTATTTTTATTACATTATGAAAACGGCAACACTCTTCCAAGATCTCACTTTCGTAGCTTGTATCACTTTGAATAAGCCTGTTATAAGACAAGCCTCCTATGTTTCATCAAGAAGTATCAGATGTGAAACAGCATGACAGTATCTAAGGCCTGGTCTACACTACGAGTTTATATCGAATTTAGCAGCGTTAAATAGCATTAACCCTGCACCTGTCCGCACAACGAAGCCCTTTATATCGATATAAAGGGCTCTTAATACCAATATCTGTAATCCTCCCCGATGAGGGGAATAGCGCTGAAATCGGTATTGCCATTTTGGATTAGGGTTAGTGTGACTGCAATTTGACGGTATTGGCCTCCGGGCGCTATTCCACAGTGCACCATTGTGACTGCTCTGGACAGCAATCTGAACTCGGATGCACTGGCCAGGTGGACAGAAAAAGTCCTGCGAACTTTTGAATTTCATTTCCTGTTTGTCCCGCGTGGAGCACCGATCAGCACAGGTGACCATGCAGTCCCAGAATCAAAAAAGAGCTCCAGCATGGACCGTACGGGAGATACTGAATCTGATTTCTGTATGGGGAGATGAATCTGTTCTATCAGAACTCCATTCCAAAAGACGAAATGCCAAAGCATTTGAAAAATCTCCAGGGCTATGATAGACAGAGGCCACAGCAGGGACTCAACAGAGTACTGCGTGAAACTTATGGAACTGAGACAAGCGTAACGGAAAGCCAAAGAATCAAATGGATGCTCACGGAGGGAGGGAGGGGGGACTGAGGACTCTAGCTATCCCACAGTGCCCACTCTCCGAAAACCATTTGCATTCTTGGCTGAGCTCCCAATGCCTGAAGGGTCAAAAACATTGTCGCGGGTGGTTCAGGGTATATGTCGTCAGCCCCCTCCTCCCCCCCGTGAAAGAAAAGGGAAAACAATTGTTTCTCGCCTTTTTTCAATGTCACCGTATGTCTACTGGATGCTGCTGGCAGACGCGGTGCTGCAGCACTACACAGCAGCATCCCCTTGCCTTCCCTTCCTGATGGCAGACGGTACAATATGACTGGTATCCGTCATCATCATCCCATGAGTGCTCCTGGCTGGCCTCAGTGAGGTCGGCCGGGGGCGCCTGGGCAAAAATGGGAATGACTCCCAGTCATTCCCTTCTTTAAGCTTTGTCTCCTGGAGATTCAGTCCTGCCTGGAATATCATAGCAGATGGAGGCTGCGCTACCCCCTCTTTTATCCCCACCCCTTTAATGTCTAATGGAGATTCAGTCCTGCATGGAATATCATAGCAGCTGGAGGCTGCCTCCCCCCTCTTTTATCTCTGATGGCAGATGCAATAAAGTCAGTTTCTTATTCATGCATTCTTTATTACTTCATCACACAAATGAGGGGATAACTGCCATGGTAGCCGAGGAGGGGTGTGGGAGGAGGGAAGCAACAGGTGGGGTTGTTGCAGGGTCACCCCCTAGAATGGCATGCAGCTCATCATTTCTGCGGGATATCTGGGGCTCTGACCCGGAGCAGCTGTTTGCCTCTCTGGTTCTTTAGTAGACTTGCCTGATATTCTAGGCAGGACTGACTCTTCCTTTAGACAAAACTTAAAGAAAGGAATGACCTAGGGAGTCATTCCCATTTTTGTCCATGCGCCCCCGGCTGACCTCACCGAGGCCAGCCAGGAGCACACATGACAGCAGCAGATGGTACAATATGACTGGTAACCATCTCTGCTAACTTGCAAAGGCAAGGAAATGCTGCTGTGTAGCGCTGCAGTACCGCGTCTGTCAGCAGCATCCAGTAGACATACGGTGACGGTGCAAAAAGGCTGAAAGGGCTCCATGGTTGCCGTGCTATGACGTCTGCCAGGGCAATCCAGGGAAAAGGGCGCGGAATGATTGTCTGCCATTGCTTTCATGGAGGGAGGATTGACTGACGACATTTACCCAGAATCACCCGCGACCCTGTTTTTGCCCCATCATGCATTGTGATCTCAACCCAGAATTCCAATGGGCGGAGGTACATGGACGCACACCGCCGAATTAATGTGCTTAGTGTAGCCATGTGCACTCGACTTTATACAATCTGTTTCCAAATACCAGTTTCTGTAAAATCGGAATAATCCCGTAGTGTAGACATACCCTTAGAAACCAGCTCAAAAAGTTCCTTTTACACAAGCATTCAGGTCTTAAGCAGTTCAGGTAAACAACACACATTACAACAAAGCTTAAACTTGTTCTTCATAATAATTTTAAAAACAGCAAAAAATATCCACCTCCCTTTCCATTTCTTATAAGGAGTCTTGAAGTTTAAATCTCCTCAGTGTGATAAGGTTCTTGCTTTGATCTGCTTAATTCTTGGAAGTCCATGGGCTCCGAGTTGCTGGTCCTGTGCGCCTGGGGTCCCTAGGGATAGCTCTGTCCGCCATTAGGGAATTTTTTCCTGAGAACCCCCTGTAACGAACCCCAGTTTGGGAACCACTGCAGTAGAGGCTATGACTTAGTTTGGTACTGACGTGTTGGTACTGAGGAAGACACTCCACTTGGATGTGCCTCCCACAAGAGCAACTAGTGCAGCGGCACCATCTGCTCCCTTGCAGCATAGTGAGACATGCAGGGCTACCATTCATGCCAGTGTTGGTATTTTACAGTACCTCTGAAAGGGACAGGACATTATAATAATCTTGTACTGCAGCAGCCTCTGTCTCACCACCTGATACTGATTCTAACTTTGTGTGAAGACATCAGAACCCTTAACATCTTTCCAGGTTTCTTTCTTCAGAGGATCTCATTGCTGATGAACCTGAATCACCAATTATGGGGGGATCTGCCAGCACCATCTCCATGCTACCGCTACAAAAGCAGCATGTTGGGACTGGTTTAAACTTCCAGCCTTCAGTACCAATAAGAACATTGGAGCTCTCCGCTCCCCTTTCGTTCAGGGAAAGACTGCTCAGACTCAGATTTCTGTACATGGATTCCAGGACCATAGTACCCTACCCCCATGAGCCCTTTGCATGAAGATAAGCCTGGGGAACCTACCAGATATCATAGGCCCAGAGATTATGATTATCATTGGGGTCCTTTCCGTTACCCCCTTCACTTACTGGACCTGTGGTGCCACTATGACAACCAGCTTAATCAGATATCTAAGAGAAAGCACCAGTACCCACGAGTACTGTACCAGCCACTGGCTTCTACAGATCATCCTATAGTACAGCACACGCCAGCACTGTGCAGCTTAGTACCCAACACTTCTCCAGTACCGGAAGATATACAAGAGGAACCAGAGTCTCTGACAGAGGAGATCTCACCTTCTGGAAGGTCCTCTTCATTTCCAGATGAGGTGGTAATACCACCACTGCCCTTCTATGCAAAAGATTTAAAGACCGTCCAAGAGAGCATTCTGGTTCCAATCCTCAGAACTTCCAAGAGAAGGTCATAACATGGTGGAACACCTCCTATTTGAATGACCTAAGGTCTTTAGCAAGCATATAGACTCCTCTGTCCACACGGTCAAGGATTCCATGGCAATGCTGTGATTACTATGAATTTAGGTGCCTGCAATGAGAACACAGTTTAGTAGATCCAAAACCACTCAAATATTGAGACCATTCTGCTACCTCTTTTCCTAAGACTCAGAACCCCTTCAAGAGACGGGCCAGACCTCAGAAATGGAGCCTTCATGCTTTCCCTGTGCTTCTTGGTGAATTATCTTTGTGTTTGCTCCACTTATCCTCTGCAATTTATCAGAAGTTTGTTCTCTAGCTTTGCACACCTGTGGAGTGGGCTCTCTGAGCATTCTCATTCCAGTTCCTGCATCTATTGTCCCAATTACTAACCTAGCACAAATCTGATCTTTCAAGATTTAGTAATTTCATGAGTCAGCCATTTTGTACAGTCTGGCAATATACTGATCTATTGTTTCTCCAAATTCTTGATTACCCTTGTTGAGAAGATTCCTTTCGTATGTGACATTTTTTGTGGGTTGAAAATGTTTTTGACGCACTTCTAGGTTGTTTCCAGGGTCCTCCTGCTGTGCTGTTGACATGTCCAGAGGCTGTTGGAGCACGAGGCAGTCTTTCCTAATTACAGCTAATAGTGTGGTTGCTCTTACTTTGTTTTCCTTTTTATCCAGCTCTATTGACATTTTTTCATAGCTTTCCCCCTGTGATCTAAAAAATATACAGTTGCTAAACATGTTCTATTTCATGTCCATCTGCTCAGGGACAGGAATCTGGTATGTTGCCATGATTACTGTTTTCTCTTGGTTTGTTTTGTAATAGTTTTAGATTCTGATTTCACCTATCTGTAGGAGATGATTCACTTCTGACACAATGTGCTATGTGCAAGCATAAAGAGAGAGAGAGAGAACTGAGACAGTGCAACATGCAGGCTATACTCCTTTCTCCACATCTACAGTGTCCTCTCATCAATCGCTTCCTGAAAAGTAGAATTCTCTCAGGTCCTAGACACAATCATACAATAGCACCCCCAATAGGAAGCTGTTTATCATACCATTAGGGATGTGTCTAGAAGGCACAATTAAGCTCATATTACTTTGGGTCACCTGGAGTTGGCTCTAACTTGTGTTATTCTGGCTAGCTGAGAGTGGTTCTAGCTTTATTCCTGTAGTCGAGGATGATATTGGGAAGATCAGAAATGGCTTCTGTAGTTCATAGATGATTCAGCCTTGCTTCAGAGTAGCTCAGGCTTCTTTATGTGTTAGAGCTTTCGATGCACGAAAAGCTCAGTAATTTTATCTACTGGGTAGAAATTCTTCAAGTGACGCTCAGTGAATACCTTTAAATATCTTTTAATTTTACTTATATTTCCTCCTCAATTTAAGATAGAATCATGTGTGAAGACTGATCAAATTAGTAATCTGTTAAAGCACCATGGTAGCTCAGAATTTTCTCATGGGATTGTTGTTTGGTATTATGTAGGGTTTTTAACAGGGCTGCCCAGAGAATTCAGGGAGCCTGGGGTCTTTGGCGGTGGGGAGCCCCCGCTTTGGCGGTAATTTGGCGTGCTCCAGGACCCGTCACCAAAGTGCCCCGAATACCTGCAGCGGGGGCTCCCCGCCGCCAAATTACCGCCTGGGGCGGAAGGACCCCCCGCCACTGAAGACCCGGAGCGGAAGAAGCTCCGGGGGCCCGGGGCCCGCGAGAGTTTTCCGGGGCCCCCGGAGAGAGTGAAGGACACCGCTCCAGGGGCCCTGAAAAACTGTCATGGGGGCCCCTGCGGGGCCTGGGGCAAATTGCCCCACTTGCCCCCCCCTCTGGGCGGCCCTGGTTTTTAAAGAAATTTCCCTTTTTTAAATCTTAAGGCACTAAGTCTTTTGTTTATTTCATCCCACAGGAATCTTTACAACAGGTAAAGATAGTTTCAGTGAACAACCCACTAGTATTTCTGAATGCCAAGAAGTTCCATCATGACCTAATAAGGATAATCCAGAAGGATAGTGCAAGCACCCAGCCACACGATGATCTAAACAAGGTAGGTTATACTGCATGCATTAGTAATGATGAGACTTACTTGCATTTCTCTTGTGCATTCCATCAGAAGATTTCACAGCATTTAATTAGATAATGCAGTAGAAAAATCAGACTATACTATAAATTAGTTGTTTACCGTGGAATAAAGTTCATGTCTAAACTTCAGGAGATTAAATATATTTAGTTTTTCCTATTATTTTGAAAGAATATCTCCAATATATTTGTTTATGTGATTCAGTGAAAGATGCTAATGCGCCAATCCAAAGTCCACGGGATGCCGTCCATTAATTTTAGTGAACTTTGGATCAGGATTTAAAAGCCTGATTTTCAAAAGAAATCTTCAGCTGTAGTCAATGGCTGCTCCAGGTACTCCACATCTCTGGAAATTGAACTCTCAGTTTCCAATTCTCCTCCTGTGCTACTATAAAGCAGGAGCAACTCATTTGGAATCAATAGGGAGTTAGGTTGGTAAAACTGTTGAGAATCAGGCCCTAAAGTAATAACTGTTTAATTTTCTGCACTGCTAATATTTTTGGGAAAAATAAAAAGAGTATTAAAAAAAATAAATGCATATAACTATGGTTCTAGGGAGTGTCACCAAAGGCATCCTGCTATTCCAATTTACTCACTCATACCTATTCCAGTTTTAGGGGAGCGAGAGAGTTTTACTGTTGCTGATGTTTTTTCTTTCATTACTGGGAAGGTACTACAAAACTATAGTGAGAGGAGCCATATAAGTACCTAGATAGAAAGAAATGCATTTGATTTGTGTCTGAAATTAGTTTAGAGGTTCCGTGGTGCAGGGATTTAGTCTTTTCTCTGTACTAGAAAGAGCTTAACACTGGAACTAGCTGAAATATTTTGCAGTTTTTTTGTAGAAAATTGGCCTTTTTTTCAAAAGATAGAAGTTTTTGCAAAAAATTATTAAGATTGATTTTTTTCCATGTTTGTGAAAGTTTCTGATATTTTTGCTGAAATATTTATCATAAATGTTATATATAATCTTTTTTACTAAATAAATCGTGTTTTTGGTAAATGAAGAATTTAGAAAATGGTTTCAGTAAGAATTGAATTGAAAATATTGCAGATAATTTTACAGAAAATAGTCCATTTTGAACCCTGTGAAATGGAAACAACTTTGAAATACTGAAATTTTTCAAAAAATTATTTTCCTGTCTTTTCACCAGCCCTGTTTAGCATCCTTTGAAGAGTCATTAAAAAGTACATTTGCTGAACCCAGATTCAGGTTGGTGGTTGGCTCAGAAGGTGAAAGTCAGCTTCAATAGTAAACAGGTTGAGATAACTGGGAAATGCTTGCTTCCTTTATTCCACAAATACAATGGATCCACAGCATTGAGTCACAGAAAGACAATTTTGATATTTTTTGTGGACTCTTAATTCTGTTTCTCAACAAGGAAATTGACAAAGGAGGCATGAGACCCGATTACCCTTCCCCCCGAGTACTTATATTGTTCATTGCTTTTGTTTCAGTGTGAACAGAACACGTTGCTCAATCCAGTATCCAATGGAAATTGCCATGGTGAGTTTACCATGTAAGATACAAGAGGGGGTTTCAAGTGTGTCAGATGATTCCAAATTTTCCCATTTATTTCTAAATGAATTTTCATGCCATGGACACACACCAAGTAAAGCATAGAATCATGGCTGTAAGGGACCTTAAGAGATCATCAAATCCAGCCCCCTGCACTGTGGCAGGATCAAGTCAATCTAGACAAGCCCTGGCAGGTGTTTCTCCAACTTGTTTTTAAGAGCTTCCGATGATGGGGACTCCACAACCACCCTTGGAAAACTATTTCAGAGCTTAACTACCCTTATAGTTAGAAAGATTTTTCTTAATATCCAACCTAAATCTCCCTGGCTGCAGATTAAGCCCATTGTTTCTTGTCCTCCCTTCAGTGGGTATGGAGAACAATTGATCACCATCCTCTTAATAACAGCCCTTAACATATTGGAAGACTTACCAGGTCCCCCTCAGTCTTCTTTTCTCAAGAATAAACATGATCGGGTTCTTTAACCTTTCCTCATAGGGCAGGTTTTCTAAACCTTTTTTATCATTTTTGTTGCTCTCCTCTGGACTCTTTCCAGTTTGTCCACATCTTGCTTAAATTGTGGTGCTCAGAACTGGACACAGTGCTCAAGCTGGGGCCTCCCCAAAGCCAAGCAGAATGGGACCAATACCTCCTGTGTCTTACATACAACACTCCCGTTAATACACCCCAGAATCGAATTAACCTTTTTTGCAGCTGCACACATTGACTCATATTCCGTTTGTGATCCACTATAACCCCAGATCTTTTTCAGCAGTACTACCACCGAGCCAGTTATTCTTCATTTTGTAGTTGTGCATTTGATTTTTCCTTCATAAGGGAAGTACTTTGTACTTGTCTTTATTATATTTCATCTTGTGAAATTAAGACCAATTCTCCAGTTTGTCAAGCCATTTTGACTTTTAAACCTGTGCTTCAAAGTGCTTCCAACCCCTTCCAGCTTGATGTCACCTGTAGATTTTATAAGCATCCTCTCTACTCCATTATCCAAGTCATTAATGAACTAACATTGCATGAGCACGAACACTTCCATTTCCCCCACAATACCCTGTCAATCTTCCTTAACTTTGATCTGGAGGGCCCCCTTGTAGAGATGAGAACACCCATTTAGTTCTACACCCACTGAGTTCTTGAGCTCCTTTCTGAGATTGCCAGTACGGGATCTAGCAAAGATATCTCTTCTCTAGATAGGACTCTGAGGTGTGACTGCAGCACGTGTAGTCATACCTGAGCTAACTTTTGATCTAGGTAGCTGGAATAACAAGAGCAGTGAGGCTGTGGCAGCATGGCCTGTAAGAGCTGACCTGGAGACCTGACTATGTGCTTGGGAGGCTAGCCTGTGCTGCCGCCTGTACTGCTGCGGGTTCACTACTATTGTGATTCAAGCTGCCTAGATGCAAGCTAGCTGGGGTATGTCTGTGTGCTGCAGTCACACTTCTGATCCAGTGTAGCTATACTCAGCAACTGCCAGCTCATTTCAGAAGAATTACCATGAACCCGTCTCAGGGTTCCATGAAACTAACCACAAGGTGATTTAAATTATTACTGCTCTGGTCCAGATTTGATCTAGAGACCTGAATTACTTCAGCCTCTCAACCATAGGCGCCAAGTCCATGGGTGCTCCTGGGCTGGAGCACCCACGGAAAAAAATGGTAGGTGCTCAGCCCTCATGGGTGGGCCGCTCCTCCCTCTTTCCACCTTTCCGGTGGGGGGTCCCACCAATCAGCTCTTCCCCCTCCCCCAAGAACCTCCCACCCCCTGAGGATCAGCTGTTCAGCGGTGTGCCTGAGGTGCTGGGAGGGAGGGGGAGAAGCCGGGGGGGTGGGCGCTGGAAGTGGTGGGGAGAGGGGGCACTGGGCAACAGCAGGGGGACTTCCCCATATGCCAGGGAATGGAAGGGGCGGGACCAGCCACTTCTGGCTACTGGGACGCTGCTCTGCAGCATGGCAGGCTGATGGCTTCTGAGAGAGCCTGGCTGGGGAAGAGGCAGCTTCCACTCCCTGACCATGCTTGGGGACCGGGGGCGAGCGAGCCAGAGTCCTCCTCCCCCCAGCATGTTTCTTGCTTGCTCAGCCATGGTCCCCAGCAGCCGAGCCCAGGCAGAGTGTGGAAGCCACCTCTTTCCCAACCAGGCTCTCTCAGGCAGCTGCCGGGCTGCAGAACAGCGACTGGGAGGGGCCGACATTAGAAGCAGCTCCCTCCTGCTCCCTGCCTGGGCTCCCTCCTGTCAGGGAGAGTGGCGGAACATGCTGTGGGGGCATGGGGGAGGGAGGTTGGTGGGTAGAGACACATGACCTTCCCTTTAGATCGTGCCACTCCAATATGGGGAGGCACCAGTCCTGGGCATGCTCGGGGGAAGGGGTGGAGTGGGGGCAAGGCATGGGACAGAGGGTAGGAAGCACCCCTCAGGAAATCAGAAAGTTGGCACTTATTCTCTCAACTGAAACACAAAAATCAAATGTACAGCATTTGCTGATAAAATGAGGAAATAACACAGTTGCATACCCTGATCATGCAACAAGATCTACATCGAGTGGGCCCCCTGTGCCTACTCAGAGTTCACTGCAGGATTGGAGCCATAGTTAGTACAAGACTGAAAAGTACAAAAGGATTAAAACCATGTTAAAACTTTATGGCTTTTAAAGCCATTTACAATAAAAGCAAAGAAAATGGAGATTGAAATTAACAGTGGTACCTTACTTCAGCATATGAACAAACTAAAAGTTTGTTTTTATTTAAGACTTAAATACATAAACCCCTCTCATACCACACCTCATAAAATGTCAGAACATAGTGCATACATTCATAGAGGCTAAGAAAAATTGCAGGCTCTTCTTTATATGGGTGACCTCAAGCATGGATGGAGTTCAGCTATTACATCTGTTGTAAAAAGCTTGTTAGCATTCAGGCTATAGAGGAAAACTTGAATTTGGGCTATTATCTGACTGTTATTAACTACTAACCTTTATTAACTATGTTTATGATGTTCATATCGCATTAGATTGTTTTATTTGGGGCAACTGAGTCCATGGCTATAGCTGTAAAGAACAGCAACGTAAGAACTTTTAGTAAAGACTATAAAGTATTGTAGCAGCATTTCCCTAAAAGCTCAGAAACGTCAACCAATGTGAAGTGCAGATTTCATTTGGCTGAACTGATTCTTCACAGTGTGTAAAATTTGTATCCATGCTGACAGCTAGCATAAGACCTATGTACTTCTTAGATCACTCTTAAGCCCTCTTGTGAGGATTTAAGTGGTGCATAGACCTAGTGCTCAATCTCTGCACAGCAGTGAATTTCACTTGGGTTCATTTAAATGAGAAAGAGAAGAAAAGGTGGACTTCCACTTCTAGAAACCAACATAGTAGCAGAGTTTCTAGCAGCATGAGAATAAGCACCAACAAATAGTCCCAAAGTTCTTCAAAACATATATGTCTGGAATATAGTTGTGGATGTTTGTGGTTATGCCACTAACCTATGGACTACATTTTGATTTTAGACTCTGAACATCACTCCAAGAGTAGCACTGGAAGGAAGACACATTATCACTTTCTCAGTTCTTCCCTTTTTGCTCTAGGGGAGTAGTAAATTACCATTGGCCTATACCAGCAGCAAATTGTAACATCACTGTGCCTACTTAGTTGTGCTAGCTAGTGAACAGGGGAAGAAAATTAAACCAAGGATCCAGCCTTGCCCCTTCCCACCCATTGCCTCCCCACTTACTCTGAAAGGGAGTAAGTATGTGCTATATGCCCAGACCCAAAATCTGGGTGGCCCATAAGAGTGGAAGGCTGAGGAATTCTTACTTGTTCTTCCACCTTCACTCCCTTGTGTAGGCATGGAGCCTAAGTCCCAGTCTAGCGCTATATAAACACATGTTTATGATGTCTGGAATGGGATTGGTTTAATAAATAAAAAATAAACCTTGACTTTGTTCCACATCACACACCCTGAGCTAAGTTCAGCTCTGGCGTAAGCAGCTGTAGAGGATGCTGCCATAGCAATGAGGCATTCTTGGCTTTGATTGCCTCTGGGTTTTACACTACTCACAGGATGGAATTAGTGCCAATATAAATCCACACCATGCTGGAACTCTTAAGTCCCCTCAAGAATTTTAAATCTCTTTATCTATTCTGTCACAACTATTTAACTTAACACATCTTTATATTCAAGTTCCCATCTTTTCTCAAGTGTTTTGTATGTTGTGGTAATTAACTTTAAAGTTAACATTTATTCACAATATGGCATCAATAAATGTATTTTGTTTCCTACTTTTCCCCATTACGAAAGCCCTAAAATACTTGGTCTCATCCCCAAATCCAACAAAGCAGTTAAATATGTCCTTAGTTCTACATATGTGTGTCATCCATTTGATTCCAATGGGATCCTAAGGGTATGTCTACACAGGGCTAAAAGCCCTGCAGCAGAGCCATGGCTGGCCCAGGTCAGCTGAGACGGGCTTATGGTGCTCGGGCTCTGAGGCCCTGCAAGGGTGGAAGATCCCAGAGCTCAGGCTCTAGTCCAAGCTCAAATGTCTACACAGCAAATTTTAGCCCTGCAGCCTGAACCCCATGAGCCCAAGTCAGCTGGGCCAACCATGGCTTTTTTTATCCCTGTGTAGCCATACTTAATAGGCTTAAACTCAGGCATTTGCTAAAAGGCTTTGCTGGCCTGGGGCCTTAGTTACAGACTGATTAATGTTTATTTGTTGCTTTTGATATGTACAGTGCTATATAAATGCTAATCATTCTTATTACAGTGGACAAGAACTATTAATAATCCAGTCCATCTCCTTGCCACTATTCCCTACATCTGTTAGAATATTGACCAGGCTAGTTTTGAAATTCATGACCAAAGAGGCTTCCCGCATTTCCCTAGGGAGACTATTCTACTGTCTAATATTTCTCACTGGCAAGACATTCCCTGATATCCAGCCTAATTTCCCCCTTTCTTAATTTCATCCCATTATCCCACTGATACTGCTTCACACCAATTTTTCTACTGTGCACCTGAACTGAGCTATTCCCTTGCTTGATATTTTCTCTCTATACAACAGAAAGTTTTGCAACATGGTATTTTCCATTTATTTTCAGAGAAATGTCAGTATTCCTATGGAGATTCCAATAGGCATTTCACACTTAACAGTATTTCTGTCAAATGTATAGGTGAGCTGTCATTACAGCCATGCCCCAACGAGAGATGTGCTGTAATATTAGACTGCAGTGGACTGACTTTCTTTGACTATACCGGAGTCTCTGTGCTTCTTCAGGTATTTATATACATTTTCTATAAACAAAATTGGAGCCAAAGCCATGTTCTCCTCACTCACGCAAGTAGATCCAATGGGATTCCTTGTGTGAGAAAGGTGATCGTAGATTTGATATTTAAACTGAATTGTGTTTACATCGAAAATTAATGTTTAATGGTTTGGGGCAAGATCTTCTGCAATCGCTCCCCCAACCCCCTGCTTTTTTCATCTAAAGCAGATTTAGGGCCAATATCAGACCTGGTGCAGTTGCATTGACTTCAGTGGAGTGGCATGTACTTCTAAGAAGCCTACTCTTGGCCCTTAGGCTTTTGGCTTTTATTTATGTGAAAATATTGCTTTCTAGCTAATCCATTGGAGTTAGGATTTAGTGATCACCACATTTTGTTCACATCTAATAGCACTTAGAATGGTGGAGTTCTGGCCCAGGAATGGGGCCCCTTTGTGCTACTACAATAAAAATAATAAATCTAATGATAATAGTGATCATTCAGCTATATACAGTAGTTCAGAAATTACTTTCCAAAAGCTAATTCCTGTTGGTGCTGTTGGGATTGAATTTAGCGGAAGATATTTACTGGATAACGACTAAATTAGGATGGCACAAGCTGGCCCTGAATAACTTTTGCTCTTCAGTCTGACCTGCCAATTCTTGATCCATCAAGTTCTGGTTGTAGCTTCCAAGCTGCCCAATTGTAATGTAGAATGGATATGGGTGGCTGTAGAACAGATCCAATTTCATGGAAATTTCCAAATGAGAATAAAGCTGCTGAACATATAAATGAATAGCTGTATTACTCCTAAAAGGGAATGAAGGACTGTTCTTCTGTTGTATTTAACAGTGTCATGCCATACTGGGGAAATTACTGTACCAATAGCTTAGTATTGTTTGTATTATAGAATGGCTCCCTCTGGTGTCAGTTTTTGGTAAAACTTGACTCCATTACTGCATGTTCCTTGTTTTGTTTTGAATATCTAAATTATGTTGAGCATTTTATTCACAGTCGATGCTTCAAACAATTTTGTAAAATCTTTATTGTTGTCATTCCTTTAGATTTACATGGATTTTAAAAACAGAAGTATCGACGTGTTACTAGCACATTGTAAAGGCAAGTATCAGGCCACAGACAAATTTTTAATAGTAATTTAAATGTTCATATTATCTTTTTAATGTTCATGTATATGTGTTATCACAGAGTCCTTGGTAAAAGCAATGCAGTACAATGGAAATCTAGGATCGGAAAATCTTATCTTCTTTGAATCTGTTTCCTCTGCAATTGGTGCCATTCATTTAAACAGGGTGAGTTTTAAAGCAGTGATAGGTGGCATCCAAAAGGTTCAAAGGCTTGATTTGGGTGCTTATAAAAATTTGTCACAGCGTAGAAGTTCCATACATCCAGTGAGTCCTTTGGACACAAACCTACCTTTCTACCAACTCTCCCCCACCTAGGGTGATCAGATGTCCCGATTTTATAGGGACAGTCCTGATTTTTGGGTCTTTTTCTTACATAGGCTCCTATTACCCCCCACCCCCATCCCGATTTTTCACATTTGCTGTCTGGTCACCCTACCCCCACCAAACAACTCACTCCGATTATTAATGTTTCATGTTTACAAATGACCACTGGCTGGTGTTCCAACCTCTGGACTTCAGTTATCTGATTCTCTCTTCACGCCAGTCCCTCTCCTTCCTTTAGTGATGATTTATGGATCTTGGTAGCTTTTTGTGCTAAGTTCTGATGCCTCTATGCTCTGGTGCATAATACAATCTAGGTTACACCAAAACAGAGTTACACAGGTACTACTGAGTTCCTCAGCTTGAATTTAAAAGGGGGGGGGGAAGGGTAAAAGGGGGAACCCTAGGGAAGGAAGGCATTTTGGTGAGAGTCTGCAGATGAGAGAACAGACGATTCTTGAAAGGCAGCAGAGAGAGCTATGTGGGTGTGTGAGGGAGGCTTGGTTCAGGAAACAAGGGTTGAAGCTTGAACCAGTTTTTATTTGCTAAAAAAACAGTTTTTCCATTCCTTGTTAAAAGAAGTATAAAACCTGCTCTTTGCTCATAATGTAAACAGTATAAACCTTTTTTTGTTGTAATGCCTTTTTAACTGCTTGTACACTGTAAACAATGTGTTTTCCCATAGCTTGACTCAGCAATACAGAGATGGTAAGAAGCCTATTTAGAGCTGCCTCCAAGAAAGATTAAACTAGTCATTGGTCTGGGTATTTCTCTGTTGCTATAAACAGGCACATTCTGCTACTTAGGTTATAAATGCCTCCTCTCTCTCCTCCACCAACAAAATCCCTCTTCATTGACCCACCCCATTAAAGTGCATTGGTGATATTAGTGTTGTGGATTACAGAATGAGAGAAATATGCTCAGTTCATTGTTTTCGCACCATTTTACACTTAGGACTACAAGTCTTAGTGAAGTAGGGAACTGGGGGGCAAAAAATGATGAACCTCAATGTTGCTGACTGGGACAATTACTCGTTATTTTGTCTGGTTTTGCATTTAATGAGAGTGTTATGAGAACATAAGAATAGCCATACTGGGTCAGAACAATGGTCCATCTATCTCAGTATCCTGTCTTCTGGCAATGGTCAGTGCCACATGCTTCAGAGGGAATCAGCAGAACAGGGCAGTTATCGAGTGATCCATTCCCTGTTGTCCAGTCCCAGCTTCTGGCAGTCAGAGCCTTTGACAGGGACCCTTAGCAAAGGTTCTTAAGCAGAGTAAGCTGTCATGGAAGAAGAGGGAAGATCCTCTCATGGATCAGGACTGGTTAAAAGATAGGGAAAAAAGGGGTATGAATAAAAGGTCAGTTTTCACATTTGTGTCCACCAAGGGTGTGTACTGGGACCAGTTCTGTTCAACATATTAATAAATGATCTGGAAAAAGGGGTAAACAGTGAGCTGGCAGAGTTTGCAGATGATATAAAATTACTGAAGATGGTTAAGTCCAAAGCTAGCTAAGAAGAGTTACAAAGGGATCTTATAAAACTGCATGATTGGGCAACAAAATGGCAGATGAAATTCACTGTTGAAAAATGCAAAGTGATGTACATTGGAAAACATAATCCCAACAATACATACAAAATGATGGGATCTAAATTAGCTGTTACCACTCAGGAAAGAGACCTTGGGAATCATTGTGGGCAGTTCTCTGAAAACATCTGTTCAGTGAGCAGTGACAGTCAAAAAAGCTAACAGAATATTAGGAACTATTAGGAAATGGATAGATAAAACAGAATATATCATAATGGTACTATATACTCACACACCTTGAAACTGTGTGCAGTTCTGTTTGCCTTATCTAAAATATATATATATATATATATATATTCAATATATATATATTGAATTGGAAAAAGTACAGAGAAGGGGGAAAATGATTAGGGGTAAGGAGCAGAGGAGAGATTAAAAGAGACTCTTCCTCTTAGAAAAGAGATGATTGGGCAGGGGGGATATGATAGAAGTCTATAAAATCATGACTGATATCAGAGAAAGTGAATGTGGGAGTGTTATTTACCTCCTCACATATCACAAGAACCAGGGGTCATCCAATTAAATTAATAGGCATCAAGTGTAAAACAAATATAAGGAAGTACTTCACACAATGCACAGTCAACCGGTAGAACTCATTGCCAGGAGATGTTGTGAAGGCCAAAAGTATAACTGGGTTCAGTAAAGAATTAGAGAATTTCCTGGAGGATAGGTCCATCAATGGCTTTTAGCCAAGATGGTCAGGGATACAACCCCATGCTCTGAGTGTGTTACGTTATGAAACATAATGCTTTGTACTTACAAAGCAACTTTCATCTGAGGCTCTCCAGATGCTTCAACATTAATTAACCCTCAATACACTCTTATGGGATAGATAGGGAGGTCAATTGACTTGTTCAAAGCCACAGAGGCAGTTGGTGGCAAGCTGGGAATAGAATCCTGATGTCCAGTGCCACCCTCCTCTAGTGATGCTGCAAAATGCAAACGTTTCAGAGATGCCTTAAAAAGCTTGAATGGGCCCCCAAAAACTTGGATCCTGGACCAAGTTCCCAATCTGAACCAGGAATTGATCTTTGTTATCTACCTCCACCACTATATCTGGGCTGCTGCTGACCACTCATTTGTCCTCCCTATAATAGGGATTATCTTCCTAAAGAGACTGATAAAATTTGCCCAGATGTTCACCTTCTAGCTCCTCCCTTCTCCTGATCGCCTACTTACCATTAATTTGTTAGAATCTCACAGACCCTAGTGCTATCTGCTCCAACCAACCACTCCCTTCTCTACTGTGAGCCAGTTGCACTGTGGCCATCAGAGTTACTGTTAAAAACTCAGTGTTTGCCAGATAGATCCTATGTAGTTACTACAGAGTTATTTCTTGTTTTGTGTAGGGGAAAACTGTGGTAGCTACTGGTAACTGTTGGCAAATGTGAACTTTTGAATGGCAACTATTGCATTTTGTAATATTTCCCACACTTAATTGTACTTCACAGTAGATTGCATGCCTAGGAGCTACCCCAAGGTGTGTAAGATCACAGTGCAGCATTGTGGTATTCATCATAGTCAGCTGTTCATCACGGCAGGGGGAAGGAAATAGGATGGAATACTTGAGGAAAGGGAGATAGGGGTGTAGAGTGACAGGAGGGACACATACTGGGCAGGTAGAAATGTTGAAACTTATTAGATTAGATTGTGCCTTATGCATTAGTCAAGGACTCTTCACCTTCCTTCCTCCACTCTTCCTGAGCAAGGAACTGAGCCAGTAAAAAATGGCCCAGACGAGCCAAGGAATTCTCAAAGGGCTTGGAAAATGTTCAGGCACAATCTGTCCCCAAGATCCTCCAGAGTGTTGCAGCTCCACATAAACACCCCCCCAACTCAGGCCAGTGGCTAAATGCTACAGTTGGCCCATTATACTTAACTTGTGTGAAGGAATTTCAAACCTCAACAGAGAGCATTCAGTTTACTGGAATTAGGTGTCTTGATATGTTCCTTGTTCTCATTACTCCTGGGGATGGGAGAAGATGGCAGAGAAGTAGTATGGGGCGGGGGGAGGGGAGATGAGGAAGACACCACTGGTAATGGAGTAGGAGCTCCTACTGATGGAAAGTGTCTGTGGTCTATTTTACGCTTAAGCCTCTGCAGGACAGAATAGTCCTGCACTGCTAGGGAGGTGGACAGGCTGGCATAATGGTTACCTCCCACATCAAACTCTGTCATTCTGAAATATCAAGGCTCTTCCACATATATCTGGTTTCCAGCAGTGACGTCATACGGTCTGAATTTCATTAATGATGCCAAAAGGCTTGTGGCTCATCTGTTGTTTTGTTTATAATGAGGATGAGCTGGATAGCCTTTGGATTTATCTCTCTTTGCAGTGCTTGATGTAGATTTTTATATTAGGTACTTGCTTTCCTACTGTTTCATGTGCTATGCACTCACAATGTGGATGATAATTTGGTAATACATGATAATAAGGTGAACCTTTCTGTTTCTTCAATTTTAGAATTTCAGCAAACTCAGTGATCACAGTGAAGTGTGAAGTCTACATGACGCAGTGTGGCTATTTTGATCTGCTAACATACAGAATGAACTACGCCATTGCTTTTCCTTACATCTTTTTTCATGAGATCATGTAGGTAGTATTTTGTATGCCAAATATGTTTAATAGACATCAATGCTGCCAAAGATTTCTCTTCAGCTACTGCTGCTGAGAGAGTGTTCATACAATGGATTGTTCTATTGTGGATATATATAGTATTTTTGTACACGTTTAGATACAAAATATTAGAAAGCAGACATGGGATATCAACCTTTTATTACAGTGATTTATATTGTTTTAGCTCATTCTATAGTAACTTAATTTGTAACGCACAACTATAGTTTTGTGTATAGAAGAGTAAGACATTATGAACTTTTGCAAATGATCTGTAGTCACTGGTGCGGTATATGCAGCATACCATATACAAAACCCAATTTTGTTTCAAATATCTGCTTTAATCCTTTTCT
This sequence comes from Mauremys reevesii, assembly GCF_016161935.1. NCBI lineage: Eukaryota > Metazoa > Chordata > Testudines > Geoemydidae > Mauremys > Mauremys reevesii. Next base: position 243,667,517 of record NC_052624.1, read on the forward strand.
TCTTAAAACCAAACACATGCAATAGCAACATCATATTGTGTAACCCTGTGCACTTAACCCAGTCCTGCATTTCTTGCACACTTAATCCTTGTATACTATTTAATGCCTAATGGGAAATCAATGGGAATTTTGGGTGTGCAAAGAATATACTGGCTTAGTACATATTATCATGTCTCCCTCCAGAGACTGGTGCCAGTGACTATTACAGCTTGCTGTTTTGTTAAACCAAAGGAGTTCTTTAGTTCAAGTGGAAGAAGAGGCTTTTACTTTTGGTTCTAAAGGTCCCAGGTTTGATCCTCACTGATGCGTGTGGAGTTTGCATACATATGTGACTCTGGCTCAATACACAATCTCAGGCCCAAGAATATTATGGGCCACACTCTCAATTTTTATAAATCCACATAGCTCCATTGACTTTAATGGAACTGCACAAATTTACACCACTTGAGGATCTAGCCAAAACATCATATCATGGAACAGATTTTCAAAAGTAGGCCTAAAATTCCACATGCAGGACATATATTTTAGTGGGCAAATGAGCAATTGCCCACTACACAGGTGGGATAATGATGTGTTCAGCTGCCCAGTTGCACATGTAAAGGTGGGTCTTTGTACATAGAAGCAGATGCATGACCATTTTTGGGCCAGCAATTTTGAAAGTTTGGCCTTTTAAATTCTGGGCCAGATTTACTGGAGTAAATCAGTGTGCGCTGGAGTAGGGCAGTGTACAGTGTAATCTGTCCCTCTGTGAAACTGAGAAATTGGCCTAATTTATTATTAATCTTATGATTAAAAAATGATGTGATTACTAGAGTGCACTGACAGCTATGTGTTATCTAGTTCCTTCTTGCTAAAAGTAAATGTTAGTGTCATTAAATTAAGTCCCCAAAGCATTGCAAAATAAGGCAAGATGACTCTTTGTAGCTAGTCTGAGGTACCTTCAGTGCTTTATTTACACTTTACTGATTTGCTTTTTAGTCAGAAGTACTGAAGTCTGTCTCTCCTAAGAGATTATTGGTTCCACATCACAGAGACAGCACCCACTATTTAATTTTCAGGTAGTTCATTTATATTGTAATGTACTGGATAGTGTGTATGTATATGATTGCTCCTTTACTGGATGGAATCACAGCTGCTCCACTGTTTGTTATTGGCGCTAACCTGTTAACAGTTAAAGGAAATTCTCTTTTAGTTCAAGTGCTGCTGCTTGTTACGAATCTGTCCTTCTGGACCGGAATCATCTGAGTTCTCTCTCTGTGTTCCAAATGGCCATGATATGCAGCATAGAGACAACCAGGAGAAGCGGGGAAGGAGAAGGGAAGAAGAGGGCAACAGGTATGGGTGGTCACAGGACCTCAAGGGGTAGGCATCTCACGTCGAGGGAAAGGTAGCCCCACTGGGGGACTAGTCACTCAAACCTCAGAAGAGGCACACCAAAATGTTTATGAACCTGTCAGAGAACTAGGTTTGAGATTTGTGCTGGCTCTGCGTTTCATCACAAAAGGTTTGAGATTTTAACATAATTTTTCATCACATTTTTAAAATTTGCTTAAAAAACAGGGAAAAAATGACAACATTTTTGCCACAATGGTTTCTTGTTTCAATCAGCCCAAAGTTGTTCTACTTGTTTGAGGTCTGACTGGAGTTTCATTAAAATTTGCAATATGTTATAGATTGTTGTAAGCAGCTGTGACAGTCGAGACCATAACACACAAGTCACATTACAACTGAAAACAATGTGCAATACAGAGGAAGATTATTCCAAAAACATTTACAACATACAGTGCTGCTGTGTATTTATGTATCTGTGATACACACAGAATAAAAGACAAATGCACTTACATAAAAGGGTCCAAGAAACCACAGTTCAAATATGTATCTTGAAATATGTTGGATAATGCTGTTTATGGTTATAGGTATTGTGTGGTATTTGTTGATCTGTGAAACAACTGCAGTAAAATGTGAGGGTCCAGTAAGTTATATAGCCCAGCATGAGCCTACTTAAAAAAGAGAAAGCAAGAGGAAACAGGAGGGCATATATTCCCCACACCACTCTCCCAGCCTCACTCCGAGCTGTGGTTTCCTTCCCCCATCGACTTAAAGGAGTAGGGAGGGTGAAAGGAAAGTGAGCAGGACACATTACTTCTAAGAGTCATTTTGGCAAAACAGAGAGAATGGTAGTGTCAGGCTGCCCTGTTCAGATGGAAGGGAACAGGCAAGATCAAAGTCCAGGCAGCCAGTTCCTGGCAGCAGAGTCTGGCTAGACTTTCCCTGCTACACCAACCCCAACCAGTTATCTCCAGCAGATGTGTGTGTTGCAGGAGGCTAGGGAGTATCACTGGTTCCTGACCCTCTGCATGTCTATGCCAAGGATGGCTTTTCCCTCATTTTTGTTCTGTCCCTTCACCTGATTAATAAAGATTTTGGGAAATGGAGGTGTATAATTCTGTATTTCACAGGATGTAGGGGAATCCTGGAGTTGTTTCCCTTAGTGCCTTGCAGATGGTCAGAAGTTTCTTAGTTGGACTTCATTAAGGTTGCATTTATAAATGGTTTGTAAAGGGTTGATTAATAAATGTTAAAAGCATGTTACAGGCATGAATAGTATGTTCTACAAGTAGTTGTAAGTACATCAGTGGAAGATCAATGTTCTAGATGGTTGCAAGCAACCTGTTACCTTGTTGAACTCTATAACAGTCTGTACCAATTGATTAATTATTTACTAAAACAGCTATTAATAATTTATTAACTCTTTGTAAACTATTATTAAATGTACCCTTAATTGTGGAAGCACCACTTGTAGTTCTGTAGTTAAGTTTTGCACATAAGCAAGAGGTTGAGCCTCTTCTTTATCTATGAAAGATGCAGCATCTCCTCCCCCAAACTACAGCATTTACTCTTTGAGTACAGAATGCATTTTCTGAGAACTTTAAAATAAATTGATTAATGAGTTTAACTCATTTAAAAAAGAGGGGTTATTTAAGAAATTCAGCACTCAGTATCAGAACATTTTTTGTCTTGAAATATCTTAATAATGGAACAACAAACATGCTTCAAACTTCCCTTATTGTTAAAACTCCCTGAAATCTTCTGCATAAGATTAATTTAAAAACATTTGGTAGGATTAATGGTCATTTCTCCTTGTTATTCTTCATAACTAGAAGATCCTCTTATAACAGGTGCTAATGAATAACATTCTACTACAGAGAATTTAACACAGAACTACCCTCTTTCAAAATAGTTTCCATTTCATTATTTTCAGTGAGACTAAGGTAATGCCTTGCTGTATGCAGTCTTCTTGTAGCTGTGTTGGTCCCAGGATATTAGAGAGACAAGGTGAGTGAGGTAATATCCTTTATTGGACCAACTTCTGTTGGTGAGAGACAAGCTTTTGAGCTACACAGAGCTTTTCAAGTCTGGGAAAGATACCCAGAGGGTATGTTACTGTAGTTTAGACACCTGCAGCTGGCCCATACCAGATGACTTGGGCTCGTGGGGCTTGGGCTAAGGGGCTGTTAATTGCAGTGAAGACATTTGGGCTTGGGCTGCAGCCCAGGCTCTGGGACCCTTAACCCAAGCCTCACAACCCTGAGACAGCTAGCATGGGCCAGCCGCAGGGTTTTAATTGCTGTGTAGACATGCCCAGAGTGTCAGAGCTAAATACAAGATTGAACAGATAGCTTAACATAAGTAATTTTGGACATATTTTAAGGGACCATTCAAGGTGAAGTGGCCCATTAGCACCCCTGTAGTCATAGGATTAAAGGAGATTAGTGGGTTACATATTGTTGTAATAAGCCATAAATCCAGTGTCTTTATTAAGACCATGATTTTTAATGTCTAGCAAAGTTATGAATTTAAGCTCCCAGGCTTATCTTTTGAAAGTGTTGTGCAGGTTTCCTTTGAGGATGGGGACTGATAGGTCATATATTGAGTGATCGCTTTGTGAAAAATGTTCACCCACAGGTGATGGGGTGTTTTGTCTTTTGTCATTTGTCTTTTAACAACTACGACCCACATTTGATAGGGACCTCATCCTGAAGGAAATCTTTCTTGAACCGCCCTCTTCTGGCCTGCAAACAACCCCCCTAACCTCTCCAAGCTCATCATCAGAAGTAAGCTGCCCACAGACCAGGACACATCAACTCAAAGTGGTGCCAGACCCTGGCAGAACAACAGATGCAAAACCTGCAGGCATATCTCCACTGCTACAATGATCAACTCACCTTTTAGGATTCAGGGGTTCTTCATGTGCATATCACAACATGATGTACCTCAACCAGTGCACTAAAAACCCCGGTAACAACTGCATGGGTGAAACCAGACAATCACTACTCTCTTGAATGAACTCACACAGGAAAATGATAAATGACAAAAACACCATATCACATGTAGGTGAATACTTTTCACAAAGCAATCACTCTGTGTCTGATATATCAGTCCTCATCCTCAAAGGAAACCTGCACAACACTTTCACTTTATTATAGATTATCATCTGTCTTCCCCAAGGCCAGCTAGCAGGATGCAGCAGAACTGAGACATACATGCTCATAAGCTTCAGTACAAGACTGCAAACTAGCTTCCCCAAAGTTATTCAGCTGACTCAGCAGCGTTTAGTGGGTGAAATTCACCCCTATTCAGAGGGTCAGTACAAAGTCTATACACTATTTACTAACTTTTAGTGGTTTATTGGCCTTGTGCTGGCCCACTGCACATGGGTGAATTTTATCCAGTAGAATGAAAGGACTTAGTTATTGTGCCTGTTGAGCCAGACAGTCACTTTTTCATATTCTAGCCTTATCTGAACACCCCTGAAACACCTGGGGACCTGCCACTATATTAGGTAATAGGGTTTTTAGATAAGTGAGGTTTGGATAAATGAGTTTGTCCTGCAGTCTCAGTGAAGACATTATCCTGCGAGGTGCTGAATTCCCTCAACTCCCATTCAAAGGCATTTCAAAGGGAGCTGGGGTCAACAGGCTAGGGGAAACTTCATGTTTACTAATAAACAAGTAAAGGAGGCATATAAAAATTAAGCAAGGGAGGCCCTTGGGTGCTAAGCACCTTTAAAGATAAGGTCACTTATTTAGTTGTCTAAATATTAATTTAGATGCCTAACTTTGCAGTCCCAAGTCTCAAAGCAGTAAACTTAGACTTAATTTAGCTTATGAAAATCAGTAGTACAGTATTTAGAGTTTTGGTATGTGTCAATTTATAGGAGGGCATTGACTTGTGTTTGTTTTCAAGAGGAGGTTAGTATTTTCAGAGCTCTTATATTTATTTGACATTTTGCTGTCTCCTTTTTTAGGCATTAATTCCAAATCACCATAATTTGAATTATGATTTTCCCCTTTCTGAATGTGTCCTTCAACACTTTTTTAAAACACAGGTATCAGCTTCTACTTCTTAAAGCGTTAGCATTTCACTCATTCCAAAACAAAGCAAGTGAAGATTAAAAAAAATAGAATTCAAAACCAATGTTAAGAAACAAACATGGTGACAATTATAAATTAGGCATAAAATATGTAATAAGGGGAAGATTGTTAACATTATATTTATGCAAATTAAATGGCCTTAATTTTCATCATATATCTTTCATTTTAAAGGTTATTTGCCCTCATTCTATGATTCAAGTGTCACAAGGTCTGGCTTTAGCTGCTTTGCCATAATTTATTTGACAACTCTATATGCTATAAATATATAATGTAATGAGGAAAGGTATCTTCATTGTTTAATGAAAACCTTAATGTGTCAATAGTGTGTACGGATATTGTTTGACATTTACTGGTTACCAAAATAAATTAATGAATTGTTGAACATACCGTATGCCTTGAAAATAATGCACTCCTATGCAGGGAAGCATACTTCCCTCTCTACAGAAAGTGCTCTCTCATAAATAAATGAATGAGTGCAGTTCCAGTCTGGATGTTAAATGGTGCTTTCATCATTAAGATGGATTTTTAGTAAAGATCGCATAATCTGCACATTCCCGTATGTTTTACAATACATTTAACTGGGATTTTTTTTGTTTGTAATATTTTGTATTAGCCTATGCAACAATACATTTATATGGAAATAAATTGAAACATGGGAATTTACAAGTGGAAGGTGAAAAATGTCCTCGTTATTTCAATACTTAACAGGTTTTACACTTTGTCCTAAACACTCTGTAATGATGTATGGTGCCTTCTCTAGCCTCATAATGTATTAAATCTTATTAAGGATATAGAAAAGTTGCACTGTATCCAGAGGATCTGCTTCCTCATGGGTTGCAAGGAAACTCTCCTGATAGATATTTCTTTCTACCTCCAAATAACCAAACACAGAAATCTTGGGCCAGGTTTTCAAAATGTGGCCTCTGTTTATTCATGCACAGTTTGCACATAGTCATTTGTATGTGCCATTTTCTTTGCACTATTGCTTCTGGCTGCAGATGCTAGAGACTGTATATGCAATAGGGAATAGGCTACTTCACCTTGATTGAATTGGCCTCCTTAGCACTGACCCCCCACTTGGTAAGGTAACTCCCATCTTTTCATGTGCTGTAATATATATATATATATATATATATATATATATATATATATATATATATATATATATATATACTGCTTACTGTATTTTTCATTCCATCCATCTGATGAAGTGGGTTCTAGTCCACGAAAGTTTATGCCCAAATAAATTTGTTAGTCTCTAAGGTGCCACAAGGACTTCTCTTATTTTTTCTGATACAGACTAACACGGCTACTGCTCTGAAACCTATATGCAGTTTGTATATGCTAAGGGAGTTTGCATATATATATATTCTCTCATTTGCACAGATAAGGAAAAATACACCAAACATTGTGCATGGTATAAAAGGAGGCAAGGTTGAGATCCCTTTGAAAATTTGGCCCCTTCAGGCTAACAGACTCATTTTCCATGCCTTTCAATTTGTGAAGGCATTTACTTTGAGGCAAAGTGAGTGCAACACTCTGCCATGCTGAGCTTGTAGTATTTTACACTCACTTTTACACATCAAGGGTAAATGACTTCAGAAGTATAAATCAGTATTGAATTAAATGGGAAATATTTTGGCCTCTGTTTTTCTTCCTGTTACTAAAGGCTCCTGAACATCTATCAAATAGTAATAACTGTGTCACTTCCAACCTTTGCTGAACTTGAACCAGCAACCAAAGGAGTGCACCTGCACTATATTCACAGTCCAATACTCCAGCCAGCCAACTCTTACTCAGATACACACCATCAGCCAGTCAGCAGGCCCCTACTTACTTTCTTTAATATGTGATGCTCACACACAAGGAAAAACATATGCCTTTATTTGGTTTGTTTTAGATTAATGAAAAAAAACCACAAGCAAGAAAGAGTAAAAGTAAAACCACCATGAGAGAGCACAGTTTTGGCAAATCTTGCAATTTTACCATGAGTCTCAAAATATCTGATGTTTTTTCTTAAAGCCTCAGCTCCTGGCATCCTGTGATTAGGTGAGAATCTCAGCTTTCCTTTAGAAAAAAAAATGTTTCAGTCCTTCACAATTGCAGAGAAAAACTAAAAAAGTTGACATAAGTGGACCATAAAGTCTAAAAGATCAATAGGTAAATAAAAAGAATCTAATGTTTAGTTAAAAATAACCCTTATGATTTTTAATTCATAATTGTTTGAGGCTTGACTCGTGAATTGAGACTACAGGGGGTTGGGAATACTGCTCCTCTGCATAGGCTCCATCAGCTTTGAGAACAAAATGGCTGTTGAAATCTACAAATGGGAAGAGTTTTTAGAAATGTAAAGATGCAGCACACAGAAAACAAAAGACTTTACAATTCCACCTACCCATCGGCCATCACTTTCCTCTCTGTCACTCTCTATCTTTCCTCCTCACATATATACACACACCAGCCAGCATCCAATCACTCTGGAGACTCTTCTTCTTCTGGGTTATGGATTGGATCAGAACCTTCCTTCTTTTCTCCCCCAGGAACTGGGAAGCACTTACCCTATGTTTACTAGTCATTGTTTTTTGTGTCTTGCCTACCTTCAATGATAGATTCATAGAGTCTAAGGCCAGAAGGGACCATTAGATCATCTAGTCTGACCTCCTGTATAACACAGGCCATTACATTTCACCAATGAAGAGGAATGTGTAGTGTTTCTCAGCCCATTAGCCTTGGAAGGTTCTAGGGGCCAATCAAGGTGCCGAAATGCTTTTTGACGATCTGGGCCAAAGTCCCCCATTCTCCACTACATCTCAGTGAAGTGGCAGCCACGAATCAGGGAGCAGCAACCAACTTTGCAAGGTTGCCACTGCACTCAGATGTAATGGAGAATAGGGGACTTTGGCCCAGAGCGTCTAACGGTATTTGCTTAATGGTATTTAGACACCTAACTGGCACCAGTGGAAATTAGAGCAACAGGGTCTTTACCCTAACCTCTGCCACTGCACCATGATGGACAAGAGAATTCATCTGTTAGTATTTGTTAGCTACGTTTACATCATTATTAGCAGACCACTGTTATAATAAAAGAAACTAAAAATAACATTGTGACATTCCCTATCCAACAGTTTAATGGTCACTTTATTGACATCTTCTCTAGTATAAACTAACTGTAACAGACAGTCTCAGCTTTTTTTGTTCTAAAGTTAATTTCCCCCATGATCAGCCACTTTGCTTAAATTCCTGATACTTTCTTTTATCTCCCTATTTTTGCTTGTTCTCTATATGCAATATCCTTGATTAAATATGTCATAGAATCATAGAATTGGAAGGGACCTTGAGAGGTCATCTAGTCCAGTCCTCTGCACTCAAGGCAGGACTAAGTATTATCTAGACTATCCCTGACAGGTGTTTGTCCAACCTGCTCTTTAAAATCCCCAGTAATGGAGATTCTACCACCTCCCTAGGCAATTTATTCCAGTGCTAAACCATTCTGGCAGTCAGGAAGTTTTTCCTAATGTCCAACCTAAACCGCCCTTGCTGCAATTTAAGCCCATTGCTTGTCCTATCCTCAGAGGTTAAGAAGAACAATTTTTCTCCCTCCTCCTTTTATATACAACCTTTTATATATTGAAAACTGTTATCATGTCCCCTCTGTCTTCTCTTCTCCAGACTAAACAAATCCAATTTTTGAAATCTTCCCTCATAGATCATGTTTTCTAGATCTTTAATCATTTTTCTTGCTCTTCTCTGGGCTTTGCCCAATTTGTCCACATCTTTCCTGAAAAGTGGTGCCCAGAACTGGACACAGTTCTCAAATTGAGGCCTAATCAGTACGGAGTAGAGTGGAAGAATTACTTCTTGTGTCCTGCTTACAATACTCCTGCTAATACATCCCAGAATGATGTTTGCTTTTTTGGCAACATCCTTACACTGTTGATTCATATTTAGCTTGTGATCCACTATAACTCCCAGATCCCTTTACGCAGTACTCCTTCCTAGGCAGTCATTACCCATTTTGTATGTGTGCACCTGATTGTTCCTTCCTAAGTGGAGTACTTTGCATTTGTCCTTATTGATTTTCATCCTTTTTACTTCAGACCATTTCTCCATTTTTTTCAGATCATTTTGAATTTTAATCCTATTTTCCAAAGCACTTGCAACCCCTCCCAGCTTGGTATCGTCCACAGACTTTATAAGTGTACTCTCTATGCCATTATCTAAATCATTGATGAAGATATTGAACAGAACCGGACCCAGAACTGATTCCTGTGGGACCCCACTCATTATACCCTTCCAGCATTACTGTGAACCACTGATAACTACACTCTGGGAATGGTTTTCCAACTAGGTATGCACCCATCTTATAGTAGTTCCATCTAGGTTGTATTTCCCTAGTTTGTTTATGAGAAGGTCATGCGAGACAGTATCAAAAGCCTTGCTAAAGTCAAGATACCGTATTTTTCCGTGTATAAGACTATACTTTTTCCTAAAATCCTTAGACTAAAAATTGAGGGTAGTCTTATACACGGAAGTAAGCCCCCTGTTCCCTGCCTTCTGACCCCCCCAACCCCTATCCACCCCCCAACCCCTGAACTCCCCTGCCCTCTCTCCAACACCCCCTCCCTGCCCCCTTACCGTGCTGCCTGCACATGGTTGGATCCGGCGAAGCGGGACCGGGGAAGCGGGGCTGGGCGGCCGTGGACTGGGACCCGGAGCCGGGCAGCCAAAGAAGCGGGGATGGGTAAGCAGGGCCGGGCGGCCAGGGAAGCGGGACCAGGGAAGCGGGGCCGGGCGGCCGGCGAAGCGGGGACCGGGGAAGTGGAGCCGGGCGGCAGGCGAAGCGGGGACCAGGGAAGCGGGGCCGGGTGGCAGGTGAAGCGGGACCGGGGACGCGGGGCCGGGCGGGCGGGCGGAACAGCGGGGCCGGGTAAGCAGGCGGCAGCGGGACCGCAAGCGGGCCGGGCGGGCGGCGGCAAAGCAGGACCGGGTAAGTGGGGCTGGGCGGGCGGGCGGCGGTGACGGGAAGCGGGCGGGCGGGCGGGCGCGGCGGGAAGCGGGGCGGGGCGGGCGCGGCGGCGGCGGGACGGGGAAGCGGGGCGGGCGGCCGCGGCGGGACGGGAAGCGTGGACGGGCGGGCGGCAGCGGCGGGACGGGAAGCGGGACGGGCGGCGGCCGCGCGGGCGCAGCGGGGACGGGCGGCGGCAGCGGAGCTGGGCGGCTGGGGAACTGCGCGGCTGGGGATGCGGGGCTGGGAGCCGGGAGCGGGCGGCTGGGGACACGGTGGGCCGGGACGCGGGAGCCAGGCGGCTGGGAACCGCGCGGCTGGGGATGCGGGGCTGGGGAGCCGGGAGGCGGGCAGCTGGGGACACGGTGGGTCGAGGACGCGGGAGCCGGGGCCGGGGGCCGGCGGCTGGGGGCGCAGGGCTGGGCGGCCGGTGAGTGGGCGGCTGGGGACGCGGGAGCCGGGCGGCTGGGGCCGGGGGCTGGGGGCCGGGCGGCTGGGGACGCGGGGCCAGGGCAGGAGTCGCGCGGCCAGGGAGGGATGCGGCAGGAGCCGGGCAGGGCCGCCGCCGGAGACCAGCCGGGGCGCATGGCCCTCCTCGGCCCCTCTACCCCTACCTCGGCGTTCTCTTCCTGTGCCTGAGCGGCAAAGTCGGGGGGGGGGGACAGCTGAAGCACGGCTGGAGCGGCAAAGAAAACAAAACAAACAAAAAACCTGAATTTGGGGTTAGAAAAGTTGGGGGCGTCTTATACATGGGGGCGTCTTATATACGGAAAAATACGGGTATACCACATCTACTGCCTCCCCCCTTAGTCTATCTCTAAAAAGAGGGTCATTTGGGAAAGAAATCAACTGAGAACAATGCTGACAAGAAAAAAACAATTTCTTGCTCTGAAAAGGTTCTTGGGATATTACATTTGTTATCCCAAATTCAAGATCATTTCATGTTATTTTCTGTAGTGGAATCCACACTTAGATCTGATGATAACTGTTCATGTTCATTGTATGATAATCATATTAAAGAAATCCAAATGAGAAAATGAACTATATGGCCAGATTTTGAATGCATCCTCGTATCAGCTAGATTGTAAAATATTTTGCTGCTGTGCTTGCATGCACAAATCCAGTAGCTATGTGACGATGGGGATAGAGGGGAACACTATGCATCACATCTTACCCATAATTTTATCAGTCTAATATGTCTTTTAAACAAAAAGATTTTTGAGAAAAAGAAAGCTGAGCAGAATGAGAAAACCTGAGTGCCAAAGAGAAATGCAGCACAGCTATCAAAGCTAATAGATCTCTCTACATACCATTTTCATGGGCATACCATCCAGCCCCATGCAAGTGAATATACTCCTATTAAAGGAGTACATTTAAGTGGCACCCAGCCCTGGCTTCTAAAGAGGCTTCTACTTTGCATGACATGATATATAACAAATAAAGATGTATATATAATATGTATATAATGCCAAAATAGGTTGCCATTGATAATCCCTTGCAAGGCATGTGAGTTTTTTTTTTTTTATATATATAGTCTGACTGTTATGAGCAAAATTCCCCAACACGTCCATTGATCCTAATAATATGCTCTTAAACAGCTTATAAAGTGCTTCATTCATTCTGGACCTGGTTACTTTTTTTAGACAAATGATGTGTTCATAAGCTCTTTCATCAACAGAAGCATTAAACAGGTGTTTACCTGAACGCTCAGCCTCCTCATTTCAGTCACACGGTACCTTCTTTACTGTACCTTCAGAGGCAGCAGAAATAGTGCATCTTCCAAGCTGCCACCCACTTCTTATTGACACCCATTACAAGCATCATCTAAAGAAGTAGGATATGTCTATCATTCAGCCCAAAGACCAGAGCCATTTCTCTTTCAGTATTACCTTTCAAATGCCATCTTGGACAACAGCAGGGAATAATGACTGAACCATTCATGGCATGCACCCAGGCAGTGGAGGACAGTGTACAAGGTGCAGAAAATGTCAGAGAAAAAGTAGGTGAGAGTAGGGCTTGTGGGAGATATAAAGCCAATCCAGAAAAACAAATGGTCATCAGTTAATCAGAGCTAGAATCATGGGAAAGATCACTAGGGTTTTACCTGTCAGAGTCATTAATTTGGGGAGTGTTGTTATTTATCAGTTACATAGCTCTGTTGGTGTTCCTTAACTGGGTGATTTATGGGCCCAGTCCCTTAAAGACCCTCAATCCCCACTCACATCAGTAAGAAGTGTTACACAGAAACCCAATGTGGCAATCCCTTATCTATGTGAATGGTAGTCCTGACACCCAGGCTGGTGACCTCCCCACTAGCTGTTTGCTGGATATGTTTTGTAGATATCAAAATTAATGAATTAGGTACACACTGCAGGTGAAAATGAACAGACACTATTTAGCACCAACTAATCCAGAAAAGACTCTACAGCATTGGTGGTAGTAATACCATTCGTTGTTGCTATCCAGCTCTGTGAGCAGTAGTGCCCAGATCTACCATTAGGGGCTTTGGCTTAGCATTGAGATCTATATCAGTGCCAAACTCTCTCTGTTAGCTGGAATCCCTAGGAGACACAGCAGGCTTCATACTTCCAGTGACAGCAATGCTATTAATGCCAATTAGCACATTTAAAATAAAAACAAGCATTCAGTGCAGGCTGTTTCTCTAGCCATATTTTGTTTTAAGCAATGGGGGCTCCAAAGCATACGATTGCAGTATTTGTTTAGCATGTATATGGGACCCCTAGCTGTGTCACTTACACGAAATGAGACAACTGATCATAAAAATTGTTTTTGAGTGGGCCCATCAAGCTGTGCACGTCATTACTGAGTTACCACTTGAGCTTATTACTCTAACCCTTATCCTTCCTTCTCACCCTATTCCCCTGCCATTTGTTACCATTGCTCAGTGCATCGTGTCTCAAATTTGCTTGTATACATTTCAGGATAAAAACAATGTCATCACATATGGGCTCTTTGATGCCTACCATGCTTTTGGGAGACATATATAGTAAATAAATAATAACAGCCTGGCAGCAGCTGTGAGCAATATATCCTATGGTGGCCATTAACATTCAGATACTGTTTCTGCCCTGTCCCCTAATAAAGGGAGGGAGGAAGATATACACACCCAGGAGAACAATGTTGGAATATTGTAAAGGGATAGAGATTTAATAGGTCTTTTCCATCTCTAACTGCTATGATTCTGGACAATTTATCTTAAACCACCAGTGTTCAGGAAATTCAGAACTAAGCCTGAAATGGCACCTGTCACTCATTTTTGGAAATGATTGCCTGTTTACCCTTTTCAAAAAGTGATGTTGCTCATGGATGTGTTGCATTATGCTGCTCTTTGCCAAGGCACTATAGCTGACATTAGGGTACGCTTTCCGTGTGCTGCCTGGAAATTTAGATACACAACTACCATTAGCACTAATAGGATTTGTGTGACTATGTTCCAACACAAAACAGTCATTATTTATCCCACAATATGTAACATCACCCAGTACTAGGTATTCTGCAACACTTAGGAAGTACTGTATCAGCTAAGTTTAGGGCAAAGTCACGTTCGGTCCTTTAGCCTGAATTCCTTGGCTCTTGTATATTTAAGACAGTCCCTTATCATTATTATACATAGATCTTTTTATGTGTGATTTAACAACTAAATCTATGAAAACCCATTTACCAAAGGGCTGACACCAGACAAAGCCTGCGGCAGCTATGGAACTCTGGGACACAACATCTGTTCCATAAAATTTAACTCAGACTTTCCAAATCTTTGCCTGTTCATCGTTGCTTTACAGCTTTTCAAACAGCTACTTTTCTCCTCAGGACATGCAGGTTCTGACACAGACCCATGAAGGCCAAATGTCTCCTTTAATTCTCCCAGGCTAAGCCAGTTAAAGGTAGGCTATCAGGATACATGGTGCTTTGACATATTTAAAGGGGGAAAAAACCACCTATCACATTGATTTCTTTCTTAAGGTTTTATTTTCATTGATTTGTTTATTTGTGTTGAATTTCACATCTATTTAAAGTACTGCATCTACCTTATGAGTCAAGCTACTTTATATTTTATGGACCTAGCTTAGTAATTTAGCTGATGTGTAAATGCTCTTAATTACTAATTGGTGATGCTTCCCATGACATAACACAAACTGACACAGAAAGTAGCATATGCTGCTATTACCCATAATAGATCCACATCGTTTCAAAGATTTGAGGCCAAAATTACCATTTGGCGTCGCTGCAGATTCAAATATACCTTCTGCCCTGTGCTCAAATTAGAAGAATTTTGTCTATTTGATATATATTGAATTGAAGACCCTGTTTTCACTATTACTGTAGAAGTTTTTACATTCAGTATTTACATTACAGTGACTAGTGGGAGAGGTCAAGGTGATAAAAGATTTCTTTGTGGGGACTGATCCAGTTTTGATGTTTTAAAATAGTTATTACTTGGCTCAGACATTACTGTTTGGAAGAACAGCTACTGCCTCTGAGCCTGATTCTGCAAACCCTCTTCACACAATACTTCTATTGATGTCAGTGGCATTGTTGGGCATGTGGAGATGGCAGGATTAGCCCCTGTGTTTGGTGTTATTACTAGGAAAAGTGTTAGAGTACAACATTTTAATACAGTATCTGACCCCCTTTTCAGGATCTGTTATTTTGGCTGTTTCAAGCTGGTGAGATGTTGCATGCAGGCCACTGCCTTCCCAACTTACATTGTTTCCCACAAGCAATTTTGTTAATGAGCTACAAATTATGGGGAAAATTATGAGTGTAGTCCTACAACCCTCCTGCATTGAACTCCCTATGAAGTCAATGGGATGTATGTAGGCAGATAGTTTTGGCAATATTTTAATTGAGTGGTTTTGCTATGCCCTGTAGCTTGAATTGCTTGCTGCTAGAAAATACATTCAGACAGATTCTCAGTCTGCAGGGAAGCCTTTGGATATTTGAAATAGTATTAAAAATGTTTCTTTCCCTGTTGCACAGAATGCACCTATCTGATCAAAAACATTTACAGATACGAAGACAGGCAAGTTAGAAAGAGAAGGGGTGGAATTCCACATAAATTTTAAGATCTACAGAAAAAGAGAAATGAAACAGAAAGGTTGTCGTTTTTTTTCTGATTTAAACAAATGCACAGTTAATAAGAAAGTTCTTGTCCTTTTAAGAGGTTGATGCACATTCTCACACACTTAATTTGTTCACTATTTCATTCAACTTCTCAAAGGCTGAAGGATTCCAAAATGAATCAAAAGCAGCTCTCATTAAATCTTAGAGGAGTTTCCAGAAGGCATAGTACCAGATGGCAGTGCATGGCACACTGGGATACCTACCCATGGTGCACTGTACTTTACCAAGAGCCCCTTGTAAGTATATACAGCTCCAATGCAAGTGACCAAGCAAGCACATATGATATACAAACTTCAGTGGCTGTCCACCACTGTAACTTGCATTGACCACAGATTGTTTCTTCTCAGTCCAGTGTAGCACTGGTTTGCAGGATCTTGCAGAACTTATCCTTTTTAGTCTTTTTCTTTGTCATCCTCATTGGAGTGAGGTGGTGTGAGTGTGTGTGTGGGTGGTTGAGTCTGTGTGCCTCATAGACTTTAAGGTCAGAAGGGACCATCATGATCATCTGGTCTGACCTCCTGCACATTGCAGTCCACAGAGCCTTCCTCGCCCACTCCTGTAAGAGACCCCCTAACCTCTGCCTGAGTCACTGAAGTCCTCAAATCATGGTTTAAAGACTTTAAGTTACAGAGAATCCACCATTTACACTAGTTTAAACTTGAAAGTGATCCATGCCTCATGCTGCAGAGGAAGAGAGAAGAGGAAGAGAGAAAAAACTCCTGGGGTCTTTCCCAATCTGACCCAGGGGAAAATTCCTTCTTGCCCCCAAATATGGTGCTCAGTTAGACCCTGAGCATGTGGGCAAGACCCACCAGCCAGACACCCGGGAAAGAATTATCTGTAGTAACCCAGAGCCCTCCCCATGTAGTGACCTATCACCAGCCATTGGAGATATTTGCTAATAGCAGACACAGATCAGCTACATGCCTTCATAGGCAGTCCCCTCATATCATCCCCTCCATAAATTTTTCAAGCTCAGACTTGAAGCCAGTTAGGTTTTTTGCCCCCACAGCTCCCCTCGGAAGGCTGCTCCAGAACATCACTCCTCTGATGGTTAGAAACCTTCATCTAATTTCAAGCCTAAAGATATAGATGGCTGGTTTAGAGCCATTTGTTATTCTGTCCACATTGGTGCTTAACTCCTCTCCCTCCGTGGTATTTATCCCTCTGATGTATTTATAGAGAGCAGTCATATCTCCCCTCAGCCTTTTTTTGGTTAGGCTAAACAAGCCAAGTTCTTTGAGTCTCCTCTCACAAGGTAGGTTTTCCATTCCTCAGATCATCCTAGTAGCCCTTTTCTGCCTGTGTTTCAGTTTGAATTCATCCTTCTTAAACATGGGACACCAGAATTGCACACGGTATTCCAGATGAGGTCTCACCAGTGCCTTGTCTGATGGTATTACACTTCCCTCTTTCTGCTGAAAATATCTCTGTTGATGCATCCGAGAACTGCATTAACCTTTTTCATACATTGGTGACATAGTCATCCTGTGATCAACTAATACACCCAGGTCTTTCTCCTCGTCTGTCACTTCCAACTGAGCATATAGCAAAAATTCTTGTTGTTAGTCCTAAATGCGTGACCTTGCATTTTGCACTATTAAATTTCATCCCATTTCTATTACTCTAGTTTACAAGGTTCTCCAGATCATCTTGTATGATATTCCGGTCCTCCTCCATATTGGCAATACCTCCAAATTTTGTGTCATCCACAAATTTTATTAGCACAATCTCACTTTTTGTGCCAAGGTCAGTTATAAAAATGTTAAGATTGGTCAAGACCAATCCCTGAGGTGCTCTACTAGTAACCTCCCTCTAGCTTGACATTTCACCTTTCAATATGACCCGTTGTAGTCACCCCTTTAACCAGGTCCTTATCAGTTCTCATATTAATCCCCATCTTCTCCAATTTAACTAATAATTTCCCATGTGGAACTATATCAAATGCATTACTGAAATCCAGGTAGATTAAATCTACTGCATTTCTTTTGTCTAAAAAATCAGTTGTCTTCTCAAAGAAGGAGATCAGGTTGGTCTAGCACTATCTACCTTTTGTAAAACCATGTTGTATTTTATCCCAATTACCATTCACCTCTATGTCCTTAACTACTTTCTCTTTCAAAATCTGTTCCAAGATCTTGCATACAATTGAGGTCAAACTAACAGATCTGTAGTTTCCTGGATCACTTTTTCCCCTCTTTCTTCAAAATAGGAACTGTATTTGCTATTCTGCAGTCATATGGTACAACGCCCTTGTTTACAGATTCATTACAGATTGCATATTGAAAAATCCTTGCTATTGGGTTTGCAATTTTCCCAGTGGCTGTTTAAGTTTGACTTCCACCTTGGATGTGGTAATTTCTACCTCCATATCCTCATTCCCATTAGCCATCCTGCCACTACCGCTAAGCTCTTCATTAGCCTAGTTAAAAACTAAGGCAAAGTATTTGTTTAGGTGTTGGGCCATGCTTAGATAATCTTTAATCTCCATCTCATCCTCAGTGGCTAGCAGTACCACTTTTTCCCCCCTTGTTTTCTTTTTATTTATATGGCTATAGAAGCTTTTACTGTTGGTTTTAATTCCCTTTGCAAGGTCCAACTCTGCTTGGCTTTTGGCAGTTCTCAATTTATTCCTACACTGTCTGATCTCTAAGAAGTAGCTTTCCTTGCTGATCCATCCCATCTTCCATTTCTTGTAGGCTTCCTGCTTTCTCTTAATAACTGGTTTGAGATGCTTGCTCATCCAGCTTAACCTGCAACCCTTCCCTACGATTTCCCCCCTCTTACTTGGGATGCAGGCTTCAGCTAGCTTCTGCAACTTTGACTTAAAGTAATTCCAACCCTTCTCCACATTCAGATCCTTGAGTTCTTCAGTCCATTTCCCTAATTCCCTTAATTTTTAACGTTAGCCCTTTTGAAATCAAGGATCCTAGTTGCAGACCTATTTTTGTTTATCCTTCCATTTAGTTTAAACCAAATTAGCTTATGATCACTCAAACCAAGGTTGTCCCCTACAACCAGTTCTTCTATGAAGTCCTCACTACTCACCAATACCAAATCTAAAATGGTATCACCTCTTGTTGGTTCAGTGACTATCTGGTGAAGAACTCTGTCAGCTATCACATCCAGGAAAATTTGAGCCCTACTATTATTAGTAGCACTTGAGTTGTCCAATCTATATCTGGGAAGTTAAAATCCCATAATCACAGTATTCCCAGTAGTATTTATTTAATTAAAAACATTAAAGAGGTTTCTATCCATAGCCAAATTGGATCCTGGTGGGTCTGTAGCATACCCAAGCACTAGCCCAGGGGAATCTCCACTAGCTTTCTTCCCCAAAATGATTTTGGCCCAAACAGACTCTGTCATATCCATTCCATCACTTCTAATTTCTTTACAGTCTACCTCATAATTAATATACAATGCTACTCCACCACCTTTGCTGTTATTTCTGTCTTTCCTGAACACACACACTTCAGTCCCTGTACTCCAGTCATAACTACTATTCCACCATGTTTCTATTATCTCTATAATATCTGGTTTCACTTTCTGCGCCAGTAGTTCTAGTTCCTCCATTTTGTTACCCAGGTTCCTTGCATTGCTGTATAAACATCTTAATTGGTGCTGCTTGGTTTCCTCCACATTCCTCACCCAATTTGGTACAGTCATTCTACTGCCAGTATCGCCTTCCTGACTGTTAGCTTCATTGGTATCGGCACTATCTTTCCTATTAATATCCATTCTCCTACCCACTGCTGTTCGTTTCTCCATTGCTGTATCCTTTCTTATTTGATTTTCCTCCCTTTCAGTGTTAGAATCAGGCATAGAGATTACATGAGCATCTCCCAACCATCTCCCCTGAGTTTCTACTTTAAAGCTCTTTTATTCAGTTGTGCCAACCTCTACCCTAGAAATCGATTTCCCTCCCTACTCAGGTGTAGTCCATCACATGAGAACAATCCTCTGTACATTAATGCTTCCCAGGGATCAAACATCCCAAAGTTCTCCTTAGAGCACCACTGCCTGAGCCATCTGTTGATCATAATAATCTTATCTCACCTTCGTTCTCCTCCACTAGGGGCAGGTAGAATCCCACTGAAGAACATCTGAGCCTCCATTTCCTTAAGCATCTTCCCCAACCTGACATAGTCTCCCTGGATACATTCCAGCAAGAATCTAGCTATATAATTTGTTTTAACATGAAGGACAATCAGTGAATTATTTTCTGCTCCCATTAGGATCCTCTTCAGCCTCAGGTCCACATCCCGTATCTTAGCTCCCAGCAGACAGCACACCCTTCTGTTCTCAGGATCAGCTCTGGTCACAGGCCTGGCTCTAGGGACTCCCTACTAAGACAAACAATCATGTAGACCTGCCTTTTCCTGGTGATGGTGTGATTCTCCAGCCTTCCTCCTATTCTTTTTGGCTGCAAGTCATCTTGTCTTTTATTCTCCCTTGCAATCTTCTGCAAGACATCCTATATCCTCCTGGGGCTCTGAATTCTTGGTATCTCCCTTGACTCTTCCCCTCTTCTTATAGGGATAGCCTCTCTTCTATTCTTCCTCCTCCCACCTTCAGTTTTACTGACTGCTGTGCCCTTTCTTCATTCACCAACTCAGCAAATCTGTTCCTGAGCTTTATTTCTCCTTCACTACCCAGTCTTTTCCTCTGCCTGGTTCCTGTAGTCACATGTTTTCATTAGCCACTTTCCTCACCCAGCAGTCTCCCCTCAGAGTTCTTCAGTCCAGCTTGCATCTGCAAGTCTTGACTTTTCCCTTCAACCTCCTCTTGCCTTCCCTCCATCATCTGCTCGAATCGCCTTCAAAACTCAACCATAGTTTCCACCTGCATCTCCAAACCTCAGATCTTCTCTTCCATCAGCTCTATCAGGTGGCACTTCATACAAATGAAGCTCTTTTCAGGTACCTGCTCCAGGATCATGCCTATCCTGCAGTTTCCACACGTGGGCATCTTCATTGTCTCTTCCATTGCTTCGGTCACTGCCTCTGTGTCTGTCATAGCTTTCCCACCTAATGTCCTTTCAAGGAAACAAAACAAAACGAAAACCCCAAACAAACAAAGCAAAACCAGGATACCCTGCCCCCCAACTCTTCCAATAGAATTCCCATTCAAAGTCCCCTGTTTATAGCTCTGTTGCTGGCTCTTGTGCTGCTGGCTGACTGTTTGGCTGCCTTTATAGGACCCCTAATCAGGGAAGCCCCATCCCCTAGTCAGGGCTCTGCTTCTCTCACAACACATTGCCCTCTACCAGCCTCTACAAACTGAACAGGAGAAAAAACAAAAAAAACACAAAACAGAAAAACCCCACAGTCATCAGTTGTTGGCTGCATGTCTGTTCTCGATGTGTGTTGTGCCGGCTCTGCGCAGATAACCGACACAGCAGACCTCGATCAAACTGCCCAAGAAGACCACAGACTCTGTTCAGTGACGAAAGCACTCGGTCTGGTTTATTGCTGACAAAGCACGGTCCTAGCTCCCCAGATCAATGTCTGCAGTTATACTAGCACATGTATGCCTGTGACAATTGACTCAGCTCAGTGAACAGCTGGACTTTCTGTTCCACCCTCAGCTGGACAAAGACACTGCCGCTGTGGCCCCCTCTTTTATATACTGATACAAAAAAGTTACGTACTGCCCCTCTGATGTGGTTAGTTACCACCTTTTACCTTGTATATGTTGGTTCAGTCAAAATATTTCTATCCATCACCCCGTGATCTGATCTTATCTTTAAGAGAGGTCAACGTGTCTTGGTACCATCATTGGGCACCGTGTTTACATCATATCTTGGCATCAGGGTGTTCCGGCATCAGCCTTCTGGAATGTGTTTATGAAGAGACAGTGCATAGCACTTCTTAGAAGTGTTATAGTGTTTTTGCAATAACAACCCTGTTTTTGCCCGATTCTGTGAACTTGCAAGTTGGCACGTTTTGTAACAGGGCCTGACTTTTGCTCATAGCTTGACTCTTGCTAACTTTGCTTTATCTAAGCAGGGCCTGACTTTAGTTCAGGCCTTAGGCCTTACACCAAGCCTCTTATACCAGGCCTCATGTCTCAGGTGCTCTCTTTCTTCTACAGTCAGACCCCTCCCCCAGAGTCCAACAGCTGCTTCCTTTGTCTCTACAGATGCAGTGAATGCAATGGACAGTGGGAGAGAGAGAGAGTGTCTTGAGGTGTCTGCCCCTTCTTTCTTATCAGGGCCAGCTCTAGGTTTTTTGCCGCCCCAAGCAAATAAATTTTTGGCTGCCCCCCACCAAAGCCCTGGGCTCTCACCCCCCCACACCTGCCCCCCCTACCGCCCCAGCCCTGGGCTCTCACCCCCCCACACCTGCCCCCCCTACCGCCCCAGCCCTGGTCTCTCTCCCCCCCCCCCCCCCGCACCCCCTGCCACCCCAGCCCTGGTCTCTCTCTCCCCCCCCGCCACCTGCACTCCCTGCCGCCCCAGCCCTGGGCTCTCTCTTCCCCCCATCCACCTGCACTCCCTGCCGCCCCAGCCCTGGGCTCTCTCTTCCCCCACTCCACCTGCACTCCCTGCCGCCCCAGCCCGGGGCTCGCACTTCCCCCCCCCCCCGCACCCCCTGCCACCCCAGCCCTGGTCTCTCTCTCCCCCCCCCCACCACCTGCACTCCCGGCGGCTCCAGCCCTGGGCTCTCTCTCCCCCTCCACCCGCACCCCCTGCCGCCCCAGTGCTGGGCTCTCTCTTCTCCCCGCACCCACAACCCCTGCCGCCCCAGCGCTGGGCTCCCCCACACCAGTGCTGACTCCGCCTGCTCCCCTCTCACTTCCAGCCGGTCTGGCACTGGCAGCGTCGGGATAGGCAGCAGGGTTCCCGGGCTGTGCCTCAGCCCAAGGTCCGTCCAGCCAGGGCTCCTGCCTCCAGGACCGGCCGGGACCCAGGAGAGCAGAGGCGGGGGACTGCCATGGCAGGGGGCTGAGGAGCCAGGGCAGGGTGGCCCCAGAGGGAACGGAGCCCTGGAGAGCGGGACGCGGGCCCCGCCTGGCAATGTTCCGCCCTCTATTGCCCCACTGCTGCTGCATCTGGCCACCCTGCCGCAGTCCCTGGGTGGCTCAGGCCGCTTCGCCCAGCCCCGGCTGCGGCGCTGGGGGGCGGCCACCCTGCAGCACCTGCCGGCAGCTATGTGCCCCGAGGGGCAGCCTCTAGCCCGAATGTTCCCCGCTCAGAGCCTGCCCGGCCCAGCCACAAGGTGTGGCGGTGCTCCCCCATGGCGCAAACCGCAGTGGCCCCAGGGCGCCCCCCCGTGCAGACGCGCTGCTGCTGCCAGGGTCAGCTGTAGGCTTTTGCCGCTGGAAGCAAAAAAAAAAAAAAAAAGATGGCCAGAATGCCGCCCTTGAAAATGTGCCGCCCCAAGCATGTGCTTGGTTTGCTGGTGCCTAGATCAAGGAGCAGGAGGTCAGCTTCACAAAGAAGTCAGCAACCTTACCCAGCGCCTTGGCAACTGCCCTGCCAGTGGCCATTCTGTACCCCCTGGGCTTACCATCTGGACCCCCTGAGCTTACCCTGGTCCTGGGTCAGATGCATGACCCATGCTCAAGGTCCGCGTCAGTCTCCTCGACATCAGTGGCTCTGGCGCAAATGCCTCCACCAGCAGCACTGCTGTCCGAAAGGAGCATGCCTCCTTCTCAACAGGATCCGGCACCGCCCTGTCAGACACCAGCGCCGATGGGGGCTATGTCCTCGACGCTGCAGGCACCGCTCAGCACACTTGTCGTTCGGCATCAACCCTGGTACTGGTTGCGGTGCCGCCTCCTACATCTGCGTTGGCCACGCAACCCGAGTACCATGTGCCGCAGGACCTGGCAGGAGCTGAGGGTAACGAGGAAGGTCCCCTGCAAGTGATTTCCTCCTCTTCCTCTCCGGACAAAGCAGTAATGGGGACTTCTGCAGCACTGGCTCTGGAGGACAACTGGGTGCTCCAACAATTGCTCAAACGAGCTGCCCAGAGCCTGGCTATTCAGGCTGAGGAGGTAGAGGTGGATGTGGACATCCTGGTTCCCCCAGGCCCATCTAGGGTCGCCCTACCACTGATTAAAACAATAGCTGACATGTTCCGCACCCTATGGCTGACCCCAGCCTCCCTGGCCCCTACGCCAAGAAGACAGAGAGGCGCTACTTCGTGCCTTCCAAGGGCCATGAGCATCTGTATGCTCACCCTCCCCCGGACACTCTGGTTGTGGATGCCGCCAACCAAAGGGAACATCAGGGGTTCCAAGGGTCTATGCCAAAGAACAGGGAGGCAAAGAAGCTAGATCTCTTTGGTAGGAAGCTCTACTCAATGGGTGGGACTGCAGCTGTGCACAACCAACCAGTAGGTTATAGTTAGCCGGTATGGCCATAACACATGCTCAGCTTTGTCCAAGTTCGCTGAACTCCTTCCTGCGATCAGAATTCTCCTCTCTGGTGGAGGAGGGGAAGCTGATTTTGTGTGCATCCCTCCAAGCAGCCCTGGATGCGGCAGATGCAGCCTCCCGCACACTGGCCACCAGACTGGTGATGCGGCGGGGATCCTGGCTTCAGGTCTCCGGCTTTCCACATGAGGTCCAGCAGACCATACAATACCTTTCCTTTGAAGGGCCCACGCTGTTTTCTGAGAAAACGTACAAAAGGCTCCATAGCTTAAAGGATTCAAGAGCCACGTTGTGCTCGCTCGGCCTGCACACTCTGGCCACCCAACACAGGCAATTCAGGCCACAGCCAGCTCAGCAGCCGAACCAGCCCCAAAACCACCCAGAGACCCATGCAGGCTGAGTAGAAGTAGCAGGAGGATGCAACACCCGTCCTCCGGACAGTCCTCCGGCCAACTGCGGCCTCCATCGGGGATTGGCCCCAAATTTGATAATGAGGTTGAGGACGACCTACCAGTCAGGACCTTGGATCCTACTAACCTTACCTTTTTGTCCTATATGGATATGTCCCCCTTCTACCATGCCTAGTCCCGAATCACATCAGACAGTTGGGTGCTATGTACGGTGGAGAGGGGATATTCTATCCAGTTTTTCTCCCTCCCACCCCACCAGCCCCCCCCCCGTCCCTCTTCAGGGACCCCTCTCATGAGCAACTTCTAATACAGGAAGTGCAGTCCTTCCTCACGGTAGGGGCCATGGAGGAAATTCCCCAGGAACTCACGGGCAGGGGGTTCTACTCCCAGTATTTCCTAATACCAAAGGTGAAAGGGGGCCTCAGGCCCATTCTGGACTTGCGGCGTCTGAACAGGTTTGTGAAGAAACTCACGTTCCACATGGTCTCCCTGTCCTCTATCATTCTCTCCATGGATCCAGGAGACTGGTACGCCGCCCTCGACTTGAAGGACACGTATTTCCATATCACAATAATACCTCAACACAGACGTTACCTCAGGTTCGTGGTGGGTGGCACCCATCTCCAGTTCACAGTCCTGCCGTTCAGACTGTTGACGGCCCCGAGAGTTTTCACAAAGTACACGGCAGTGGTAGTGGCTTTCCTGCACAAGCACCAAATCCAGGTGTTCCCATACCTGGATGATTGGCTCATCAATGGCCGTTCCAAAGATCAGGTGGAGGCTCAGCTGGCCTTTACCAGACAGACCTTCCTCGAGCTCAGCCTCCTGATAAACGAGGCCAAATCTAACCTGTCTCCCGTCCAGAGTATGGAGTTCATAGGGGCAGTCCTGGACTCGATGCAAGCCAGAGCGTACCTCCTAGAGTCCAGGTTTCGGTCTATGTCCGACATCATCCTCAGTCTCCGGTGCTTCCCGACCACTATGGCAAGGAATTGCCTCAAGTTACTGGGGCATATGGCCTCATGTACCTACGTGGTGAATCATGCCAGGCTCAGACTGCGCCCTCTTCAGTCCTGGCTAGTGACTGTGTACCGACCAGCCAGGGATGCACTGGACTCTGTGGAGATGGTTCCCCAAGCGGTGCTGGACTCCCTCCAGTGGTGGCTCGACCCGCGACAGGTCTGTGCGGGAGTACCTTTCGCCAGCCCTCAACCATCCCTATCCCTGGTAACAGATGTGTCAGATCTGGGATGGGGAGGGGGGCGCATCTGGGGAATCTCAGGACCCAGGGCCTCTGGTCCCCGGAGGACCTCTCCTTGCACATCAGCGTCAGGGAGCTGCGGGTGGTGCACCTTGCCTGCAGACTTTCAAATCCCACTTGACAGGCAGGTGTGTAGCGGTCCTCACAGACAGTACCTCAGTGATGTTCTATATCAACAAACAAGGGGGGTGCACGCTCCTCTTCCCTGTGCCGGGAAGCCCTTGCGTTATGGGACTTTTGCATACAGAATTCAATCCACCTGACGGCATCCTACCTCCCTTCAACGGTCACGAGTGGTCCCTTTGCCAGGATGTAGTACATTCAATCTTCCATCTCTGGGGCTAAACCCAGATAGACCTGTTCGCCTTGCAGGACAACAGGAAGTGCCAATGGTTCTTCTCCCTCATGGGTCGCAGCCCAGGATCACTCATGGATGCCTTCCTGCTCTCGTGGGAAGGGGGCCTCCTCTATGCCTTCCCTCCGATTTCGATGGTCCACAGGGTACTCCTCAAAATTCGCAGAGATCATGCTCAAGTCATACTGATAGTGCCGGTGTGGCTGCACCAGCACTGGTTCATGTCACTACTGCAGATGTCCATACAGGTGCCCTTTGCATTGCCCCTGCCCCCGGACCTGATCACACAGGATCAAGGCCACTTCCAGCACCCGAACCTGGAGTCGCTCCACCTCACAGCCTGGCTGCTCCATGGCTGAACCTGGTGGAAATGCAATGCTCACAACAGGTTAGGCAAGTCCTCCTTGGTGCAGGAAGCCCTCTCCCAGGGCCACATACACAGCCAAGTGGAAAAGTTTCTCCATCCGGGCAGAACAGCAGGGTCAAGCTCCGTTGCTTGCCCCAATTCCTCTCATACTAGACCACCAACTTCATCTGAAAGAGCAGGGACTTTCCCTCTTCTCGGTCCTGGTCCACTTGGTTGCCATCTCTGCGTTCCACCCAGGAGCCGACGGAGTTTCAGTCTTCGCTAACCCACTGGTCAGCCGCTTCCTCAAGGGCCTGGATAGACTCTTCCCATATACGCGACAATCTGTCCCGGCCTGGGACCTTAATTTGGTCCTCTCTGCCCTCACAGGGCCCTCTTTCGAGCCCCTCGCTATGTGCTCACCACTGTATCTCTCCTATAAGGTCACATTCCTCGTGGCTATCACCTCAGCCAGGAGGGTCTCGGAGCTCAGAGCCCTGACGTTTGAGCCTCTATATACCGTTTTTCACAAGGACAAGGTCCAACTCAGGCCACACCCAGCGTTCCTCCCTAAGGTGGTCTCCCAATTCCACATGGGTCAGGACATTTTTCTCCCTGTGTTCTATCCCAAACCACATTCCTCCAGCAGGGAGCATAGGCTGCATTCTCTGGACATTCGCAGGGCCCTTGCACTTTATATCGAAAGAACCAGGCCATTCAGGAAATCAGTCCAACTTTTCGTTGCTGTGGCTGACAGGATGAAATGGCTACCTGTCTCATCACAGCGTATTTCCTCCTGGATCACGGCCTGCATCCATGAATGCTACAATCAGGCTAAGGTACCTGCCCCTCTGATCACAGCCCACTCCACAAGGGCACAGGCCTCTTCCGCGGCATTCCTGGCTCAAGTCCCAACACAGGAAATATGCAGAGCGGCCACATGGTCTTCAGTCCCTACTTTCACGTCACATTATGCCATCATGCATCAGGCTAGAGACAATGTAGCCTTTGGCCGTGCAGTGCTCCAATCTGCAGTGAACTCCGACCCCACCGCCTAAATTCAGGCTTGTGAGTCACCTGCTTGGAACAGACATGAACAACCACTCGAAGAAGAAAAAACAGTTACTCACCTTCTCGTAACTGTTGTTCTTCGAGTTGTGTTGTTCATGTCCATTCCAATACCCACCCTCCTGCCCCACTGTCGGAGTGCTGGCAAGAAGGAACTGAGGGGGTGGAGGGTCAGCGGGCCCTTATGTAGGGCGCAATGGTGAGGCCACTCCAGGGGGTGCCCGGGCCAACCCTACAGACTCTGCTAAGGGAAAATCCTCCAGCGGGCGTGCACGCGGCATGCACACACCTGCTTGGAATGGACATGAACAACACACCTCAAAAAACAACAGTTACGAGAAGGTGAGTAACCGTTTTTTCTATTCAAAGTGAGTCGGAACCATGCTGCTGTTACAATCAAAGATGGATCTGAACCAAACTATGTTGATTAGAAGAATCCCAAACTTTGGGAAGGTGTTCAGAATCCAGACTCAGATCTGTATCGGAATATTACACTTAGCCCCATATTTAGGCCTGCAGAACAAAAAGACAAATGCTCATCACCACCTAAGTATAATACTGGATCAATCTCTCCTTCGGAGAAAGATACTGTATTAAAAGAGGGAGAATGGAAAAAATAAAAAGTATATAAAATGAGAAATATTGTCAAAGCATTTGCTTTAGCTACAAGGATCTAAGTAATGTTTATATTTTGTGCTTACAAACCTATAGAGGCGTAGTGCTCACTTAAAACATATCAGCACACAAAGAGTTAATGAAGCCAAACTATAGAAAATGTGGGTAATGGGAACTTGAGGAAACATCCCAAGGCATAACATGCAAAACCAGTTTTGCTAATCAAAGAAGTATTGTGAACTTGGCTGACAGTCACTTTAATGAAAGACCTTCATTGTTGTCCGGCTCCTTAACAAAGTTCAAAAGTATATACTGTGTATATAAATTCCAAAATATCTAATATTTAGTATTGAAGGCTTGGACCCCTTTTGTCACCAGAGAAACCAAAGGATTATGACCTATTGAATTCCCATGCTTTGGGCCCTGTCCAGCTGAGATAGCTAATTTCTTGGTATTTACATTCATAGAATTGTAGATCTAACTTGATTAATCAAGATGAAAAGAGAATTAATTTTGTTTTATGATGAATTAAGCAGAATAAACTTCCTTTGCACAAACCCACTGAACCAGAAAAATCAAGCTAACTCTCTGTATATATTTAATTTACGACTAATTGCCCAGCATTTTGTAAATACATAGATACTCACTCCCTCCGCATTTCAGAAGAGCCTACACTTTTTGAACACTTTCCTTAATGCCCGTTAATACTCACCTTTACTCGCTCAGGAGGAAGGCTGCCACATGTTGCCAATAGAGCTAGCTTAGTCTTTTATTTTACTTAGCAGTAACACAAGGGATCTACAGGCATGTATCCTGTAAGACACTGGCTTAAGCAAGTAAGCATAAGTAAAGCAGGCCTGTGACCCTTAGTATAGATAAAATGGCTTGACAGTTACCCTGATTTTGGGGAACTGGGAAGGTACATAACGATACCAGGTAACTGCAGGAATATTCAACTGATACTAGGGTTGGATATTTTAGGATAAAATTGTTGGCAGATGTTTAACCACAAACTAGCTTTAGCAAGAGTTCATGTATATGGTAGTGAGCAAAAAGGCACCAATATGGTAACCTATAGGATACAGGTATCCCAATATTATGAGGGTGAGGAATTTAGATATGGACATGGGAGGCTGGGCAGCTGAATGAATATTCATAGTGCCCAGGCCCTATAATAGGCCAAGCCACCATGTAGCTGGGTGGCGAGCTTTCCATCACTGACCCTTCAGCTCTTCATTATCATAATCTACCACCGACTTTTTGGCATGGAGTCCCGATCATTGGACTAATTTGGCATACCAGAGACAGGTTTGTTTCTTACCACCAGATCCCCATGGAAGGATATGGGTATATCATAGAATCATAGACTTTAAGGTCAGAAGGGACCATTATGATCATCATCAAGCCAGGCCACAGAATCTCACCCACCCACTCCTGTATCAAGCTTGTGTCTGAGCCATTGAAGTCCTCAAATCATGATTTAAAGACTTCAGGGTGCAGAGAACCTTCCAGCAAGTGACCCATGCCCAGTGGTGAGCTGGAGCCGGTTCCCACCAGTTCCCAAGAACCGGTTGCTAAAATTAGACCTCCGTGGAGAACCGGTTGTTAAAGGGCCAGGGGGTGGGCAAAGAACTCCAGTCCATGGGCCGGACCATCCTGTTGCTCCCAGGATTCCCAGCTGGGGAAGCTGAGGTTCCCCTGGCCCCTCCCCTGTTTCCCCCCAGCTGCAGCGTGGCCAGCCGCCGGCACCAGCTGGGCAGCTCAGCTGAGCTCCTGAGTCATCCTGCTGCTTTGAGCTGCAGGCAAGGTAAGGGGGGGTGCTGCAAGCTCCAGGGCCGCTGGTGGGGGCAATTTTCCCCAGGCCCTGCAGGGGCCCCCGGCCCCACGAGTATGTATCCCCCCGCCCTGGCCCCTTCCCCACCCGCCCCTTAAATCAGAACTTTTTATAGGGAACTGGTTGTTAAGATTTTGGCAGCTCATCACTGCCCATGCCCCATGCTGCAGAGGAAGGCAAAAAAACCCCAGGGCTTCTGCCTATCTGCCCTGGAGGAAAATTCCTTCCCAACCCCAAATATGGTGATCAGCTAAACCCTGACCATGTGGGCAAGACTCACCAGCCAGACACCCAGGAAAGAATTCTCTGTAGTAACTCAGATCCTACCCCATCTCACATCCTATCACAAGCCATTGGACATATTTACCACTAGTAGTCAAAGACAAATTAATTGCCAAAATTAGGCTATCCCATTATACCATCCCCTCCATAAACTTATCAAGCTTAGTCTTGAAGCCAGATATGTCTTTTGCCCCCACTACTCCCCTTGGAAGGCTGTTCCAGAACTTCACTCCTCTGATGGTTAGAAACCTTCGTCTAATTTCAAGTCTAAACTTCCTGATAGCCAGTTTATATCCATTTGTTCTTGTGTCCACATTGGTACTGAGCTTAAATAATTCCTCTCCCTTCCTGGTATTTATTCCTCTGATATATTTATAGAGAACAATCATATCTCCCCTCAGCCTTCTTTTGTTTAGGCTAAATAAGCCAATCTCTTTGAGTCTCCTCTCACAAGGTCGGTTTTCCATTCCTCGGATCATCCTAATAGCCCTTCTCTGAACCTGTTCCAGTTTGAATTCATCCTTCTTAAACATGGGAGACCAGAACTGCACACAGTATTCCAGATGAGGTCTCACCAGTGCCTTGTATATAGGTACTAACACCTCCTTATCTCTACTGGCAATACCTTGCCTGATGCATCCCAAGACCGCATTAGCTTTTTTCACAGCCATATCACATTGGCGGCTCATAGTCATCCTGTGATCAACCAATACTCCGAGGTCCTTCTCCTCCTCTGTTACTTCCAAGTGATGCCTCCCCATCTTATAACAATTATTGTTATTAATCCCTAAATGCATGACCTTACACTTTTCACTATTAAATTTCATCCTATTACTATTACTCCAGTTTACAAGGTCATCCAGATCTTCCTGTATGATATCCCAGCCCTTCTCTGTATTGACAATACCTCCCAGCTTTGTGTCATCTGCTAACTTTATTAGCACATTCCCACTTTTTGTGCCAAGGTCAGTAATAAAAAGATTAAATAAGTTTGGTCCCAAAACCGATCCCTGAGGAACTCCACTAGTAACCTCCCTCCAGCCTGACAATTCACCTTTCAGTATGACCTGTTGTAGTCTCCCCTTTAACCAGTTCCTTATCCACCTTTCAGTTTTCATATTGATCCCCATCTTTTCCAATTTAACTAATAATTCCACATGTGGAACAGTATCAAATGCCTTACTGAAATCGAGGTAAATTAGATCCACTGCATTTCCTTTGTCTAAAAAATTTGTTACCTTCCCAAAGGAGGAGGTTTGGCACGATCTACCTTTTGTAAAATCATGTTGTATTTTGTCCCAATTACCATTGACCTCAATGTCCTTGACTACTTTCTCCTTCAAAATTTTTTCCAAGACCTTGCATACTACAGATGTCAAACTGACAGGCCTGTAGTTGCCCAGATCACTATTTTTCCCTTTCTTAAAGATAGGATCTATGTTAGCAATTCTCCAGTCGTACGGTACAACCTCTGAGTTTACTGATTCATTAAAAATTCTTGCTAATGGGCTTGCAATTTCATGTGCCAGTTCCTTTAATATTCTTGGATGAAGATTATCTGGGCCCCCCCGATCTAGTCCCATTAAGCTGTTTGAGTTTGGCTTCTACCTCCGATGTGGTAATATCTACCTCCATATCCTCATTCCTATTTGTCATCCTACCATTATCCCTAACTTCCTCATTAGCCTCATTAAAGACTGAGGCAAAGTATTTGTTTAGATATTGGGCCATGCCTAGATTATCCTTAACCTCCATTCCATCCTCAGTGTTTAGCAGTCCCACTTCTTCTTTCTTTGTTTTCTTCTTATTTATATGGCCATAGAACCTTTTACTTTTTAATTAATTCCCTTTGCAAGGGAAAACTCTACATGGCTTTTGGCCTTTCTAACTTTATGTTCTGCATGTTCTGATCTCAATAAGGTAGCTTTCCTTGCTGATCACTCCCATCTTCCATTCCTTGTAGGCTTTCTGCTTTTTCTTAATCACCTCTCTGAGATGCTTGCTCATCCAGCTTGGTCTACAATTCCTGCCTATGAATTTTTCCCCTTTCTTGGGATGCAGGTTTCTGATAGTTTCTGCAACTTTGACTTGACGTAATTCCAGGCCTCTTCCACCTTTAGATCCCCAAGTTCTTCATGAGCGTGTGCAAAGAATGATACCAAAGATATCTCCAATACTATATTATTGCTATTTGTTTATGTGGTTTGGCGCTTTCTTGTTTTTACTGATTGTGTGAATAAAAATGGCTAAGGCTTTGCTTTGCCCTCAGTGTGAGTGCTGTTGCCATACACCCCAGGGTTCCCTCAAGATACTGAGCTTGTTAGTTTTAATTCTGCTGTGTCTGATTCTGAGACTAGAATCCTGTTACACCCAGTTCATTAAATTAGTAGCAGTTGGCAACCAATAAAGAATCAGGCTACACACTCTATTGAGCAGACAAGGTCTCAATGATCATTTCAGGACCAGAAAATTTGGATTATATGAGGGATTATATATTGAAAATTAATCCATTGATTAACCCCCGCCCCCCATCGTGGCAAGTCTTTAGAAAGTTGACCCGTAATTTAACCCAAAATGCAGGTTGTAAAAGATGGAAATTGATGAAGAGCATTCATTATCCTAGCTAACAATAACTGTGGTTTTGAAGTATTTGAGTGTTTTGAAATGTCTGCATAGAGCTAAACCTGGAACTGCCACAGTGTCATGAGATGGATTATTTCCAGCCATCACCAGGCTGGGGTTTCTTGGGAACAAATCTACTAGTAAGGGAAGATGCCGGCATGCTGGCCTACCCCAGAATGGTTTGTCAAGAGAGAGGAGTGGGACCAACATAGGCCATCAAAAGAAGAAGTGAATTCTCCAGGTTGCGCCATGAAGAGGGAGAAGTTAGATAGAGTGCCTTTGACCTCCCCGTCCACTTTAAAAAGGGGGTTGAAAATAAAAATGTACGAAAAGGATGTGCATTGTCCTGCACCAAAATGAAATACTTTCTGAAAATGTTCAATGTTTTTCATTTTGAAATTACACACACACACACACACACACACACACACACACACACACTCAGGTAAAAAGTCAACCAAGTTAAAAAAAAATTTGGAGAAAATTTTTATCTTGGTCAGAAAAGCATTTTCCATCAGGGAAAAACAGTTTTGACAGAAGAATGTCAACCAGGTTTAGTATAGATGAGGATGAAATCATCCAAATCAGTGCATGTACACAGAGGTAAAATTGGTATAAATGAGAGGATAAAGTGTTGGGAAAGAGTAGAGGTATTTTATAGAGAAGAAAAGTCACAGGCATTGTTGAAGGGAAGACTCTGCAAGGAACCTGCCTCAGGTTCAACTAATCTGGATAACAGCTGATCTTATGGATGCCTATAGAATTAGGACTTGTCCTCAGAGCTTTTAGAGAAGTCTTGAGCACAGTTTTTATCATGTCTGGCTAGCAGTTTATTGCATCTTCATTCCTGCTCATTTCATCATCCCAAACCACAATCTGTAACACAGATTCTGAGGTGCTGTCACCATCTAATATAAAATGCTTGTCTCAGTTAAATAGATGGAATCTGACTCAAATCTTGATCATCAATAAGCAACAGCAAAATGTTGTCATAAAACTTTTTATATATCTGCTTCAGCAAATTTCAGTAAACACCCAGAGTTTTAAATGAGTTTCATTGTGCTTGTGCTCTTTTGTAATCACTTTCCACAAATATTTTTGTGGTTGAGTTTTGCAGACACTAGTTACTCCTGGGGGCATTCTGCACCAAAAATATTAGAAATTCTGCACTCAATATTTTAAAATTCTGCTAATTTTATTTGTCAAAATAATACAACATAATCACAGCAGTTTCAATTATTTTGGTAATTTATTTCAAAATACCTGTCAACAAGTATGTCTGTAACAATACAGACACACACAAAAATCCCCCCAGGAATAGAGAGTTAAAGAAACCTCTACGACAACCCAGTTCCTGTTTCTCTGCCCCCTTCCGCACCCGAGCCGAGCTGGGGGGGGGCACACACCCACAACCCTTCCCCCCTGGAACCTACCTGTGGGGGGGGGGGCAGCCAATATACCTGAACCTCTTCCTTCCCAAAGCCTAACCACAGGGCCCTCCCAGCCCAGATACCCGCACCCCCTTCTCCCTTCCAGAGCACAGTGGCCTCCCCCAGCCCAGACACCTGTCCCCTTTCCCTGCAGAGCTAAGGGATCCAGAGGGAGAAACAGCCTGATGTTCGATCCCAGATTTGCACAGAGTTTCCTGCACGCCGCCCTCTCCTTCTCTCAGGGCATGCTGGGAATTGCAGCTGCCAGGAATCCTCTAGCTCGCTCTCCCCACCCCTAGGCACTGTCTTCTGTGTGCAAACTGGGCTCTGCCCAGTCCAGTGGCGCCTAGGGGCAAATAGCAGCATTGCAGCCCATTTCTGTCGGGGAAAGGAAATTCTAAATGTACAATGTTAATTTCTGCAAAATTTTGCATTATGCACTGGTGCAGAAGTCCCCAAGGAGTAAGTAGTGTATGTGGACAATGGGTTTCAAAATTGCATGCACAAGTGTACTTGAAATCTGAAATTTAAATTTACATAGGTGAATATGCATGTGCACTAAGCCAATCTAGGAACAGGAACGATACCATGTGATGTCTCTGACCAATCACACTAGCCAATCAGTTTCAATAGCAAATAATGAATACACCAAACACTTGCTGAGAACAGTTTGCAATTAATCTATAATTTAAAAAATGCACAGGAAATTGGAATATTCTTTGTCATAAATTGAGGAAGCTGTGATCTGCTCACAGATATTTGATGAGCAGAAAGAGATTAAATTAACTGGATTCATT
Source organism: Mauremys reevesii (assembly GCF_016161935.1). Classification (NCBI taxonomy): domain Eukaryota; kingdom Metazoa; phylum Chordata; order Testudines; family Geoemydidae; genus Mauremys; species Mauremys reevesii. Next base: position 243,702,504 of record NC_052624.1, read on the forward strand.
ATTAATTGTGAATTATTAACTCAGTTCTATCTATATCCAAAATTGTAGAGCTGGCTGAAAATTTTTCAACAGAATACTTGTTTGTTGAAAAATGTAGTTTCATCAAAATGGAAGTGTTTTGCAGGAACATGTTGATTTCAACAAAATTTTTGATGGGAAAAAAGAGTTAATTGGTTTGATCTTCTTGTTCTGATAATGTTGAAATATTCCATTTTGATAAGCTAAAATATTGATTTGACTATTATTTTGAGTCATCTAGTTTACACTTTATTATATTAACACACTAGCTTTACTGTTATATTTATGCATTATAATTTAATATACAATGTCTTAATACTCTATACAGACTTACTCTGTGGTAGAGTATCTCCTTATCAGTTAGTGTATATTTACCCTCTTTATGGGGACATATGAATTATGCCCTCTCTTTACATGGCCAGACTCACTGAAGCAAAGATCCCACCGTCAGTTTCACACAGTTTTTGCAAAGTATCTTTTCACTGACAATATCTTACTGAAAAATAAAACATTCCAGCAGAATAACCTAACAGATCCTATATAAAAAGTCTATTGTGTATTTTTAGTGTACTTTGTATAATTTTTGTCTATTTTCAGTGTACTTCATGTACTTTATGTGTGATAACATTTAAATTTTAACTATAATGGACTCTGTATAAAACTATGGGGAAACCAAAAGAGGGAAAAAAAACAATTCATCCCCTATTTTCAATTGTGCTCCACCACCACCATACGCCCTCCAGTTTCTTCTGTGGTTTTAGCCAAGAGCTGATCCATGACCATCTGTTTTTAATCTGTTACTCAGGATGATAGTCTGTGGATCAATGAACTCTGGCCATATTCTATAGAGAAACTGCAAAAAAAATTTGGAAAATTTCCAACAAATAATAATATTCACCAGAGACTTCTTTTTTCCCTTCCTTATCTCAAACTCCAGTTTTTCATAAAGGAATGGTATCTGAGCTGACTCTTCCAACAGCTGGTCCTGACATGATGCATTAGTGCCATCTAGCTAAACAAGTGAAGTCATAAATCTTTGAATTCTTAATTATGCTACCACTGCCCAAAGGAGTTTTGTGAGCTAATGACAGTCAAGTGAGTGAGAGCACGACAACACTGACAACATTTCATTCTCAAAGAGATAATTTTTGCACTTTCTGAAGGAAGAACCTACCTGATATAAAAATTCCCTGAGACAAGTTTTGAGAAGAAACAGAGACAGACTCCTTTGCTTCAGTTAATGCACAATGGATGTAAAACATATGGCGACACAAAAGAGAAGTAATAAGCAGTTGCTCTGTTTGGGCCAAACATATTGCTGACATAAAGTGAGTGTTGCTCCACTGAATACAGGTTATCCTGAAAAGAAGGTGTAAACAGGAAATAAATACTACCACTTGCTGCTTTTGTTACCCATTGAGTTGGCATCAGTTAACAATCAAATAAAACACGCACACACATACACACACGTATATAAATGTTACTCACCATAGGTAACAAAACAATTCCCACCATTAGTAATCCACACCCACTGACAAGCACATTCCCCAGAGCTGTCTTGCTAACAGTAAAGGAAGTACCTGGTTGAATAAATATGTCCCATACACTACGAAGGCTGCCAAAGCAGGGATCTCATGGACTATAAGAGGAAGTGAATTCCAGAGCCAGCAGACTTTCCACAGAGAACATCTGGCTACCAGCTCCACAATTTCAAGCAAAATGGTTTTTAAGTGAAATTCACTTATATGCAGGCCAGAACAAGAAAGTCTACTATACTGTTCTAGCCAGTCATAGTATTTGTATGGTCACTCTTAATCACTGACTCTCCCAGTACTATTTATAGAATCTTCTGGGAGGCTAACTACTGTGAACCACAATTATCTCTAATGTGGCATTCTTATGTGACATTAACGACGGTCTCCTGAAGTGAACCATCTACAAAATATAAAAATTCCCAATTTATTCAAATACTTTGCAAATTCATAAAGAATCCCAATTATTTAAACACTTTACTATTACCCATTCAAAATGAATAATCAATCTGTAAAAGCAGCAAAGAGTCCTGTGGCACCTTATAGACTAACAGACATATTGGAGCATGAGCTTTCGTGGGTGAATACCCACTTCGTCGGATGCATGCATTCAATCTGTAGCATCTCCTGACAAAAGCACCATATAATTGACTATCCTTTTTAACAAGCTTTTTAACAATATGTAGGCATGTTAAGATGCTGCATTTTAAAACCGTAGAGCTAAATTCTTCCCTCAGATACATGAATGCAATTCCCACTGAAATCAATTAAAGCTGTTTTGAAATCATTTGGAGCTCCATGAACTTGTTTCTCTACTCAGCGATACCAGCTTAACATCACTGAAAGCAATGGAGATAAGCACTGTGTAAAACTGGTTTAGTGGAGGGAAGAATCACATGAATATCTGAGAGCAGATTTTGGATTCTTGATTCAAAGCTTCTCAGTTACTGTAAACTCCCAAGGATACAACATTTCATCACATCCCTGTTAACTTAGGCTATTTACATTTCATGATGCTTCTTGCCGGCTTTCCTGCCATGGAAAAAATAATTGTGGGAGAAAATTTTGTTCATATTTTCTTTTGTAAAATTTTATCCAGCATATCTATCTAATCTATCTCATCTATCTATCCAGCATAATTCTATTAATTCTAAATAATTCAGGATATTTCAAATATTTTTTGAATGAAAGATGTTGATTTTTTTTTGCGTTGAAAGAAGTTTTCATTGAGAAATTTATTTTATATGGTTTTTTATATAACTTTTAAAAAAGGATCTGAGTTGAAATGAAAAGTTTCAGATTTATTTAAATGAAACATTTCAACTGATCTGAAACAATTTAAAAAAATCCGTTTCATGGAACATTTAAAGGTTTTGGCTTTTTGTCCCAATATGGGATGGAAAATCTATTTCCTGACCAGCTCTAGTGGAAAGGCTTATCTAAAAGTTCAGGAAGTGCTTTTAGATAGTGTGATATTTAAGTATAAAGAATTATTATTTGAAATGGAAGTTTGCTGAGACTCAGAGATTCTGTTGGCTTTGAAACTAGCCTTTCCACCATCCACAGGAACCAGAGAAAAGAGGCTACATTTTCCATAGTCCTCCAATTCCTACCATAAAGCTAGTTAGCTGTAGCTTTTTGGACGAGATTATTGTCCTGACTGTTCTCTTAATAGAATACCCATAAACTTTAATTAAGAGAATCAGACTGGAATAGAACATTTTCACAGGGTAATAGTCTCCTGTTTTCTTATAGCCAATGCATTTATTGAAATGAGATTTATTTTCAAAGCGGGAGATATTGATCTAGAGCTATTACAATAACACTATTTTTCTTTTACCAGATGACTGATGGCAATGTAGTCATTTTGTCTGATGGATGTCAATACACAAGAGATACATTGCTTCACATGCTGTTATTGAAAAGCAGTATTCTGAATGGTTGAGGTCAGACTAGATAATCATAATGGTCCATTCTGGCATTAACATCTATGAATTTATGAACAGTTTAGAAAATATTATATGCTTCATTCAGAGAACAGTTTACCCCTCAGAAATACAGTAGGATCAGGATACTTTTTGAAGCAAGTTCATGTTGTGACAGAGAGGGTAATTTCCTACAATATCTTTGGGAGATCTTGCTGTATTATATTTATGTGTGATTGTGGGCAAGGGACTATATGTAATACCATGGGGGAGAGTGACCACAGTCCTCTAGGAACTAAGAACAGTGGGGAGTGATTAGGAAAATTCACTCATGGTGTGACATCTCCAGAGAGGTATCATCATCTGGAAAGACTCACAAATACTAGTTCAAACCGGATTCTCAGAGACCAACATAGCAAGGACTTTTGGATCAATAGCCTGTTTGGGTCAGTAGACTTAGGGCCTTCTTTCTGATCCAGGACCTTCTGTCCAAGGGGGACCCCATTGAGATGGAAGGACTTTGGCTAGTAAGACCCCATAGTGGTAACAGGTAAGCTTTTAGCATGTGTATAGCTATTCATAGCCTTTGAAGAGAAAGCAAAGTGCAGACTCTGGCCTGTTCAGCCAGTCTGGTTTGCTGGCAATAGCACAGTGTAGGAAGGGAATCATGTAGCCTGGAAAACTCCTGGTCAGGAGAGAGAGACATGCAGATCTCCACGCAAGACAGGTGATGACTGGGAGCTGGAAGCCTAAAGGTGGGTGCCATTGTTGGACCACATTGGGGAAATACAGGTGCAGTTGTTCCGAACTGTGACACAAGTCCCTGCTCCAATCACTCTTTAATGATTTATATAGAGTGGGACAGCTTCAACAGGGGAGAGTGAAAGAGTCATGCCTCAGAAATATGTCAGTGTCTGGGGTACTTTCCTGCAATATAGAAGACACAAGTTCAAATCCCTACTTCCCATCAAGCAGATGGAGGCATTGAAGTTGAGTCTCTCACATCATGTTAAGGTGAGTGCCTTAACATCTTGGGCTAAAGGTTATAAGGAGGATGCTTTCTCTTATAAGGAAAGTATCTTATAGAATCTAGACCCTTCAAATGCATGAAACATAATATTTCAGGTCAAACATGTTTCATTCAACCCAAAATGGATTTTTTGATTCCATGACATTTTTTGCAATTTTTGGATTCTGTTCAACATGAACCAAATTTTTTTTGCAATTTTTTGTAACTGCCAGCAAACTGAAAAATTAGCTCTAATAGTATCCTCCTAATGCTAAAGGAAAACAAATGGGTGTAACTATTCCAAACATACAAGGCTCCAGTTTTGAAAGGATGTCTTCCACTCAGATACCCTCAGACACCTCAACTCAGAAAGGAGGCAAACCAAACCCTTCCCTATTTCTGTGATCGCTACACACACACACACACAGCCCAAAATTTCAGTGTCAGATCACTTTTTCCCAGCATGCTTTTCTGGTAGCTGTCTTTTTAAATGTGGGAGATAAAAGCAGCAGCAGGCCTAAAGTGGCCATTTTGATCTGAAATCTGTAGGCTCTGTCTCCTTTCCTTCTAGCTGGTAAGTACTGTTAGCTCCTGTTATGTTCTCACTTGATTTTCCTGCTCTGTTCCTGAGGAGATGGCACATACTCACAAATCTTTGGCGGACCTGCCCCAGATTTCTGGTTTTGTAACAAAAGTGTCACAGAGTTCTGACCTTTCTGAACTGAACAATATAATAGGGCAGTTTGGAGTGAGGTAATTTAAATCACTTTAGCATTATCTACATTTTGCTAATGTATTTGTTGCTGGTTTTATCAATGTTGGAAGAATGTTTGTTTCCTGCAGTCCTTTAGATTATTATGGTGTGTATGAAGCCATGGTTGGAGAGGTGCCTTATGGACAGGATGAGAATACGTTGCCCCCAAGAGTTCACAGCATTTTACCTGGTTGGCTCTAAATCTTCCACATTCCAAGCCAAGGTGCAATATAGTTATATGTGATCTTTCTCATTAAGGCTGGGCTTTGGGATATCAAAGCTTGAGGCACAGGGAATGCCCAGGGTGCATAGATGAATATTTGTCTCCATTTGCTTTTTAGAGGCAACTAAATGTAAGAGAATGGACTCATGAAAATTCTAATTTATCAAGGGTACTGTTAGACCAAAGCTGACAGCTGATTTTTGGATAACATTGTTCTAGCTCTCCTTATGTCTAATCTGCACCATGGCATGTAGCCCACGGCCATGCCATTTTAGATTCCTGGAGCTGGTTCTTTGCACACTTCTTGATCTCCATGTATATCTGACCCTACTGTGTTAGTGATCAGTGTGTTCAGTGTCATGGTTACATGATTACAGGTATGCTGGGGTGGGGGTGTAATGGGAAGTGGAGGATAATGCTGGGATGAGTGCAGAAGTCATGTTTTTAGCTACATTCATTTCTCTTATGTAAGTGAATATGGACTTGACAGCTCCAAATTTAAGGGAACGGTGTATTTAGGTGCTCCCTTCGCCCATCTCATGAGCGCTGCTTCTCTTTCTGCCTTAGGGAGTGTACTGTTGGCCTGAGTTGTGTATTTGGCCAGTGGCATAGCCCCAAAATCAAATGCAGCCACCATGGCTGCATGCAGCCACCAGGGCTTTTTCCTGCAGCGCCCAGGGGCTTTGGGTGGGCTTCAGCCCTCTCTATCCGACTTCAGCTGGGGGACTCCAGGAGTGGGCTTCAGTGCCCCCCTCCCCCACTTCAGCTGGAGGCTCTGGCAGTGGAGCTCTGGGCTTCAGGCCCCACTCCCAGCTTCAGCTGTGGGGCTCCAGGCTCTGGGTTTCAGCATCCCACCCCAGATCCAGCCACAGGGCTCTGGCTCTGGGCTTCATTCCAGGGGGCCGACCTTACCAGGCACCTTGGTCAAGAGACAAGGAGCAGGATGAACCTGGGGTGTGAGGCCATGGATGGGAGCTCATGGCAATGCGAGGAGGAAACAATGGGGAGATGCGGAGCCCGTGGGAGGCAGCAGGGGCCAGAGGCCAGTGTGGGGTCAGGGGAGGCAGCAAGGGCACCAAAATACAACTGTATATTATTTTTATTATTGTTTGCAAAAAAAATCCTACATAAATAAATTACAATGACTTGGACATGTATATTTGTTTTTCCTAATAAAGGTAATTGGAGATATACCAATCTCCTAGAACTGGAAGGGACCTTGAAAGATCATTGAGTCCTGCTAGTGAAGGCAGGGGGCTGGACCAATTTTTTGGCCCAGATCCCTAAGTGGCCCCCCTGAGGGTTGAACTCACAACCCTGGCTTTAGCAGGCCAATGCGCAAACCACTAAGCTATCCCTTCACCCTAAAATTACTTATTTTAGGAAAATTTGTCAGAACGGCCACTGGCCACCAGCAAGAGTTGGTTGTGAGAAAATTTGTTGTGAGAAGCCCTGACTAGTGCCAGTTCCCTTTGTCCCCCTGGGAAAAGGCAAACCCTTCCCAGGAGACCTCAGGCAGCTCTCCCCTCCTCTTCAGTTAGGGTCCTTCATTGCTCCCAACTGCTTCCTGCTCTGCTGGGAGATAATCAGCTTCTCCTGGAGGTTCTCGCCTCTGTGCCTGGCAGATATGACACACTGTGGGGTAGTGCCTGTTCCAGTCCCTTATTCCACAGCACTGGAGGTAAGCAATGCTGCCAGGTCCAAGGGAGTGGGGCAGGGGGCATACACCCCGGCACAAAGCTGCAAGATTTGGATCCATTTCCACAAACATTCTGCAATGTCTTGTCATTCTCATCTTGATTCTTGTTCCCGCTCTGGATGCTGCCATCTATTCCTCCAAACCTCTCGGCAAATGCCCAGCAGGTGCAGCTTGTTCGTCATTTGAATAAAACCGTCATCAAAGGCATGCAGCTGAGTCAGCTATTAAGCCACTCAGTTCTAATCTGTACCATGGCTGAGTTAGAAACGACAATTAAAAAGCCAGAGAATAGTCTCCTTTTTTCTAGTGTCAACTTCATCGGTTCAAAATATCAGTTGTTCTCGGTCTCAGTCTCTCTGCCAAAAGGCTCCAGGCAAAAATTGAATGACTGTTTTACGGGTGTGTGCTTTCCTGCTGAAATTTCAGAAAACCCTGCTTGGGCATAAACAGCCTTTTTGGGAGGGGCTACAGCTTTAGGGTTAGATTGTGAGTGGCCCTACCCCAGCCACACAGGAGTAAAGGAGAATAAGGCATTAAGGCTCTTTGTATCAAGGTTGTGGGTGGAAGGGGAGGAGCATGCTCTGAGGGGATACTAACCCCCCATCCTGTGATCAAAGTGGGTGAGGAGAAGGTCAAGAGGGTTGAGGAGTTACAGCTTTGATACCCATCCCTCCACCAGCAGAGCTGAGCTAACACATGGGGAGAAGTAAAATGGTGAGATGCACTCTATCAGGGACCCCAGTAAATTACTTCTCCCTAGGGACAGGGAATCTCCATCTACACTAGCGACTGTACATGCCTATGTAACCCACACACCTCCTGGGCGTGGTGTTCTGTCCTATCTAGTGGTACCAAGACCACTGAGTGAGAGAGATAGCAATTAATAAGTCTGCTCTACAGCCTTAGCTAACAGGCAGTTGGCTTTTAGCTCATGTGATAGAGGCTCATGCACTAAGCTCTAGAGGTCCCTGGTTCGATCCCGCTGACTGGAGGCTGTTGGCATTACATCTACATGGGTGGTGTTGTGCTATAACCCCCCTATATCCACATCTGAAGCATGAGTCTGAAGGCCAGTGCCCAGCAAGGATCTGGGAGGGACCCACGCACATGCCTGTGCCAGGATGAGCTGGCCCAATTTTCTCACACCTGTTCACCCCTCGTCAGGGGGAGGAGGAGAGCAAGGGCAAGGAGATGGGTTCACAGACAATAACATGTACGTTGCTCAAGAAGTCTGACCTGCTGTGTTTTTCTATTCCATGTATCACTCTCAAAAATGTTAGTGTTCAATTTTCTTCTGTGTAGACCCCGCTTCCTGATTATGATGAATGGGATTTTTTTTTTCAGGGTTGGGAGAGGTCCCCAAGAGTCACAGCATATGAATTTTATTTCTGCAACTCTGTGGTGCCATAATGCTGCAAATACTTCTCTGACTCTCCCATGCCCGTTCCCTCCCCTATGCCACCAGGTCCAAAATATCCTAATGTCAAAGAAAGCAGCAGAGGGGTACGGACAGTGAGTGGTGCTCAGAACTAACTGCTCCTCTCACCAGCAGCAGAATGAAAACCACAAGAAAAGATTTGATAAACGTCTTTATGGCTTTGGTAATCTATTAACTGACTGTACAGCGAAAGGACACACAATTAAATGTATAGTGAAGACATCAAACAATGAACAGTGTTTAAATGCCCCTTCCTCCTCCTTCACCCAGACCTGCCGACAGCAATTCCAGGCCCCAGGGCAGAACTGTCAATGGGCCCCCACGCAGACACAAGCCGCGCCCATGCGGACATGGTCCACCTGACATTTGGGTGATGCTGCACCTGCGCTGCTGGTGCCCAGTGAGCTGCCGGCTGCTTTGCTGGGCACACTCTTCCGGCACAGCCAGGGCTTTCACATGCCCACCCGGTAGGGTTACCAACTGTCTAATCGCACAAACCCAAAGACCCTGCCCCCTACCCTGCCCTTTCCCTGAGACCACACCCCTGTCCCACCCCTTCTCCAAGGCCCGGCCCCTGCTCACTCCATCCCCCCTCCCTTGGTTGCTCACTCTTCCCCACCCTCACTCACTTTCACCAGGCTGAGGCAGGGGTTTGGGGTGCAGGAGGGGGTGTGGGGTGCAGGCTCTGGGAGGGAGTTTGGGTGAAGGAGGGGGTGCAGGCACTGGGAGGGAGTTTGGGTGAAGGAGGGGGTGCAGGCACTGGGAGGGAGTTTGGGTGAAGGAGGGGGTGCAGGCTCTGGGAGGGAGTTTGGGTGAAGGAGGGGGGGTGGGGTGCAGGCTCTGGGAGGGAGTTTGGGTGAAGGGGGGGGTGCAGGCTCTGGGAGGGAGTTTGGGTGAAGGAGGGGGTGTGGGGTGCAGGCACTGGGAGGGAGTTTGGGTGAAGGAGGGGGTGTGGGGTGCAGGCTCTGGGAGGGAGTTTGGGTGAAGGAGGGGGTGTGGGGTGCAGGCTCTGGGAGGGAGTTTGGGTGAAGGAGGGGTGGGGTGGAGTGCAGGCTCTGGGAGGGAGTTTGAGTGCAGGCTCTAGGCTGGGGGAGGGGGGTTGGGTGCAGGATGGGGTCAGGGAGTCAGCGCTTACCTCGGGCTACTCCCGAAAGCGACCAGCACATCCCTCTGGCAGTGGCTCTTAGGCGGGGGTTCCAGGGAGTCTCCATGCAGCGCTGCCTGCAGGCTCTGTCCCTGCAGCCCCCATTGGCCACAGTTCCAGGCTAACGGGAGCTGCGGAGCTGGCACTTGGGGTGGGGGCAGTGCGTGGAGACCCCCTCCCCAGGGGCCGCAGGGACGTGCCAGCTGCTTCCGGGAGCGGTGAGGGCGGGCAGGAAGCCTGCCTTAGCTCCACTGCACTACCAGCGGCTGGGGGCTCCCAGGCCCTTTTAAATCACCTGGGCCTCTGGGCAATTGCCCCCTTTGCTTCCCCTGTCAGTGGGCCTGCCTCCATCTCCACCAAACCCCAACCTCTGTGAACCTTGCGTGTAGTCATGCTAAATAGCTGATCAATGCTATAGTCACAGCTGTCAGGGAACAGTATAAAGACAGCAGGTTCTGAAACCCCTCCCAATCCTTACGGAACTGTTTTTACAATTGTTCACAACTGATTGAGTGCTCCCAATGTCACTCTTTACCACAAGTATTACTATAAAACAAAAATGTTGCACTATGATGGCAACTGAGCTGCCTCAAAACTTTCCACAGAACAAACCCACCATCAAAGGTGTTAACCTTGAGGAGGTGCCCTCATACAATTGTCTGTGGTCCATAGGTGTAGATATCAGTTGCAGGGGATCAAAACCCAGAGGTAAGGGCATGCAACTTAGGCTTGGTCTACACTAGGAAATTAGGTCAGAATAACTATGTCACTCGGGTGTGAAAAATGCACACCCCTGAGCAATGCGGTTAAACTGGCCTAACCCCAGGTGTAGACAGTGCTAGTTTGATGGAAGAATTCTCCTGTGGACCTAGATACCTGATCTTGGACAGGTAGAGTACCTGTGCCGAAGGAAGAACCACTCCCACTGGTGTAGGTAGCCACTTCACTGAAATGCTACAGTGGTGCAGCTGTGCCACTGCATCGTTTTAAGTGTTGACAAGCCCTAAGTGCCAATGTTGGCCAGTGCTTTTCCCTCAGCAGCCTGAAGTGACTGTCCATCAGCACACTTACAGAAGTTACCCTCTGGCTTCTGGCTGTTCCAGGATGTGTGAGCATAGTGCATTCTGGATTTCCCTTGACTGCCAGCATGTGGCTGGGATCTGTCTACCTGTACAACCTTTGCAAGCCCGTTCTGTCCTGTGCCCACTCCATATGGAAGTATTCCCCCTTTCCTTCACATACGTTATGAAGGGCACAGTATGCCACTATAATGTCAACTGTGTTGGCCACATTGGAATCTAGACGGCTATGCAGGCATCACCAATGAGCTTTCAGATGCTCAAAGGTGCACTCAACAACCACTCTGTAGCTACTCAGTCTGTAGCTGAATTCTCTTTTGGCTGGGTCAGCAATACCAGGTGGACTGTTTCACAAGTGAAGTTAGCAGCAGGTATTTTGGGTCCCTCAAAATAACTGTTGGCACTGACACACCTGGCAGGGTCACATTGTTTCTGGGGAATAAAGGCCCTTCTTCCCCTCTAAAGTACTATCCCAATCTCCTGAGCACTCTGGCATCAGGAACCTGACCTTTATGTCCATCATCCATGTTCATGAATCAACCCCTGTGGTCCACCGAGCCATGGAGAACGAGTAAATAGTAACCTTTTTGGTTCGCATATTCACGCACAGCTTTAGATGTACAAAGTTTGGGGACATGGGTGTCATTGATGGCCTCTGCAAATATCCTGGCAAACCTATGCAACCACCACCCTGAGAGTAGACTTCCCACCTCACCCTCCCGCCCAACCAGTTGGTTTGAAGCTGACTGGTAGCTGTCAGGTGCTGCCAGTGTCCAAAGGGGATTAGATACTCGCTTCTGCACCAATCTGGGTCTCTGAGAACAAGTGATCTAGCACTGAAGGCTTGGTGCAGACCTCTCTCAACGCTCCCCGAAGGTCTGCTTCCTCATTCAGAAGTTCTGAAGCCTGGTTGTCATCGCAGGTTTCCAGAATGATGTGATCCTACCACACTGTGCTGGTTTTCCTGGACCAAATGTGGCAGTCCACCCAGCGGCATACTATAGTGATACCAGCAGTAATAACATCTGTTCCATGGGATCACCATAGATAGTCACTCACCCTCTCGGTCTGCCAACTTTGGCTTGAAAAAAAGTTTGGCCTACTTCCTTCAAGTATCTAGCAGGTTGTTTACCTCATGAGCATTTTTCTTGGGACAAGTAGCAGGAACAGAACCAGATCATCCAGGACTTGATCCATGTCTTCTGGCAGAAGGGAGAGGTGAGCGGGAACTGCCATCAACAAATGTGTTCCAGCAACATGCAGGAAGTTGGTTCCTAGAGTGTCTCCTATGACACACAGAACTCTGGGATACCACCCCGTAAATGGTAGCACTAACATTGCGTACCAACAAGTGGCAGTGTGAACGTGTATACGCAGCGTATCGCCAGGCCCAGTGCAGAATATGTGGACACTCAGTACAAGCATGGGGTACACTCAGGGCCGGGTCCAGGCACCAGCGCAGCAAGCTGGTGCTTGGGGTAGCCCTTGGAAGGGCACGTCCGGGTCTTCGGCAGCAAGTCGGGGGTGGGTCCCTCAGTCCCTCTCGGAGGGAAGGACCGGCCGCCAAATTGCCGCTGAAGAATGAAGGGGCAGCCAGCAAAGTGCCGCTGATCACAGCTTTTTTTTTTTCTACCACTTGGGGTGGCAAAAAAGATGGAGCCAGCCCTGGGTACACTTGCTAACCATATACGGACAACTACCCATGGATGCTTGCAAGTGCATTCATAGCCTATCCTTGAATCACAATTTCTTCCTGGGTCTACTTCTGGGACAGAGAAGCTACATACCATACCTTTCTCAGGGCTAGGACAAAGGTTTGATCCCTAAAGCTTGTATTTCTTGGAACCAGTAATATCTAAAGTGAATCAATGAAAATTTGGCAGCACAGAATAGTGAAATTTGGCTCAAATCTGTTTCAATCATTTTGTTGTACCATTCTCCTTGAAGCTAAAAAAGAAAGTGAGCTTTGTTTTTTTAGAAAAAAGTATCATGATACCATTCTCTCTTTATATATACTGACAAAATCAAAATTGTTCCTGTTGCCTTTGTATACCTAGCCAATGAACTGGTCTCCACATTGTGGTATCTGAATACACACCTAATCTAAGCCTTATGTCACATGTTTCACTCCATGGTTTGTTGTACACGTGGGTCAAAACCTCTTTATAAAAATACTTAAAGCTCCTGCCTGTGGGTCTTTGTCTCTGAGTTAAATGGCTGAGAACCTGATGTTGGCACCACGCGATGAATCTGTGTACTGGGATTTCATGCGCTAGCACCATATACATTAGCCAGCCTTCTCAAGCACACACGCTCTCAGCAGGCTTTGTCAACACACTTCCCAGCACTCCATGCTCAACATGTGGTGCAGTGTGTAGGGGTCCAAGTCACTGCAGTATATGTGAGGAATATTTCTGAACTGCAGTAACATTACTGCTGATGAGTTCTGTGAGAGCCTGATTAACCCTTCTGAGATGCAGCACTGCAATGTGTTTTCCGTCAGCCTTCCCTTTATGGCCCTTTATTTAGCTTCCCGTCTTCATAAGAAAGCTGTGGTGAGAAATTGTTTGGGTGTTTTTGAGACTATTGCGGGAGCAGGGGCTCTCCATTCCCAGCACACACAGTTGAATTCACCCGTGCTCTCATTTGTCTAGGCTCTCATTACTTCCAGGACTGACTATTTTAATTTGTTCCTGGTGGCGTTCCAGATTGTTTGCTAAACTGGCTGCAGATGGCTTTGAATGGTGCTGCTGCCAGAACTGTTACTAGGACTTGATCTGCAGATCATATTTCTGCCATCTCGTGTTCCCTCTACCCCGGTTGCCTGTTAAACAGCATATGGCTTTAAAATCCTCTTCCTGACCTGTAAAACTCATGGCGGTTCTGATTCTTTTTACCTTTCTGACCTTTTAGCTTTTTTACACTCCGGCTAAGGCTCTTTATTCCTCTACTACAATGTCTGTTGATAGGGCACAGCCAGGGGAGCTAGTGCTGAGTGTGTTCCAGGGCTATGCCATTAGGGCCTGCTGTAGCCCCACTGAAGTCAGAGGGATGGATTTGCCTCCTGTTGCCTATTGTGCATCATGGCTCTCCACATCTCAAGGATATTAGGGCATCACAATTAGCTTGTATGTGCATCAAGGCAAAATCGAAAATTGTATTTGTACAGGCTCTTTGTTGACCTTAAGAAAACACAAATGTGATGGGTCATATCCTTAGCTGGTGGAAATGGCAGCAGCTTTATTGAATTTAGTGGAGCTGCTCCCATTTACACCAATGGAGGGTCTGGCTCATGTGCATTGCATTATGTGATGCATGACCTAAAATTGCACAGAACTTGCTCATATCTCCTATGAATCATCTGAGTATCCAGAGCTCAATAACTCTCCTCCTACCTATCTTGACCTGGTACATTTCTCTGGTTCATTTTTTAAATCTGTTTTCATTCTGAAATGTAACTGTGACAGAGATGGCAACTTCATGCAGTATCCTTGCGGAAAAAAAACCATATTGAATAAAGTTGAAGTATCTTGGGAGTTCATTGTATGAAATGCAAAGTTATGTATTATTGAGAGCCCAGATTGTATGTAACTGCTCTGTGGGGAGATGTGACGTGAGGCCTGGGAGTTCAAAGGACTATACTGAAAATGTGTCAGACAAGAATAGGCTTTTGGGACAATAAGTGTGAAGTGAATTTCCTGGGGAATACCTAGGAATGCAAATTCCCCACTTCTCATTATGCAAAAACCCAGCCTTCTGAAGCTAAGTCATTGTCTGCTGATCCCAGAGACTAGAGATCAAAGGCCTGAGCTGTAATAAGAAATGGCTGACCTGCCCAACCTGGTTTCTGGTTCTGAATCTGAGACAGTTTTGAACATGAAAACATGGGGAAAACCCAGTTGTAGGTTTTGGAGGACTGGCATCTACCAGAGCCTGAGGTGGGACTTGGGGGTGACCTCAAGTAAGCTTTTTAGTATGTGTGTAGGTTCTTTTATTGTTTCTAATATGTTTTCTTTGTAATACTCGCACCTTAAGAATAAATATGCTTGCTTAGAAAGAGCTGTGTGGTAACTTGTAACTGCTTAGTTACGCTGTTCATAGCCTTTAGAGAAAAAGTAGAGTGCAGACACTGGTTTTCTGGGAATATCACAGTGTAGACAGGAAACTGTGCAGACTAAAAACACCCTGGTCAGGTGGAGCAAGAGAGATGCATGTCTCCACTCAAGAGAGGTGATTGCTGGGAGTCCAGGGTGGGTACGCTTGGTGGACTGTGGAGGTGGAATAGAGATGTAGTTGCTCTGAAAGTGTGAAAATTTCACCATCCCTGTGTGTATTGAGTCTGATTTGCTTTCTTTCCCAACAGTCAGAAGCTTCTGTTGATTTTTATTCCTGTAAGCACTGCAGGGCCAGCAGAGCTATGGGCGTGAGCTGAATTCTGTTTGTGTGCATGCATCATCAGTAGAACAGTTAATTCAGTTCCCCTCACAGGGACAAATTCCACCCTCATTTGTACCTTCATATTCCTAGTGAAGATGCAGAACTGCTGGGCTTACCCAGAGGAGAGCTACGGAGGGTCTTTATTGCTGGTGATGCTGCATGGGCCAGAAAAACACATAATGAGTGAAATATTGGCCCATTGAAGTGAATGGGAATTTTGCCATCATATACAGTAGGGCTGTGTTTATATCACTGGTGGAGGCAGGAAAGATTTTTTTTTTTTTTGCTTTTTAACTGAGCCTATTTACTCTGGAAGGCATTGAGACACAAACATAGAATCCCACAATTTCCCTTTGCTCTCCATTTTCAGAGCAGAACCACACTTTCTGCTTATCTGTTTGCTTTTACTTTTGAGCCTTTGATGTAGAGTTGATTCACGTATTCTTGCTAGCCTCAGACACTTTAGAAATACCAAGATGTTTGTTTCCTTTTAGGAGGAATTTCAAAGTGCCTGTTCTGTACCCACCGCAGCCCTTGAAATCATCACAAAAAGAGATCAAATGTATTCCACTGTTTTGTTTTACATTTACCTGGAACATTAGTAATAAGCATGTTATTGGGAGGATGTATCAAATCAGTTTCAGTCCAGAATTCTAGGGTCTGATTATACTCCCTTTAGAAATATCTTTGCCCTATTTCATAGAATCTCAGGGTTGGAAGGGACCTCAGGAGGTTATCTAGTAGTCCTGCTGCCTGTGATTCTCCTACTTTCTCTTATTTTGTACTCTATTACCACTGTCATCTTTTCACCTTCTTATATTCTGTCTGGCAATCTCTCCCTGCTTTTATGTGCAAAACCCTCACCCTTTTTAAAATTCAGATCCCTCCTTAAATCACACTTTTCCCATAGCTGATCATCAGGCTAAGCCACCTTAGTTTGTAGTGTTGGGGTGGAACATATTTTATATATATCATCTGACATTAAAGTGTGTCGTGTTTGTACTGTACTGCCAAAATAAGAGCTACAACGTGGCTGGCAGCAGTACCAGTGGGGGTAGGCACAAAACATTCTCACGTTAATGATTCTTCATGGAACTCCTGCTATGGAAAGAATTATGTATGGTACAGGAAAACATGTCTAAATTCCGAATCCTCTTGCTGGAGAGTAAAGGACACTTATTTGAGGGCAAATTGTAGTACATGATGAGAGTTCACCTATCCAAGGAAAGTTCTCAAAGTGTAAGGAAGGCAAATATAATGAGAGTGGCCGTTAAGGAAGGTGTGAAGACTACATGTGAGCTTTCATGAATATTAATGAGTTCTCATTGTTAGAACTTTACGGCAATATGGTAGATTTATAATCTTGGAATGCTGGGGAAATTCCAGAAGACTGGAAGAGTGCTAATGTTGTGCCAATATGCAAAAAAACCAAGTGGGATTGCTTGGGTAACTACAGGCCAGTTAGCCAGACATAAATCCCTAGTAAAATAATGGAAAAGCTGATACTGGATAAAATTAATAAAGACTTATAAGACCGGAGCATAATTAATGCTAGCCAACATGGTTTCATTGAGAATAGGTCCTGTCAAACATACTTGATTTCATTCTCTGGGGAGATTACATGTTTGGTCAATAAAGATAACCATGTAATATACTTTGACTTTTGTAAGGCATCTGATTTAGAACAGCATGATATTCTGATTAAACAATTAGCCCGATACAATATCGATCAAGCACATGTAAAATGGATTAAGGATTGACTAACAGATCTCAAAAAGTAGTCATTAGTGGGGAATTATCATCAAATGGGGCTTTTCTAGTGAGTTTCCAAAGGGATGGCTATTAGGCCAGTTGCTATTCAATGTTTTCATCAATGATCTGGAAGTAAATATAAAATCACTGCTGGTAAAATTTCTAATAGCCCAAAGATTGGCAGAGTGGTAATTAATGATGAGGACATGGTAGTCATGCAGCGTGATCTGGGTTGCTTGGTAAGATTGGCCGATTCAAACAAAATGTGTTTTAACACATCCAAATGCAAAATTTCATACATCTAAGAACAAGGAATGCAGGCCACCTTTACAGAATGGGGGACTATATCCTGGAAAGCAGTTATTCTGGAAAGGACTTAGGGGTCATAGTGAACATGAAACTCAACATGAGCTCATGGTGATGCCCTGGCAAAAAGGGCTAATGCAATGTTTGAATGTATGAACAGTGGGCTACTGAGTAGGAATAGAGGGGTGATTTAACTTCTGTATATGGTATTGGTGAGTTCAGTACTAGAATACTGTGTACAGTACTGTCCAAGTTTTAAAAAGAAAGTTTAAAATATCAGAGATGGTGCAGAAAAGAGCCACAAAAATGCTTTGAGGGCTGCAGACAATGCCTTGCAGTGAGATTTAAAGAGCTCCATCTGTCTAAAAATAAAACGGAGAGGTGGCTTGATTAGTGTCTAGATACTTTCATGGGGAGAAAATACTGGATACTAAAGGGTCTTTCATCTAGCAAAGGAAGGCATAACAAGAACCAATGGCTGGAAGCTGAAGTCAGACAAATCCAAAGTGGAAATAAGGCACAATTTTTTAATAGTCAGAGTGATTAACTATTGAACAAACAACCAAGGGAAGTGGTGGCTTCTCCATCTCTTCAGATCCAGACTGGATGCCTTTCTTGAAGACATGATTTAGCTGAATGCAAGTGATTGATATAAATGCAGGGGTAACTGGGTGAAATTTAATGGCCTATGATAGAGGAGGTCAGATGAGATGATCCAAATACCCTTTGGGCCTCAAATGCTCTGACTCCGTGTAAAGACTGACCATTTTTATGGCTAAAGTCCTGCTTTCGATGTACTGTGTGACACCAGGCACCACCTGTTTTAAGTAAAAAATTGGATCTTCTATTCTGCAGAAATTCTGGTATTTCAAAATTTGTCTTCATCCTGAATTGGGATAAAAAGGAGAAAGCTTCTTATATTTCTGATTGAAATGAACTATTTTGATATTCCCAAATCAAAATATTTCCTTTTAATTTGTTGAACTGAATCTAAACCTATTGTTTCACATCAGTTTGATATTATTTTGGGTCCTGCTTAGCTGCTGTGGTGCTGTTGTAATAATTGGGCCTACAAATTTACCCTAATTTTGCCAGCTCAACTGTAAAAAGTGAGTGAAAGTTTATAAAATGTCAGTCACGTATAATAACAAATGTTCATGGGAAAAGGTACAAAAGGGGAGGCAGTCTGAATTAGTCCAAACAAGAAGGCCTCCTGATATAAATCTAAGCCTGTGTTAAGATCATTCCTGGTAGACAAGACAATGTGAGACTGAAAATCAGTGAACCAAAATTGATGTATCAGAAACTAGATGAACAAAATATTCTACTCATCACTCCCTTCTGTGGTCCTTAAAGAAAGAGACTTGGGCCGGGGGCGGGGGAATTGCTTTGGGAGTGAGCTTCAGCATCATAGCTTCTACCCTCACTGTCTTCTGGTTACCCGACCCTTTGTCATCCTGAGAGATGAGCTGCCCAGACCGGCCCAGAGAGAGGGACCCAGCTGACACTGCTACCTCTACCTGGCTCTGGCTGTATCCCAAACAGCACCTGGGTTGTGAGAGTTTGTCTCCCTCTCTTTCTTCCCATGTATCCTTTTCCTTCCCCTGCTTATTTCTTCTCTTTCCTATCCCTCTCCTTTTTCCTTTGGTCTAATAAGAGTCTGGTTTAGCTGGCCAAGACTTCGTATTTTGCAACACTGCTCTAAGCCTCTGACCAAAAAGGCAGCTAAAAGGAATGTCCTTAACAGCCAATGCTCATTCAAGTTTGCCAGGTCTCAGAGTGGCTAGACCAGGGGTGGGCAAACTTTTTGGGCCGAGGGCCACATCTGGGCCGGGGCAGGGGTGCAGGAGGGAGTGTGGGGTGTGGGAGGGGGTGCAGTGTGCAAGAAGGGGCTCAGGGCAAGGGATTGGGGCAGAGGAGGGGTGCAGGGTGTATAAGGGAGCTCAGGGAAAGGGTTGGGGTACACAGGGGTGTGGAGTGCAGGAGGGGGCTCAGGGCAGGGGTTCGGGTGAAGAAGGGGTGTGGGGTGCAGTGCACAGGGGTGCAGCAGGGAGATGAGGGCAGGGGAGTGGGGTGCAGAAGGGGTGCGGGGTGTATGAGGGAGCTCAGGGCAGGGAGTTGGGGTGCAGCAGGGGGCTTAGGGCAGGGGGTTGGGGTGCAGGAGGGGTGCAGGGTGTACGAGGGGGCTCAGGGCAGGGAGTTGGGGTGCAGGAGGGGTGCACAGTGCAGGCAGGGGGCTTAGAGCAGGGAGCTGCGGGGCGGGGTGCAGGAGGGGTTCGGGCTCTGGCCTGGCGCCACTTACCTAAAGTGGCTCCGGGGTGGCGGCAGCACGCACCGGGGCCAGGGCAGGCTCCCTGCATGCCTGCCCTGCAGGGCCGGTGCAAACTATTAGGCGACCTAAGCAGTTGCCTAGGGCGCTAGGATTTGGGGGGCCGCATTTTCTTTGGCAGCGACCGTGGCAGCCGGATCTTTGGCCGCCCTGGTTGCCACCGGCATTTAGGTGGAGGGAGCTGGGGCAGCGGGGCGCGGGGAGGGCCGCCTGCAGCAAGTAAGGGGGGGCGGCGGCATGCAGGGGAACTCCCTGCTCCACCTCCTCCCCAAGCACACCGTGGCTGCTTCACTTCTCCAGCCTACCAGGCTTGCGGTGCCTAAGGTGATTGGTGCCGTAAGCCTGGAAGGCGGGAGAAGTGAAGCAGCGACAGCGTGCTCAGGGAGGAGGTGGAGCAGGGATGAGCTGAGGTGGGGGGGCGCCTCAGGGCGGAGGGGGGGAAGCTGCCGTGGGGGGGGAGGGGCCGCCTCAGGGCGGAGGTGGGTGCCTCAGGATGTGGGAGGACGCAAGGTGGAAGTTTCACCTACAGCGCGAAACATCCTTGCACTGGTCCTGCTGCCCTGTGCCCAGCCCTGTGCTGCTCCAGGAAGCGCTGTGGCCCCTGGGGGGTGAGGTGGGGAGTGGAGGGCTCTGCGTGCGCTGCCCTTGCCGCACCTCCAAGTGCCTCGCCCGACGCTCCCATTGGCCGCGGTTCCCTGTTCCCGGCTAATGGGAGCTGCAGGGGGATGGGGGTGGTGCCTGGAGGCAAGGGCAATGCATGAAGCCCTCTGCCACCTGCCTGGGGGCCGCTTCTGAGAGCGGCGCTGGGCCCGCGACACCACAGGGGGCAATCCCGCAGGCCAGATCCAAAGCCTGCAGTTTGCCCACCCCTGGGCTAGACCATGTAATGGCCTGTGTTTCTCTAGCAGTGAGGTTGCAAGTGAGAGTTAACATGAGAGACAGAAGCTGCATTTTCTATCTTTGCTGTTCTTTTCTCCTCCCATTTGTGTATGTCTTGTTGTGTCTTCTAGAAAATGAGATTGGACTTTAACAACAACAGCAACAACACCGGCTCTAGCCCATCTCAACTACTTTTTCATTTCCCCCCCAAAAGGACCATCATTACCAGGGGTGTTTTCCTTCTAAGAACTCCCTCCAGCTAACAGGAAAGGGGACAGGAATGCTGTGAAAACGAAAGCCTTATTTAATACTTTACAGTTCAAAAGCTTTAGTTTTTCCTTCTTTTCTGTATATTTATTACTAGGTTAAAAGGATTTTGAATGGTGTGTTTGCTGTGGTACTAAGCAGGCTGAGGTCTCTGTATAGCAAACCCCAAACCTTTAAAACTGTTTAATGTCAGGCAATGATTGGATTATGGTAACACCTTTGGCCCATCTAGTCCATCTAAATCAATACAACAGTGCCTCATGCTCCCCTTTGCTCTATGGGCTGGGCTCCCTGTCTGGACTATATATCCCATAATTGAGTGGTTCCACCAGAGATGAGACCACAACGCATCCTTGATGATGTCGTCCAGCCAGGGAGACTGGCCTGTAGAGAAGAAATGGGACATCAGGTACCAGAACTATAGTTCCCCTGAGACACCACAGCAGCTCAGATGAACACAGATTAACATAAAACTGTCCACCAGCAAAATGTTTTGAATCAGTTTGATAAACTGACATGTTTCAATTGGGGTTGATCTGACCCCAAACAAAATATTTTGGTTTGATTTTCTCAATTAAAAAAAAAACTTTGGGAAAATAGTAATTTCCTGCAGAAAACTTCAATTTTGCAGAACCTGCATTTTCCAACAAAATGCTTACACAGAAATGTCCTAACAGCTCAATTTAAGAGCGAGAGAAGCAGCTCTTAATTGACAAGAGGAGAGTGCCAAATATTAATAAGCCCCAGAGACAGCAAAACTGATGAAATGTGTGTTGAATATTCTGTTTTGAATCCAGGGGAATATACATGTGCAGCATACTTGTTATTTTAAGTTTGTCATTTTTATGAATAAGTGTCCAACTAAAACAGCATGTTTTTGATATTTGGATTCCATTCCCTAAGGTTACTTTAATCCTGCCCGTTGAATGTAAGCCCTGCGGTTTTCTCTCTCTGAGCAGAAGAGTCAGTACAATGTAGGCTAGAAGCAACAATAAAGAAAACATTGAATTGATTCTAGTGTGTGCCTGAATAAATGCTAAGTCCTGAGCACCAGCAATCCTAGGGAGAGACCTGAACTTTGATACAAGGGCACAATTACAATTACCCATTAGCTTCTTTGCTAGCATTCACTTGTAGAGAACCTACTGCAGGAATGAAAGGAGTGAGACTTCAATGAGTACACAAAAAAGCCATTATCCTTAAGGTGACTTCTCCCTTCCTGAAAGTTAAACTACAATGAACAGACAGATGTAATGGCTAAAGTATGAATAAGAAAGAATGAAATATTAAGAGATGGCAAAGTTCTTGATACCATTGATGTGACAGGGAAGTAACATAGCAAATCTATATTTAAGGTGAGAATTAGCTTTTTCATTATAAGCCTGATTGTCAGGGCAGGGTTGTGGGCAGCCAGACCTAGTGGTCAGAGACAGAGTCCACAGTCAGGAATCAGGCTGGGTCAGAATACCAGGAGGTCAGAGGCAGGAGACAAACCAGAGATCAGAACCACAAATCGGAGGTCTGGAGCCAAGCCAGGTCAGGAAGCTCAAAGCTGCGGGAACAGGAGGCACAAGGTACACGGTCCAGAGCAGGGTGGATCCCAGTTGTTCAGACAACTTCCTGTTCCTGGTGTAAGTAGGGACAGCAGGCCAATCGGCTGCTCTAGGATGCTGCCAATGGGGGTTCAGGGCTGGAGCCCATGATTAATTTGTAATGAAAGAGGTGCTGGGGCTTGAGCTGGGTGTCTGGAGGGCAGTGGCTGCTGGCTGGGTGCCCAGCTCTGAAGGCAGCACCGCAGACAGCAGCAGCACAGAAGTACAGGTGGCATGGTATGGTGTATTGCCACCCTTACTTCTGCACAGCTGCTGGCTGGTGGCACTCCAGCCTTCATAGCTGGGCAGCCAGAGAGCAGTGTCTGTTGGCCCAGAGGTACTGGGGCTATAAATTGCCAAGCCTAGAGGTGCCAGGGTTCAGCCCTGGCACAGATTAAGCACTGGGTGGAGCCTCAAACTAGGGTTGGGCTTCATGGGTCCTGGGTCAGCAGTTGTCAGCCAGCTGCCAAGTCGAGGCAGGACCTGGTTTGACATTGATTTTGTCCCCTCCTTAAATCACTCATTTACTTCCTATCCATCAGCAATATTCTTTCACATACTCATTGTGGTATCTTACATCATTTCACAGCTCAGCCACCTTTTCAACAGAGTATGCAAACCATCAAGTAATATACTTTAATGACAGTAAAGGTATAAAGACCTGGAACTATTGAGATCAAATACCCATAGCCAAGAAGAAACACTAAGACCTCAATTCTTATCCCGTAAACACCTTACCATTGTAATATGAGTCAAAGAACAGCGGTTGCCAGCTTCACAATATATAGTAAAGGGAATGAATATACTGCATAGTTGTAACTTCCTGATGCTAATCAGGTACTGCAGTGTAATACAGGTAGATGATGGACAGGAAATAGGACTCAGAGTTAAGGTTTTTGGGAACCCTTAACTTTTGAAAACATTTAGTTTCAAATATTTGTGAGGGTTTTTTTAATAACATTCTAATAATGTTTTAGCTTAATTGATATCTGCTACCTTAACATTAGTTGAGGTACAAAATCATAACTGAATGTGTTTGCTTTGGAATAGACAGACATCTGTTCTTTTAAAATAAAAAGTCTTATAAACTGTCTAACTGTCACATATCAAGGTCTAACACCCTATTCTTTACAAGATATTACTTCCTAGACAGGCTGATGGATAGTTACAACTGAGGCAAACAACTTCACTTGGCCAAGTTAGAGTTGAAAGCAAATATCACCATCTGAAATGCTAAAAACCTTACCAGAAAAGACAGTAGTTATCCAAAAGACAAATTCAGAATCAAAGGTTAAACTTAAGCACTGGAAAGTATGGAAATGTGCAGCCCACACATCTTCTGGGTGTGGTGTTGTGTCCCATCTAGTGGCACTGAGACCACTTAAAGAGAGAGAGAAGAATGAGTCTGCTCTACAGGAAGTTGGCTTTTAGCTCATGCAGTAGAGGCTCATACACTAAGCTCCAGAAGTCCCCAGTTCAAATCTGCCCGCTGACGACCAAGGCCTGTTGGTGTTACAAATGCACAGTGAAGGTCACCCATTAAATGCAACTCTGCTTTGTAAATTACACTTTGCCAACAAGCAGAAACTCATGGCACAAACTTTTCCATCCATAACAAGCAGGTTCACCTCATCAGTGAACATAAAACTGTAGAAGCAGACAAGACTGACAGGACATCAGGTTACTGTTGCCACTAAATTGGGGATGAATAATAGGAGTGCACTGTGTGATGGTAAGCTACAGATACTCAATGTTTATGTCAAATAGTCCACTGAAATTGTCAAAGAGAAGCTAATTATTCAGCATTCAGCATTCTGGTGGCAAAGGGTTTGAAAACGAACAGACTGAAGTGTACAAAGAGCCTAGTTTTGTCAGACATTTTGTGTGCAACTGATCCCTATTTTCCCATCTGGGCCAGCCTTAGGCATTGGCCACCCAGGCGACTGCCCAGGGGCGCCATGGTCAAGGGGGGTGCCGTGTGGCAGCACAGAGGTGCGCGCTGCTGGCGTAGAGTCAGAACCTGCTCCTGGCTGGCAAGGGAGTGACATGTGGAGATGCCCAGATTTCTCTCTGCTTCCTCCCAGTGGATGAACATGGGGTGGAAGGGAGCAGTGACTCTCGGATATTGCTACCCCCCCCCAATGTTCCTTTGGGCCCCCCTAAGGGGTTGTGATGGGGGGAGCAAGGAGCAACTCCAAGCACTCCATGCATCCAAGTCACTTTCCCCACCTGGGCTGTGCAGTGAGGCGAGAATCAGGTGCTCCTGCTCTCCTGCCCTCCCCTTATGCAGCCCAGGTAGGGACAATGGCCTGGATGCAAGGAGCCCTGACGTTGCTCCTTGCTCTGGTCCTTACAACCCCCTTGGGGTGCGTGGAGGGGCAGCATTTGAGGGGGAAGCGAGCAGCAGTGCCAGCTGCTCCAATCATCCAGTTCAGTTTCCCCACGTGGGTGCAGGAGGGGGGTGCAGGAGGCACAGTGCAGGTGTTAGGGGTGAAGGAGGCGGCAGGGGTTGGGTACAGGGGTTGGTGTGAAGGGGGCATAGTGCAGGTGTTGGGGTGCAGGGGTTAGGGGTACAGGAAGGGGGCACAGTGCAGGTGTTGGGGTGAAAGATGGGGCAGTGGTTAGGGGTACAGGAGGGCGTACAGGAATTGGTACGAAGGGGGCACAGTGCAGGTGTTGGGGTGAAAGCTGGGGCAGTGGTTAGGGGTACAGGAGGGGGTACAGGAATTGGTGCGAAGGGGGCACAGTGCAGGTGTTAGGGGTGCAGGAGGGGGCAGTGGTTAGGGGTACAGGAGGGGGTGCAGGGATTGATGCGAAGAGGGCACAGTGCAGGTGTTGGGGAGCAGGGATTGGGGCAAAGGGGGCACAGTGTAGGGATTAGGGGTGCAGGGATTAGTGGCAAAGAGGAGGTGGGGAGCCCACAGGGTCTAGCAGCAATGGGGGGTACCCATGGGGGCCAGGGGTAATGTGCCCCTGGCCGGGGCGCCAAAATACAAGTTCTCCCAGGGCACCATTTTCCCTAAGGCTGGCCCTGTTTCCTATATCCAAACAGCCACTGCATTATGCAGGCCTCCACTGAGCCTGTCTTGGTAAACGTGTTAGGCAGGCTGTCTAGCCTTGCTTGCCTTTGACACTGCTCCTATAGTTATTGTTAGTAGATAATTAAAAATATGCACCAAGAATAGCAAGTAAATCTCATAGTCACTATTAGGATTAAAAACAAGACAAAAAAGAAAGAACGTCAATAGCTTCAGAAGAAGGACGTTTAAACATGCTAGCTCTCTACTACGTGACTGAGCGGCTACGGTGCATACGGTGTGTGCATGCCACCGACATGGTGCAGGTCAGATAGGAAAAGGAGACGTCACAGTGATCAGCACTTGTTACCAAATCCATTCCTTGGTTAAATCCATTTGACACTAGAAATGAATCTGGCTCTTAAACTGGACCCTAACAAATGTCCCTGCTTTACCTTTTACTGCTTATAAAAATAGTGAGTTAGAGCACAACAAATATGTTTCATTCAAGGTAGTGTAAAAATAAAGGTTTTTAACAGAAATGTCCTGAGCCAAGCTGAGAATGGAGCCAAGCTGAAGGTAAATGTGCACAGCTGAAGCAGTTCAAGGTAGCTCCCAGCTGCACAAAGATTCACAGTGAAATACACTCTGTGACCCACATGCATAAAGGCAGCACTAGATGCGATTTGCTATCTCTGCATTTTGCAAACATTTAAGCATGTAACATTTTGTTTGCAAGCATGGCGGCAGGAATTGTGACTACTCCCACTAATACATCAGTTGTATGCAAATATCTCTCTGTGTGTACAAATCTGCATGCAAATATATTTTCACTTCTTGAGTGTTTGGGTAGCCCCTCTTGAAAGCTTTGTAGGTTTGGGAGTCATGAAGTTATGGAGCAGATACCATGTGGCTTTGCTGATCAGTCACACAGGATAAAGAGCAGATACTTGGAGCAATGGTCTGAGCAAATAGCAAGCAGGCAAGAGATACAAATATGTTTATATAACTGGTCACCATGCAAAATTATTGGAATAAATTTGTAAAAACCACATCTTTTTTTCTTAAGTGGTCTATAGATAAAAGGGTGTAATTAGCTCTTTGAAAAGCGTATTCAAGGGAAGTTCATGAGAAAAAGTAGCGTGCAGCTATGACATTAATGGGCATCCCTCCTCTAGAACCTTCCTTTCCAAGGCCATATCAGTTCAAGGCCCAAATATTATGCACTGACATAATGCAATGACATTTTAAACGATTGCACAATGAACATGCACCCTGCTCCTCTAGGAAAAGTTATACAAACACCTGACACCCGTTGGGAATTCAGCTGTGGGTGCCAGACAGCTGCTGCTCATCCATATTTCCAGGTGTGCTTATGCAGTTGGGAGGTCACTGCAGCTGCAGACACAATCACAACATGGACACATGCAGGGCTGGAGAGAGAGAGAGGATATGCTCAGATTCTGCTGCTTGGGCTGACTGAGTTTTGCCCTGATTCAGAGCACCTGGCTCCTTGCAGAATGCAGATGTTTGCTCTGCTGCCCAAGAAACCAGGACTTCATTCCCTTTATAATGAGCACCGTGACCTGGGGGAGTTTTTCAAGCTCTGGCTGATTCAAGAGAGAGTCTAGTTTTTCCTCTTTTGGCTTCTCAGCTGACAGTCTGACAAGTTCACAAACCTAATTAGTGGAAGGGGTATGTGGAAATTAAAAACTTAATTTTCAAACTCCTTTGAGTCAAATCTAATTGACAGATTGAACTATAACTTGTTCTGTTCTTCAGTTTCATCTTTCTGTGGGCAAATCCCTGGGGGTAGAGTTTTGCTTGATCCATTACTACGCTTTTCCAAGACTATATTAAAAATTATTCAGTAGTAACTTTCAGAATCCGCAACAATCTTAGCCCCACTGAAGTGATGGTATCTGAGACCAAGGCATTTTCAAAACTTAATAGATTATAACTTACTCAAGAGATGAGGTGCCTTTTTTTTTAAGACCACCGATTTAATTAAAATTTACCACCAATATATTAACAGCAAGCTTATAGATCACCAAATGCCAGTCAAACATAATGAAATAAATGCAAATGTCAGATGACTTATTCTTTTGTCTTAGAGATTTGAAGTCTTAAGGGTCCTTGTCTCAGATCCAGGCTCTGGAGTTGATTCGGATGTATAAAAAAGGTGCACAGCCAAATGTTTACATTTTAATGGTAGTTTATAAATAATCCATTGCCATTTTTTTCTTTTTATTTAACATTCATACCTTTCATCAAGGGATGTCTGTCCTTTTATTCCCAAAGTTACCTACATTCCACCCAAACTGAGGCCACACTTACTTTTCCTGCTGAAAAAGGAAAGAACAGGTAAGTACACTGAAGTTCTTGAGTCACAGTCAAGGAATGACTGCACCACAACTATAGGGGGGCAGAATTTGTGTGGGTTTACCCAAAGAAGGGCAGCTCTGCTTTGTGGTTGGGGAGAGGGGGAGAGAAAGAAGGTCAGAAACTGCTGCAAAAGGTGCTTAGTGGACAGCTTTGCAGCAATGACTTGTCCCCCTCCCCAGGAATGTGCATAGAGGTATGAAACCTGGGTGGGGCAAGTCTCTATGTGAAAGCAGCGAGGAAGCTAGCACCCACCCTTCCTCCCCTAGTGGAGGCGAATGGCAGGCTGGGTTAGGATCTGCTGTGGGCATTATGCTAATTGCCCCTTTTAAAGGGGGGTTGGGAAGGAATTTTTCCCGCACCACCAGAATTGGCTTCAGTGGAGTGTGGTTTTTTCACCTCCCTCACAGCGGGTGTCAGGGAGGACCTTTTCTGGTGAATAGAAAAGGTGGTAGGCCACATCTCGCAACTTATTTTGTAATATTGGGCGGATGTTCAGTGCAGATTCTCCATAGGGAAGGCATCCAGTGATCAGATAAATGGTCTGGTAAAGGACTTAAAAGGAGGTATTGGATAAAGAAACAGAATGGGGGGAAGGGGTTCAAGAACTCCTATGATTGGGACGGCAGGGAGCCAACCCTCCTCCCCCCGTTCTCATAGCCCTCCTTAACCCTCTTACGAGGCTGGTGGATGGTAAGGTCCAAGCCATGGGTTGGTTGGGGGACCTGGATGGAAACAAAGAGGGGCACGTGAAAGCCCCTGAGAATTGATTTGAATAAGCATGGATTTGCCTGCTACACTTTATCTGCAGGATAGTCCCAGACATCTATAAAATAAAGTTGTGGCGTGATTAAAACCCATAACAAGTCTCCTGTTCTTCTTGCAGTATACTCAGACAATGACTCTGACTATAATTTTCAGTCTTTCTGTTTAAAAATGTTTGTGTTCCCCAGAACCTTCCTTTTGGATCTTTGTCACGCATTGTATCACACATCTGGGCTTCAGAGTTGTGAGGTGCAACAACATTTACTACTTGTATGGCAGCAGTGTCCCTAGGTCCCAATGAGGATCAGAGACCTACTGGTATGTAAAAGTTCCTATACTGAAAGGCCTTTTTACAAAAGTAAACTAAATCTAAACTAGAAACAGATTTACAATTGGGCTACAAGCAAATAGGATGAGAATACATTAGCTGGATGAATAAATTCCACAGTGGGAACACAGTATGGGGGAATCAACCCTGATGAAACATACAAGCTGAAAAGGAAACACATTTTTAAATCTAGTCCTGAAGAATGCCATGAATATACAATGGTTGCATGTGCCAAGGAGAGGGAATTCCACAGCTGCAGGCCCTCTGCCTCTGTGTTAACATCGTTGTGGTACTATAACAAAATCTTCATTGCTTTCATTAGGATGACTCTTCTGTACATGATCTTTCTTTGTCACGGCCTTCTCAGGAGATACCATTCATATCAACATAGGACTATCAGGAGATTTCTGTTGCAATGACAAAGTAATAAGGGTAGACAATGGTTGTATGTGAAAGTGACCTTTCACACTGAAATACCATAGTCCTTTTATTTATTTATTTATTTATTTATTTTCTTTGCAACAATGATCTTTCCAGGTCATTATTGGATCAATAGTGACTCAGAGGGGAAAGCACTCCTTAAAAATGACTATTACTCCTTCTTGCAGCACCCTTGGAGATTTTTCCACCCAGTACTGAATACCTGTCTAAATCCTGTAAACACAAATTCATGTGAGTAGCTTAATTCATGCAAATGGGTCAATTGACTTCGCAGATAACACAAAGTTACTTATGTAAGCAAGGACTGGACATTAGGTCTGATGTGGCTTAGTTTATGAAATCAGAACAAACCACTGCCTATAGATACAGAAAAAACACCACACAAATTTGAAAAACAATTATAATTAGAGTACACAGTTAACAATAATAATTGTTGAGTTGATTATCATGACTCTCAAAATAAGCTGTTTTGTTTAGGATGAAGATTTTAATACTTATCCTTAATGTATACATAGCATTTTGCATTTCTAAAATGCTGTATAGATATTAACTAATTAATGGTTGAACTTTTTCATGGACAAATTCTGGAATGTTTTTGCTAGATTGATAGGTAAAATTGAGATCTCATTTAAGAAATGTCAAAGTGTGTAGGGGAAAAAGTACAGAATAAAGTTTTCCCACAAGATGTCACTGTTTCTCTTTCACAAGAAACAGGGTTGACATTGAAAATAGACCAGATTCCCTAAGATGACCTAAAAGCACAGAAATTAAGTAAAGCATTTTCTTTTGTATGTGTGAGTCAGCCTGGGTAGTGCCTTGTCTGTGCTGCACAACAATATAAGATTCAGTCATTTACAAGGGTGTTAGTACACCCTGCCCCATATTGCACCAGGAATCAGGCAGAGTTGAGTTGAGGGCACATTCATGACAAAATTAATGTAAGACAATATTTTCTTTCTATTAAAACTACTGATAAACTAGCACCCCATGATACCAAAAAGCATCCAGATGTTTGGACCTTTACACATGAACAGGGTCTCTTGGCCTTCAGTAGGCTACTTTAATTGAAACTGGGTGAATAGGGCAATTGAAATCAATGTTGCGAACAAGCACTTTGCAAACAGTTTTGTGAAAGTACTTTTGATTTTGACACGAGTAATGCCAGCTATGTAAATCCTCACCCTTAATCTCTGTGTATAGCTATAGGCTTGGTCCAGCAACACCGACCCAGCAGCCAATCAGCGACACACCAGCCACACTCTGGCTTTCAGCAGCCTTGGTTACTACCTGCAGGGTGACTCCAACACACTCCCAGTCACAAATTTTCCCCAAAATGTGTGTTCTGCACTGTCCAGCCCCCTCATGGGGGTAGTTCAGATATTAGAAGTCTGTTTTCCCTGTAAGGGGTCAATAGCCAACAATTTGCTACCTGAACTGGAATTACCAAACAGCTCAGTTTGACCACAACACTGGATTCATTTTGATTAAAATCATAAAACAAATTTATTTAACTGCAACGAGAGAACATTTAAGTGAGTACAAGCATAAAGGTATTAAAGTCAGAAGTGGTTAAAGAGAACTAAAGATACAATGCTATCTAGTAGCCAAAACTTAACAAACTAGACTTGATCCAAGCTAAAACCCTTACCACAGGTTCCCAGCAACATTGCTGAGCAAATTCTCAGGTCAGGATCCCTCCCAAAGTCAAAAGGCTGGTTCCTTTGTTTTCTTAGGTGAAAGAGGGAGATGGAAAGAGAACCTGCGGTGTTTTTTCCCTCACTTTTATAATCCAATCACCCTTTGAAATGCATTGTCCAGAGGTTTGCCCCTAGATGAAGTTTCTTTCTACTGAGAGGATAGAGATATGGAGTCTTGTGGTGAAAGAGTTTCCTTGTTGTTGTCTGCTAAAATGCAAATTGGTCTGTTCATTGCCAAAGAATGGCCACTTGACTGGTAATTTGATGACACCTGGCTAGATGCTGCAGCTTGTCTTTTGTCTTTTAGAAACATGGGTTTGAACATGTGGTAACAACGTCATACAGGGGGAATTCATAATTTCATATATAATGTGGCTACACATATTTCACCATGATATTATTGACCAGTGAGTTATTGTTTTCAAATGATACCTCACAAGGCATATTTTGTACAAAGATAATTACAATAGCATGTAGGGTCTGAATACAGGGGTGCATTCTGTAACAACAACTGTAAAAGGGACACTATTAAGCTCTTTGGACCTCCAAATAGGGAGTCTAAAGAGCAGAAATTTAATGCAGCAATATGCTGGACCAAATGCTGCTCTAATTTACACTGGTTGAACAATTTGCCCTATTGCCTGGAAAAGGCCAAACTCTTTACTAATATAACTCCACTGGCTTTGGTGGAATTACACTTGCTTCACCAGTGGGGAAATTGGCTTATTGCGTGTATCTTTAATGACCGGACCAAAATATTAAGAACCCAATGATACTTTAAAAATTCATGAGGAAACCCTACAGTGTTTAGGAGGGGATTTGCTTTCCTTTAAGCCTAAGTAGATTGACCATGTCTATTTTAAAATAATAAACTCTTTGCTTCTCAGTGGCTAAAGCTAAATGAGTTTAGTGACTCCAGTCCAGTTTCCAATGGAGAGAAGTCCACACCCTGCTACTAAGTAGCATAGTTCTCAGACAGTTCAGCAGAGAGGCTTGCCATTGTAGCACAGAGGCTGGGGCACCTTCTTGTCCCTGGAGCTGTTTCTCCCAGGCTAGGGTTGAGGCACATTGGCAGGAATCTTGTGCAGTTCACCTTTTCAATGGATAAAGACAGGCTGTCAGTCTCCAAGGCTCACATCCCACTATTCACCCATTTTAAATTATATAAGTGAAAGGGTCTCTCTATTTCACTCCCAGAACGGGACTGCATGTGAAATAGATGTCGGAAGAGTTGTCATCATTTCCAGGTTCATCCTTCAACCAACTGAGCTCTCTCGCTGGATTGAGTCCCACCTCTCTCGTATCTGAAATGCTTTCTGTTTCATCATTTAAAAGTGATAGCCAGCAGGTAGTACAAAACAGCAGCTACACAATACAGGATGTAACACAGTACTCGAGGGAACAGCTAGACAGTTTTTCCAAAGTCAGGAACCAGAACACCTAGTAGCTCTACACAGCACTAAAAATGAATCTTGCTGTAGGGCTCCTACAGTTCAATCATTTTGACAAATTATTAGTCTAGTTTTTGTGAATCTGTAGTGTCACACTGGTATTCCTTACACAAAGCAAACCACCTAGCAGGAGAGGTGGTCAGAGAGACACACTATATTTATTGTGTCTGACATAAGGACAAAACTGGATCCTATTGAAGGAAATGGCGAAATTCTGATCCACTTCTGTGGGATCCGAATTTGGCCCATAAACACATTTTTCATTTAACAAACCATAGTATAAATTTCCATCCATTTTCTAAATGGGACGCTATACTGCAATTACGAATGCCTCTGAGCTCTGCCCGTGAAAATGGCATCATTGTTGCTATAGTAACTAATGTACTTCAAAGGGGGAAAAGTGGAGGGGGCTGTGTGTGTGTAGGTTAAAATGGATCAAATCAAGTACCATGAACAAGCTATGTGGTGGCGCTTGTTGCTAGAAAATTTTCACTGCCACTTTTTTAGGGAGACTTGTAGAAACTGGACAGTGCCCCCCAATAGTATAGCGTGTACAAAATGGTATGGTGCTATAATTATGATTAGCATGAATTTGAGGTGGCTGCATGACATACCACTATGTAGATCTCAGACTTGAAGTAATAACAACTTTAAGTCACTCTCTCACCTTTACTTTGGGTCAGATTCTGCCACTTTACACTGAGTGTACTACCTTACTCACTGATCACTGATTTAAATCGGGCTTCTCTCAGAGTAAGGTACTGCTCAGGGTAAGTAAGATTCAGGGCCGGCTCTAGGCACCAGCATTCCAAGCATGTGCTCATGTACTTGGGGCGGTCCTTTTCAAGGGGTGGCATTCTGGACTTTTTTTTTTTTTTTTGCTTGGGGCAGCAAAAATTCTGGAGCCAGCCCTGGTAAGATTGTCAGAATCTGACCTGTTGTTTGAATTTTCTAGCTATCCATATCTAATCCCTATGCAATATATGATTATTATATATGCACATACACTGCAGATGCACTGTGAAGCCATAACATGGGATAAGTTATACCAGCAAATCCTTGAATAGCCGCTTTCAAACTTGTGCTTATAGATAGAGAGAGAGTGTAAGTTATTTTTATTTTTAACAGTTTATGTGAATTTTGTTCTTGGCAATGACAGTGGGATATGAGCCTTGGAGTCTGAAGGCCTGTCTTTATCTATTGAAAAGGTGAACTGCACAAGACTTCTTCCAATGTGCCTCAACCCTGGCCTGGGAGAAACAGCTCCAGGGACAAGAAGATGCTCTGTGGCTACAACTTCCTATTTGAAGTCCAAGGAGCTTAATAGTGTCCCTTTTATAGTTGTTGTGACAGAATGCACCCCTGTATTCACACCCTACACACTATTCATAAAATCATACAATATCAGGGTTGGAAGGGACCTCAGGAGGTCATCTAGTCCAACCCCCCCTGCTCAAAGCAGGGCCAATCCCCAACTAAATCATCCCAGCCAGAGCTTTGTCAAGCCTGACCTTAAAAACCTCTAAGGAAGGCGATTCCACCACCTCCTTAGGTAACCCATTCCAGTGCTTCACCACCCTCCTAGTGAAAAAGTTTTTCCTAATATACAACCTAAACCTCTCCCACTGCAACTTGAGATCATTACTCCTTGTTCTGTCATCTGGTACCACTGAGAACAGTCTAGATCCATCCTCTTTGGAACCCCCTTTCAGGTAGTTGAAAGCAGCCATCAAATCCCCCCTCATTCTTCTCTTCTGCAGACTAAACAATCCCAGTTCCCTCAGCCTCTCCTCATAGGTCATGTGCTCCAGCCAGGGCCGACTGCAGGATTTTTGCCACCCCAAGCAGCAAAAAGGGGGAAAAGAAAAAAAAAGCCACGATCGTGATCTGCGGCACTACCGTCGCCGGTTCAGTCTTCAGCGGCAATTCGGTGGCTGGTCCTTCCCTCTCAGAAGGAGTGAGGGACCCGCCGCCGAAGAGCTGGAGGTGCCGCCCCTATCCGTTGGCCGCCCCAAGCACCTGCTTGCTGGGCTAGTGCCTAGAGCCAGCCCTGGCTCCAGCCCCCTAATCATTTTTGTTGCCCTCTGCTGGACTCTTTCCAATTTTTCCACATCCTTCTTGTAGTGTGGGGCCCAAAACTGGACACAGTACTCCAGATGAGGCCTCACCAATGCCAAATAGAGGGGGATGATCACGTCCCTTGATCTGCTAGCAATGCCCCTACTTATACAACCCAAAATGCTGTTAGCCTTCTTGGCAACAGGGGCACGTTGTTGACTCATATCCAGCTTCTTGTCCACTGTAACCCCTAGGTCCTTTTCTGCAGAACTGCTGCCTAGCCGCTCAGTCCCTAGTCTGTAGCAGTGCATGGGATTCTTCTGTCCTCAGTGCAGGACTCTGCACTTGTCCTTGTTGAACCTCATCAGATTTCTTTTGCCCAATCCTCTAATTTGTCTAGGTCCTTCTGTATCCTATCCCTGCTCTCCAGCGTATCTTCCACTCCTCCCAGTTTAGTGTAATTTGCAAACTTTCTGAGGGTGCAGTCCACACCATCCTCTAGCTCATTATTGTAATTATCTTTGTCCAAAATATGCCTTGTGAGGTATCATTTGAAAACTAATAATGCACTAGTCAATAATATCATGGTGAAATATGTATAACCACATTACATATGAAGTTACGAATTCCCCCCTGTATGATGTTCCCACATGCTCAAACCCATGTAGCCCTGACTAGGCAGAAGTTGTTAAACAGGTCTATCATAAACAAAGAAGTATCTGCTTATTTCAGTGTACATCTAAGGCTTAGCGCTGCAGCGTGCAGCGGTGCACACTCTGTCTCTGCTGCGCTGCAAATCACGGCGCTGTAAAGCAAAGTCCAAGCCCCAGCGCTGCCCGCCCCCAGCGCAGCGCTGTCCCCCCCCGGGCGCTCCCACAGGGCTGGGCGCTGGGCAGGGAGAGTTTTTTTCTGGCGCTGCGCGCTGACTACACCACAGCGCTGCGCTGCGCGCCGCAGCGCGCGCTGGCGGCGCTGAAATGCAAGTGTAGCCAAAGCCTAAGTAGTGAACAGGGTCCTTGGGACAGCAAGCATGGGTTAACTGATTTCTCAAAGACAAAAGACAAGCAGATGCCTCTAGCCAGGTGTCATCAAAGTTGATTGGCAATTACTGGTCAAGTGGCCGTTCTTTAGCAATGAAGGGAGGGGCACGAACAGACCAATCTGCATTTTAGCAAACAATTACAGGGAACTTCTTTCACCATGAGACTCCATGCTTCCATCTTTACAGCTGGAAGGAACTTCATCTGGGGTAGCCCTCAGGACAGTGCATTTCAAAGGGTGACTGGACTATAAAAGTGGGGGCAAATCACCCCAGGTGTTCTCTCTCTCTCACCCACCTAAGAAAACAAAGGAACCAGCCTTTTGACTTTGGGAAGGAAGCTGACTGGAATATTTGGTCAGCAATATTGCTGGGAACCTGTGGTAAGGGTTTTACCTTGGACCAAGTTTAGTTTAAGTTTTGGCTACTAGATAGCATTTTACCTTTAGTTCTCTTTAACCACTTCTGACTTTAATACCTTACACTTAAAAGGTCTCTCTTTGTAATTAAATAAACTTGTCTAATGTTTTTAATCAAAATGAATCCAGTGCTGTGGTTAAACTGAGCTGTTTGGGTAACTGCAATTAAAGCAGCAAACTGTTGAATATTGATCCCTTTCAAGGGCGATGGACCTCTAATATCTGAACTGCCCAGGAGTGGGCTGAACAGTGCAGAACACGTTTTGTGGAAAATTCAGGACTGGGAGTGTGTTGGGGCCACCCTGCAAGTAACAACCAAGAAGCCAGAAGCCAGAGTGTAACTAGTATGTTGCTGGGTCAGTGTTGTTGGACCAAGGCTGTGGCTATACACAGATACTCAGGATATGACCTGCATGCTGTTTGGCTGTTTGTCAGCAGCCCAAGTTGGGAGCTTCAGAAGAAAATCATTGTGAGGCACCCAAGTTTTAGGGCAGGTGGTGACAACTCCTCACTGGTTTGGATTGCACCCCAGAATCTGACAGTTGTATTTAGTATTTTCCCCCGTATTTCTACCTCATTTTAATGTAATGCAAATACACTATAGGTGTTAATACTCTGAGGGATACTAGAGCCTGAAGCAAATGTAAGCATACTACCCACTTCAGTGTGAAATGTGCTCTCTCTGCCAGTAGACTATTTTTCAGACTAATTGGCATTTTGAGGGGGAAAGTGTGCACAGTATTTCTGATCAGAGATCAGGGTTGAGGAAATGTACTTGACGTCCATCAGAAATATGTTCTTTTAAATATTGTTTTTTTCTCTATAGGTTCATTTGTTCCCTTAAATACCCCTCAACCCTCTTCCTTTCAGGTGGGGTAACTACTTCAGACAGTCCCAGATGGTCCTGAGTGGCAACATTTAGATCCTCTTCTGAAATCTGAACACATGACTATTTTAGGATGTTCAAATCGTAGGTTTTTGGTAAAGTCAGTTATAGACCTAATGCAAAATTCAGATCTGGATGGAGCTATAATTATAGTTATATAATTTATGTGCAGTATGGTAACACCAGCAGGACACAACTGAGATCAAAGCCTCATTGTCCGAGGCACTGTGCACTGTGCAAACATAAAGTAAAAGAGGGACACTGCCCCATTACAATCTAATGGGACAAGAGAGTCAAAAGGGGATGCAATGTAAGAGTTTCTTTATTCAGGGATGAATGTATGGCCTTGGAGTCTGTGCCTCGTACAAATTGCTGCCTAGGTGGAGCATAACAGAGACGTTTCAATGATGTCATAAAACAAAAGTTTTAACCAGCACATCTAGAACCTGGCTGAGAATAGGGATTATTTAAAAGGAAGGTTCAGGAAATGGGGGATTAGCTTGTAGAATTCATAGGATCAAAAAAGGACTGGTCAGTCTGACTCCCTCCTTACTTTTTCAGGAATACTCATCATGACACTGTGCCCACATATTGTCTCATCAACTTGTTCTTGGAAATAGGTGCTGATGGTGCTCAGGCTACCTGCTTTGGTCATTTAAGGGGAGATTTTCAAAGGCACAAATATCAGTTAGTTCCCTAAATCTCACTGTGAAGCATTTATAACTCCAATTTGTGCAGCTCAGCACCGCTGCTCCGCAGGGCACTGAAGTGAGAGACACATCGCAGTCTGGATTATCCACTGAGCCATGGCACAATCTCGGCAGCATGGCTCAAAAGCAACAACAACAAACCCAGGTGTGACCTAGACGAGAGAAGTGATCATAGCCTGACTGAGTTACAGTATAGGAAAGAGAACTGCTCCTTTTCAAAAGCATATCAGTTTAATAATTCTGTTTATTAAACACCACTGAGACCTTTCACATTCATTTCCTTTCAATAACTTGTTTAAGAACATTAAACCACCCACCTATTTCTCAAATCTTAATTAGACACTCTATTAGGTAAATTCCATCTACTTCTCTGTCCTTTTCACTGCAGTTCCATGTGCACAGTAGACTGAGATGGCTTCTTTAAAGGTTGCCTCTGTATGTGCGGGGCTGCGTTGGCAGCGCTCCTGCTGCTATTGTAACCCACGCTCCGTTTTCTGAAGGGAGTACAGATGCAGCAGGGTCAAGTGTCACTTACAGTGACTTAGGTTCAAACAAAACAGTTTCTCTTGGCTAAAAATCTCTTAACATATACGGTAAATGAATT
This sequence comes from Mauremys reevesii, assembly GCF_016161935.1. Taxonomy (NCBI): domain Eukaryota; kingdom Metazoa; phylum Chordata; order Testudines; family Geoemydidae; genus Mauremys; species Mauremys reevesii. Next base: position 243,740,684 of record NC_052624.1, read on the forward strand.
TAGCAATAAACACAATCACTTTGCTTAATTGTGTATTAAGAGTAGCACTGAAATGGATCACTGGGATTCAAACAGCTGCCAAACTCTGGAATGTCACTGCAGCATATGCTCCCAGTTGTGTATGAGTTTACCAGTCACTAGAGGGTGGAGAAGTTGCTACTGTTTCATGACAATTGTGAGGTCCCACTTCAATTTGTGCATTTGGAACAATATTACATAGCAGGTCGGAGACTGATAACAGCGGAGGTATTACCAAAAAGTTTTGATTCACTCTCTGTTCAATTTACTCTCCCTAGAGAGCTTCCTCTCACTTACCATGTGGTTCCACTTCAGAATCTTGCAACCTCAGGTCACATAAGTTATTCCACACAACTGATAGAATAACATAAGACTCCAGTGAGTGAGGGTTGCGGAATCTATTTTTTAAGATTTTAGGGCCCGACTGTCCACTTCTTAGTACCTTTATATAATCATTAACAACAGCAAAAAGCAAGTGCATAGCTGATGTAAATTGCTACCAAATCAAAATTTTCCACCTCACACAAATATTATTTTATACCTGCTTTGCACATGTGCAAATTACTACACAATATGCAAGGCAGGGGAAAATTGGGTGCAGGAAAACAGTTTGGTGACTGCAGTACATTAGTGATAACTGAGGCAAGTTTTAGATTTATTTAAATAACAAGGGGTTGGGGCATTTTAAAGCTAAATTACATTAAAAAAACCATCCAAAGTACATTAAGGTTGCAAATTTCAGCGTTCAAAAGTTGCAAAAAGCCAGGATTAAGGTTGCTCATGAAACTTTAAAAGTCCCTTCCATGCTCATACATATGCATTATGATAGTCTTTCACTACATGATCACATTTTTCCACAGGACTCCTGCCTCATTCAGTGCACAAGATGGATGGTGCTCTGGGAATGAATAGGGTTGTGTCATGAAGGAGGCTGTTGTTTATAGGACCCCTTCCTCATTTACTGAAGAAGTTAGGAGTGTAGTGAAGAAGGAAGAGAAAGGAGGGTCACATGGTTAAGATAGTTGAGTGCCACCCTTGAGAACTGGATTCTATCTCTGCCTCTGTGTGGCACGATGTACCTCAAAGCAATACTCTGGAACCCCCAAGTTCACCACTCTCATATAATGCTGATATGTTTTGTACAAAGTATGCCTTGTGAGGTATCATTTTGAAAGTCTTTATCCGTTGAACATTAATATCCTGTTGGATTGTCTGTGCGTTCATTGTACGTGAAATTATGAAGTTTTGCTATGTGTGTTACTGAAACATGTTGTGAGGTTGGGAACACCACAATCAGCTTTATAGGTACAACACTGCAGTACCCAGATGCACTGATTGCCCATTAATGAGAATCCACTATCCCAGAAACTGTATACAATGGAGACTTCTCAGAGAGAACAGTTAGACAATGGAGACTGCTTGACTAATGGTCCCCAGGTCAAAAGGTCTTTCCAGCAATCTGGAAGAAACTATAAAGATGGGAAGTGACATCATGACTTGGTCTCACACCCCCAACAACTGAACACCTGGAAACGTGTCTGGAGGACAAAGACTTTGAATTGGGAGGGTGCAGTCCCAGCCTGTATATTGAAGATCTGTGACCTGTTTGTACCATCTATCAGGGTGAGACACTGTTTGATTCAAATCCTATTTAGTTTATAGAACTTAGACTGCAAATTTATTTTATTTCTTAGGCAACCAACTTTGATCTCTACACTTATTACTTATACTCACTTAATATCTATCTTTCTGTACTCAAAAAACCTCTTTTATATTTTACCTAAAACTGTGTTTTGGTTGCCGTGCTTGGGAAATCTCAGCTCAGTTTACAAAGTATATCCACTCCACATCAAGGGAAGGAGGGAGGGACAGACTGGGTAATGAACTTACACTGGTGAAGCTTCTGACCAGGGTAAGATGGTGCAAGGCTGGGGAGAATTAGCTGGAGCCTCTCTATTGTTGGTTCATGAATGGCTGGGAGGTCATTCATAGAATCATAGGACAGGAAGGGACCTTGAGAGGGCATCTAGTCCAGTCCCCTGCACTCATGGCAGGACGAAGTATTACCTAGACCAGTGGTTCTCCAAGCCGGTCCACCGCTTATTCAGGGAAAGCCCCTGGTGGGCCGGGCAGGTTTGTTTACTTGCTGCATCTGCAGGTTCGGCTGATCGCAGCTCCCACTGGCCACAGTTTGCCGCTCCAGGCCAATGGGGGCTGAAGGAAGCGGCGCGGGCCGAGGGATGTGCTGGCCGCTTTTCCCGCAGCCCCCATTGGCCTGGAGTGGCAAACCATGGCCAGTGGGAGCCACGATCGACTGAACCTGCGGACGCGGCAAGTAAACAAACTGGCCCAGCCCGCCAGGAGATTTCCCTGAACAAGTGGCGGACTGGCTTGGAGAACCACTGATCTAGACCATTCCTGACATGTTTGTCTAACCTGCTCTTAAAAAATCTCCAATGATGAAGATTCCACAACCTCCCTTGGCAATTTATTCCAGTGTTTAACCACCCTGACAATTATGAAGTTTTTCCTAATGTCCAACCTAAACCTCCCTTACTGCAATTTAAGCCCATTGCTTCTTGTCCTATCCTCAGAGGATAAGAAAAACAATTTTTCTCCCTCCTCCTCGTAACCACCTTTTACATACTTGAAAACTGTTATATCCCTGCTCAGTCTTCTCTTTTCTAGACTGACCAAACCCAATTTTGAAATCTTCCCTCATAGGTCATGTTTTCTAGACCTTTAATATGTTTTGTTGATCTTCTCTGGACTCTCGTCAATTTGTCCACATCCTTCCTGAAATGTGGCACCCAGAATTGGACACAATACTCCAGTTGAGGCCTAATCAGTGCAGAGTAGAGCGGAAGAATTACTTCTCATGTCTTGCTTACAACACTCCTGCTAATACATCCCAGAATGAGGTTTGCTTTTTTTGCAACAGTGTGACACTGTTGACTCATATTTAGCTTGTGGTTCCCTATGATCCCCAAATCCCTTTCTGCAGTACTCCTTCCTTGGCAGTCATTTCCCTTTTTTATGTGTGCAACTGATTGTTCCTTCCTAAATGGAATACTCTGCATTTCTCCTTATTAAATTTCATCATATTTACTTGTCCAGATCATTCTGAATTTTAATCCAAGCCTTCAAAGTGCTTGCAACCCCTTGCACCTTGGAATCATCCACAAACTAAATCATTGATGAAGATATTGAACAGAACCGAACTCAGAACTGTTCCCTGTGGGACCTCACTCATTATGTCCTTCCAACATGACAGTGGACCACTGATAACTATTCTCTGGGAACGGTTTTCCAACCAGTTTTGCACCCATCTTATAGTAGCTCCATCTAGGTTGTATTTCTCTAGTTTGTTTATGAGCAGGTCGTGCAAGACTGTATCAAAAGCTTTACTAAAGTCAAGATATACCACATCTACCCCTTCTTCGCCCCCCCATCCCCCCATCCACAAGGCTTGTTACTCTGTCAAAGAAAGCTATCAGGTTAGTTTGACATGATTTGTTCTTGACTAATCTATGCTGACTGTTACTTATCACCTTATTTTCTTCTAGATGTTTGCAAAATGATTGCTTAATTATTTGCTCCATTATCTTTCCAGGTACAGAAGTTAAACTGACTGGTCTGTAATTCCTTGGGCTCTCCTTATTTCCCTTTTTATAGATTGGCACTCCCATCTTCCATAACTTTTCAAAGATAATCACTAATGGCTCAGATATCTCCTCAGTCAGCTTCTTGAGTATTCTAGGATGCATTTCATCAGGCCCTGGTAACTTGAACACATCTAATTTGTCTACGTAATTTTTAACTTGTTCTTTCCCTATTTTAACCTCTTCTGATCCTACCCCATTTTCACTGGTATTCATTATTTTAGACGTCCAATCACCACCAACCTTCTCGGTGAAAACTGAAACAAAGTCATTAAGCACCTCTGCCATTTCCACATTTTCTGTTATTGTTTCCTGCCCCCAATGAGTAAATCAGTTGGGTGTGTCCCTGCCTGTGGATGTCTGTGTGAGTGCAGTACCTGCCAGAAGTTTGTAGCTTGCTGACAGCATCACAGTGTGAGAAGGAGCCCTGGTTGGTGGGACAGAGAGCTCAACGGTCCAACAGTTCAGGTTGCACCCTGGGAAACCCATCACTCTGCCATCTAGTTTACATGATTTTCCTAACATCATGTAGGAACTCTATTTTCCACAGATGGCCACTAACTGTGTGTTCTTCATTTTCTGGGTGCCCAATGTGAGACACGTGGGGCTGGATTTTCCCAAGTGCTGAGTGCTCCAACTGAAGTTGAGTGGAACAGTACTTTGAACATCTAAAGTGCTAAAAAGACTGCTAAGTGTGCTGAAATATCAGGCTCCATGTTTCTGAAATTGGATATCCAAAATTAGTGGATACTTTTGAGAATTTTGGCCTTAATTTGTGCCTCAGTTTTTCAGCTATAAAATGGGGATCATGATACCACCTAATCTCCCAGGGGTATTGTGTAGACAAATTCAAGAATGTTTACTGGTAGCACCATAGGAGGAAATTAATAATTTTGCATTCAGTGCCGGGTTTGAATGGTGTGTGTTAAAAGAGTCCTAGGTGTTGAGCCACACATTTAATGAGGATTTACAAAACAGAATAATTACCCATTTAGTGAATGAGTCTGGGATCCCATGGAATAAATAGTATTTGATTATGTAATTAAAGACTGTCTCATAATGCATTCACACAAAGGGTGTGAATTAAGGTTAAGCAGACAGGAATTAAGGAACATCACAAACCTCACCATCTTCCTTTTCAAGTGCAAGGTCCACTTCTTTGACCTTACCTTTGCTAATATAAACCCATAACACAGTGTACATATAACTGAAGGAAGAAAGAAAAGACTGTTCAGGTATTTTTTCCATGGAGAGAGTAGAGGAGAAAGAATAAAACACATGACACAGAGGCTACTCCTGTCACTTAATGCACTTCTGGAAAGCTAAAAGATACCATGGTGATAAGGGTGGTTTATAGAACAGATGATAAAAATTCTTGGTAGAGGGAATATTTTAATGGTGATGGCCAGGATTGGTGGCAGCACATTTGGAAATGCGCCCCCCCACTTTCTCTGAATTGTTTTACTTACTTTCCCCCTGCCCCTTTTTTTCAGTGGTAAAGGGGGAAAATGTAAAAGATTAAGGGCTTGTCTCCAGTTAAAATGCTTTAGTTTTTAACTAAACACCTGCACCACGGAAGTAACCACCTGTGCCGGCGGGAGAGCTTCTCCCATTGGCATAGGTACTCCACCGTCCCCAGAGGTGGCAACTAGGTCGATGGGAGAATAATCCTGTTGACCTAGTGCTGCCTACGCTGGGGGTTAGGTCGGTTTAACTGCGTCGCTCGGTGGTTTGGATTTTTCACATCCCTAAGCGATGTAGTTATAATGACCTAATTTCCTTGTGTAGACCAGGCCTGGTAGGAATTTTACCAAAACTGTGAAAAACTATCAAATGCCTTTTTTTGGTGCAAAATTCATTTTTAACAAACACGATTTTGAGATGAGAAAATTTGTTGAAAAAACTATGATCAGCTCTGCTCATTAAACTTAGTCACATTTTCACTTCAAAATAATGTCAAAAAAGTACCGTCCCAGATCCAAGGATAACTGAACTTCTGTCTCCACCATGGTATGGTCAATGGAGCCCTTTTAGGGGCTCAGGCCTCCAGTCAGGCCACCTCTATGAAGGGGGCCCTGTATGCCTCTCCTTTTAGACTGACGATTTAGGCTTACAATCTTCTTGCACTGCATTAGGACTATTCCAGCAGGTCTGACCTTAGTCCAGCACCTGCCATTCTGCTCTCCCCAGGGAATACAACAATAGTTACCAGTGCCCTGCCAGCTTTCACAATGCGCAGTACATTTATTTAAAAAGAACTGAAGAGAAAACATAAAATGATAAACAATCTACATGTATGTTAAGCCTAGCAGTCTTTCAAACCTTTGCAGCAGGGCTGTGCCCTCTTGGTTACATCATCATGTCAGGTGTTAGATCAAATGAGGGATGCTCAACTAGTTCATCCTGACTTTTATATCACAAGCTCTTTCTTTGTCTCCTGAACCTCTTGAATCCAGTTTGGATCAGTATATGAAATTCTTCCCAGGGGGTTGGTACTTCTCAGAGTTGTTTACCTCTCGTTAGGGTGACCAGACAGCAAATGTGAAAAATTGGGACGGGGGTGGGGGGTAATAGGAGCCTATATAAGAAAGACCCCAAAATCGAGACTGTCCCTTAAAAAAAATTGGGACATCTGGTCACCCTACCTCTCATGGGATCTGCAGTAATCACCTCAACTAGTTTTAGTTCCTGGGAGAAGCTTGCAGACCCTCCCTCATAAAGCAAAGTTTACAGTGCCTTGCTCTCAAAGATACATGTAACATTTATAGATACTAGAGATTATGACTAATTCCAGTGCCTATAGTGTCTGGCGTACCTCAGTATACAGGGCTGTCCTTACCCATACACTAACTACCCAGCTGCGTAGGGCACCAGGAAATGTGGGGCATCAAATTGCCCCAAATTTCCTGGTGCCCTATGCAGCTGCATGCTGCTCCAGTGGCCAGCCCGATCCCCCGGCCGGCTGAACCGGCCAGGAAAGCTGCCCTGCCCCATCTCTTCCCCAAAGCCCCTGCCCCCTTCCCGCCCCACCTCTTCTCACCCCTGCCCCATCTCCACTCCACCTGGGGGACTGCAGCAGAGGTTGGCACACCCTGCACTCACCAGGCAATGGGAAGTGGAGCGACCAGGCCCCAGCCGGCACCTCTCCACCGGCTCCCAGTGCTGGGGGGGCGGTTCCCGCTGTCTCCCAAGCCTGCTCCTGCATTCCACAGACCTTGGGCACAGCCCCCCCCCCATCATGGAGGCCTGGAGACACCCCCCTGTGGAGGCCTGGGGCCAGTCCCTCCCCACGGGGGGTGGGCTGTGTAGGGCACCACAATGTCTAGGGACAGCCCTGTCAGTATAATAGTCTTTTGAAGTTTCCACATTTCCAAGGTCTCACATTTGTCAAAAATACAGCAAGAGGATGTCAAAAATCCTTCTGACACAAAGTTTGGAGTCAGGGGTGAGGAGGGGGAAGCATATTAGCTGGAGCCCATACCCTCCCCACACCCCAACCCCCTCCCCCAGCCCAGACCCCTCTCCCCAGCCCCACCCCAGAGCCCACACCCCCAGCCGGAGCCCTCACCCCTCTCCTGCACCCCAATCCGCTGCCCCACCCCAGTGAAAGTGAGTGAGAGTGGGGAAGAGTGAATGACGGAGGGAGGGGGGATGGAGCAAGCAGGAGTGGGGCCTCGGGGCTGTGGCAGGGGGCAGGGCAGAGGTGTTTGATTTTGTGCAATTAGAAAGTTGGCAACCCTAGTGGGTTATCTTATAGGGTGACCAGATGTCCCGATTTTATAGGGACAGTCCTGATATTTGGGGCTTTGTCTTACATAGGCACCTATTACCCCCCCACCCCTGTCCCAATTTCTCACATTTGCTATCTGGTCACCCTATTATTACCATTCCAAGCATCATGAGTAAAGGGTTAGCTACACCTTTGGATCCCTCTTTAGTAGCTCTCAAGTGGCAAACCTTGCACTTTCAATTCTCTCAGGGTTGAATTCCACAGTTCTCCCACCTCGCAGACCTGGTCCCTGAGCTGTAACACTCCATTTACCAACCATGATTACTTAGCAGGTCCAACTGCGTTTGGCACCTGCAAGACCACTTTGCGAGCTTTGACCAGCAGTTAAAGGCAGTGACACCAAACAGCTTCTTCAGAACAAATTATTTCTTAATCCCTATGAACATAGCATTCAGAGAAAAAGGTTAAAACAATAAAGACCTACACATGTAGTTCTTATCTAAAGCTTAGCCTTTCTCTCAAACCTAAGGCAGATTCATCTTATTCCAGGTGCCTCCTGCTTCTGGGGGTTCATTCTGCTTCCCTGTAGTCACTGCTTCTCTCTCCCCTTGAGCTTAGGGGCTCAGGCTTTTATCTGCTCTGTGGTTCTTTGGTTCAGTTTTCCTGCCTGGAGGTGTAATGCTTAGAAAAAGGCTGGGTCAGATATCACCATCTTTGCTGTTTTATTAGACTACAGACTTTTGCCTTTCTGGGGAATAAGGTGGTCAGGCCCTTTCAGGAATAAGATGTTGTTGTAGGCCTTGCCTTAGCGTCAGTGTCCCTTACTTTTCTATCCTCACTCCTTGTTGCAGACTGGACTTCTCATAGCAAGTCTCTCTGGGTATGTCTACACTGCAATAAAAGACCCATGGCACAGCTGTGGCTGTCCCGGGTCAGCTGACTCAGGCTTGCAGTACTCAGTCTGTGGGGCTATCAAATTGCAGTGTGGACATTTGGATTCAGGTTGGAGCCTGGGCCCTGAGATCCTGTGACAGGGAGGGTCTCAGAGCCCATGGTCCAGCTTGAGCCTGAATGTTTAAACTGCTATTTTTAACTCTGCAGCCAGGGCTCAAGTCAGCTGACCGGGACTCTAAGACTCATTGCCACGGGTTTTTTACCACAATGTAGACGTATCCTCCAGGTCCTCTGTATTTAGGCCTCTTCTCTCAGCCGCAGGAAAGAGGACATAGCCATTCCTTAAATCTGCTGTTGAGTCACATGGTCAGCAGATAGCCCTTATCCCTTTCCTGGCTGTTTCGCCCTGTCACAACATGTGTATGATGAGACTAGTGTAGCACCTGTATTTGCACAAATTCACCTGCAAAACCAACTGGCCCCAATTTTAACAGTGTAAACTTCTGCATTTGTCCATGCACATGTTAGACAATTCATAAATTGCTCAAACTGTCAGAAACTTCTAAAGTGCACACATGGGTATCTGCATCTGCAAAGCATATGTGCAATTTTGAATGCACATATGTGGACACCAGGTAAAGATTCAGCTGAAAATGCATTTCTCTGTGTGTGTTTCAGAATAGTCTTAAATTATAACTATTGTGGCAGAGCTTTAGGGTGACCACATGTCCTGATTTTATAGGGACAATCCTGATTTTTGGGTCTTTTTCTTATATAGGCTCCTATAACCCCCCACCCCAATTTTTCACACTTGCTGTCTGGTCACCCTACAGAGCTTCAACCTTGTCCCCATGGGTCCCACACTTCTAGGTAGTATATGTTAGCCTCAGTGGCTCACTGCAACCCTCCATGTAGCCCTTCTCTCTCTAGGGCCAGGGTTATAGTCTACTGAGTCCTTTTTAGCATAAGCCAGCAAGGAGATTGGCAAGAGAACTCCCACACTCTGTTGTCTTGTTTCAGAACAAGTTTAGCCTCCTACCCTGACAGGGGCCTGACTTCCCCTCCCAGGAGGTGTTCCTGTAGTGGTGGGTTGGGGGGAACCCAGGCCCACCCTCTACTCCAGGTTCCAGCCCAGGGACCCTAATGGTAGCAGCTGTTAGCAGCCAACTTTTCACTGCCAGAGTTGCTACATTTCCCTGGGCCACTTCCCCATAGCTCTCCTGCTTCTCCCTTACCTTAGGACTCCCTTACCAATGACTTGAGGGTGTCTTCATTAACCAGCCCTTCAGCCACACTTCCTCTCCTCTGTTCTGCCTGACGGGAGTGAACCCTTTTATAGTATCAGAGGGGCCTTAATTAGAGTCAGGTGGTCACATTAGCCTGACTCTTTGCAGGTTAATTGGAGTCAGGTGTTCTCATTAGCCTGGAGCAGCCCCTGCTCTGGTCAGTCAGGGAACAGAAAACTGTTAAACCAATGGCCAGTATATCTGCCTTCTGCTACTCTGCTGTACCCAACTGGCCTGGGTCTATCACACTATGTACATTATACAAGTAATTCAAATATTTCTTATACGTGTTTTTAATTATTAGTGTAACTGAACACATTTTCTGTGACATAAATATTAAGGGTAAAGTTTTCAAAGGCACCTAAACTGATCTGGGAGCCCAGGTCCCATTGAAAATCAAAATTCTATCTGCCTTTATCCTCTAAATATTCTTAACACTCACATTGTCATTTCAAGTTCATTTATTCATCTTGATAGATGCAGCATAAGTGAATGTGAACAAATGTATCTGTTGAATTGGATCTTTAGCTTTAATAAACAATGACTCAAGGTAAAAAACCAACATGATTATAAGAGTAAAAGGAATATTCTAAAATGTCATTCACTTTGGGGGGCAGCCTAATTGTGCATCATTCTCTGGTGATCTGTGTGTCACCATCCCTATTTTATATAAGCAAATTCCATTATAGAACTTTGTGGGCTTCAATCAGTTTAGAAATTATTGTCTCCATACCTAGATACTAAGACCCATACATTACTGTCGTTTGCAATTCTTGCGAATAAATAGCAGTTTGCCACATTCTTAACAAAAATTTATTCATTAGAACTGGGGCACATTAGCAGCACTGAATAACATTTGACAATTGCTTAGGGATATGTTACTAAAGGTATTGGAAGCTTATACAAATTTCTTGATGTGCTAATAAAAAAGGGTAGTAACTGAAATACTGTACTGAATTTGAAGCTCCAGTACTATATTTTTATTCTGCAATCTGTCCTCTTGCAATTTGTAAACATCATTAGAAATCCAACAAAGAGTCCTGTGGCACCTTATAGACTAACAGATGTATTGGAGCATAAGCTTTCGTGGGTGAATACCCACTTCGTCAGACGCATGTCAAATCCAGTTGTTTTTAAAGCCACTATTAACTATCATTAGTCACAAAGTGTGATTTATACCTGTTATTGAATGTACCTAACTTTTTACCTTGTGTAAAAGGAATTAGTTGCAGGCTGACTTGGTCAAATGATTTTCAAGCATGTTTAAGGTGACCTTTAAACTCTGCAGAGTTTAATCACTTTGCATAGGCTGCTGTAGATTGTACCACAAAATGATGCCTTGAAGGAAGAATCTAAACTATTGTTCTGGCAGCTTTTTCTGACTGATGGGGCAATTGGGAGGTGAAAGGCCCTCGAAGTAGATTTGTGAGGGCATAAATGCAATGGACAAGCAGAATACAGCAACTGTGAAACCCACAGATAATAACAGAATCAGAAATGTAGGGCTGGAAGGGTCATCAAGAGGTCATCAAGTCTAGTGCCCTGCAGTGAGGCAGGACCAAGTAAATGTAGAACAATCCTAACACGTGTTTGTCCAACCTGTTCTTAAAAACCTCCAATGATGGGGATTCCACAACCTCCCTTGGAAACACCAGTGCTTTACTACCCTTACAGTTATGAGGTTTTTCCTAATATCTAATTGTAACGGTGTGGTCACCTGCTCCTGCCTGGAAGGGCTTAAAGCAGCCCAGGAGAAGGCTGTGGCAGAGAAAAGCTGGGCTGATGGGGAAAGCAGCCACAGCTGTAGCCAGTGCAATCAGGGCCCAGCTGGCTTTTATAAGAGAGCAGTGGGACCGAAGCACAGTCAGTCTCTCTCTCATTAGCTGTAGAAGGAGACGGACCTGAGCAGAGCACCTGAGTGGAGCAGGGCTGGGGAAAGGCAGAGGAGCTGAGGAGGCTCCAGCCTAGAAATCCCTAGGCTGCGGCCTAGCAGAAAGCCAATCAGGTACTGCAGTTGCAGGGGGCAGCCCACGAGTAGGCAGAGGCAGCAGGTCCAAACCCCCCCTTGCCTATGATGAGTGGCTTTTACACTGCAGTCTGCCCCAGTGAGCAAGGGCTAGATGGTGACTGGCAGTAGCCCATGACTGAGGCATGGTGGGGATAGAGGATTGGGGGTTCCCCTATTTACACCCTCCCAGTTTGACAGAGAATCATTAGTAACTACTCTTTGAGTACCGTCTTTCAACCAGTCATGCACCCATTGTACAGTAATTGCATCTAGACCACATTTTCCTAGTTTGCTTATAAGAATCGGACTGTCAAAAGCCTTTTTGAAATCAAGATGTATCATATCTACTGCTTTCCCCCATCTGCTAGACCAGTAACCCTGTTAAAGAAGGAAATTAGGTTGTTTTGACATGATTTGTTCTTGACCAGTCCATACTGGCTGTTCCTTATAACTCAGTTATATTCTAGGTGCTTATAAATTGATTGTTTAATAATTGGTTCCAGTGTCTTTCTAGATATCAAAGTTAGAGGGCCTGGTCTATAATTCTGGCCTGGATAACCTTTATTCTCCTTTTTTAAAGCGGGTACTGTATTTGCCCTTTCCCAGTCCTCTGGGACCTCACCTGTCCTTCATGAGTTCTTGAAGATAATTGCTAATGGTTCCAAGATTGCTTCAGTTAGTTCTTTAAGTACAGCAGTTTCATCAGGCTGTGCTAACATGAATACATCTAACATATCTAAATATTCTTTAACCTGTTTTCCTTTTTTGGTTTGCATTCCTTCCCCCTTCTTGTTAATATTGTGCTGAGTATGTGGTCACCATTAATTTTTTCAGTGAAGACTGAAGCAAAACAACAGTAAACATCTCGGCCTTCTCGATATCATCAGTTTTTAGACTCCTTCCCCATTAAGTAGAGGTCCTACACTTTCCTTCATCTTTCTCTTGCTCCTAATATATTTAAAGAATCTCTTTTTATTGCATTTTATGTTCCTTGCTAGGTGTAGCTCATTTTATGCTGTAGCCTTTCTGATTTTGTCCCTACATGCTTTTTCTATTCTTTTGTACTCTTTAGCAGTGTATCCATGTTTCCACTTTTTATAGAATTCCTTTTTTGATTTTCAGGGCATTAAAGAGTTCCTGAAGGACCCGTATTAGCCTTTTACTATTTTTCCTTTGTGTCAGGATAGTTTGCAGTTGTGCATTTAATATTCCTTGAGAAACTGCCAGCTCTCCTGAACTCCTTTATCCATTAGATTTTTTTCCCATGGGACCTTACCTACCACTTTTCTGAGCTTGTTAAACATTGTGCTTTTTGAAGTCCATTGCCTTTATTCTGCTGCTTTCACTCTTTCCTTTCCTTAGAATCATGGAACGACAGATTTCATGATCACTTTCACCCTCATTGCCTTCCACCTTCAGATTTATAACCAATTCCTCCCTGTTGGTCTGAATCAAGTCTAAAATGGCTGTTCCTCCAGTTACTACTTTCACTTTCTGAAACAGAAATTTGTCCCTAGTACGTTCCAAGAATTTCCTATAAATTTAGTGTTTTATTGTGTTACTCTTCCAACAGATGATCTTTTCTGGGGTACTTGGAATAACCTATGTAGGACAAATATTAATACCAATGTTAGTACATAGTAATTTTGATGGAATTTTATTTCGAGACAGGATAGTTGCTACTCAGGATAATTGGGCATTTCCTGCTCTAAACACAGTGTATCATTTGTTCTTCAACATTCCAAGATCTTTCAGAAACAATGAGGTATCAGAAAGATAATGTTATTTATCATAGACATTGTCTTGTTTTGTTTTGAAGTTGGGGTTCACTACCATGCCAGTGACAATGATACATAGAGCAAACCAGACATGTCCATATGCATCTCTGTAATATCTTGCTCAATTTGGCGCACTTGTCAGGCGCTGGCATTTTATAGGAGACCCTGATCATATCTAGAAGCTGACATTACCTAACCAACATTTGATTCCTTTTTAATTTAAGAAAGACTTTGATAAGGTTGCAGGAATTGAAGGCATTTACTTAGCACTGAGAGAAAATACATTTAGTTTCATAGCAAAGTTGTAATCATAAAAATGAGGGAAAGGGGGGAAGATAGTGTTAATTTATTTCCTTTGAGCTTCTAGTGTGAACCCAAATTAGCACATTCATATTATGGTTTTCAATGATGTATTTAATTACCAGGAATAGCTGCATGTAACTGTATTTTAGAAATAGATGTAAAATTGTGTTCTGTGTTTAAATTACCTGAAATACTTTTGCTTTCTAGCAGCCAATTTATATATGAAGAAAAGGAATCTATAGTTCAAGGCCAACCGTCTAGGTTTCGTAGGAAGCCAGTGGTTTCAGCTGAGTTTTTACACCATCATATTTGAAGAGGACAGGCTAATTCATATGTGTCATGTTATCCACCCTTTCACATCTAGGCAACTGAAACAATAGAAGGGATTTGAAATGCAACGGAGAGTAGAATATTCTCACCATTTGTGAAAAGGGGGAGAGAGAGAGACGGCAGCAGCTTGATTAGAAGGACTGTGCTTAAATTAGTGTGTTAGTTGGAAAGACTCTAGGCAAATGTGTGGCATTAAGGGGAAAATTCTTTAAGAACTGCTGGGTAAGAAAGATGGGAGGCAGGATAATGGTAATGGTGAGGAGGGGTGAAGTTCAGAGCTGCTTCTGCCAGCAGCCAACAAGTGACTGCTTATTTTTTATCTTGCGTACAGGGGTGCTGGAACATTTTTTATAGTGTGGGTGCTGATAGCTATTGAACAAAACTGTAAACCCTGGATATGATGGAAACTACTTCAAGCCAGGGGGTGCAGCAGCACCCACAGCACCCTAGTTCCAGCAGCTATGCTTGCATAGGCCTCCACACCACTCTGAGCAGGGCTACTGCCCCAGTGTCTTTGCTACTTGGTATCTTTGCTGCATCTTTCACACCTGAATTTGGAGAAAAAATCCCACACTTGCAGTTAGAAGCACAGCACATTACTCATATTCTTGACAAGAGCTTTCCTCATCCAAATGGATTAACAGTATTGAGAAGGAGAGGTGAATGTGGCTCACAGGGAAGATAGAAGAGGAGAGAATAAATATTTAAATACACCATTCAGATTAATATTATTTTAATAACCTGTTGGCCCCTCCCATTTTAAAGGAAATAGATGTATATAGCGCTAATAAATTCCGAGGCCAAATGCTATAATCTTAGGTTTTGGGCTTTGGAGTTTATTTAACCCTGGGGATGGGTATTACTTTGAAAATGGTAATAACTATCAAACTATCACTTCTGCTATCATCAGAATAAAATAAATTTGATTTTTGGCAAATATATAGGGTTGATTTTTTTTTTGCTATCAAAATGGAATACAAGAACAGATCCCACTGCAGTTTGTATGAACACATCGGAGCAGTGTATTTCCTCTTGCTGTAACATGGGACTAAACAAAATGCATTGTACTGCACTCAGTAATGCTTGGAAGGACCTTGGGTTATCTAATAAAAACTATGTTTAGTAGACTTCAGGTTAACATTCTGATCCTGGGAGAAAAAGATAATCATAGGCTTGTCTGTCTTACAACGTAGGTAAGAGGGAAGTTAAGAGATTTTCAAAGGACTGTTCAGGGTTTTAGCTCAACTATCATTGACTTTAATGAGAGCGGTGGCTAAAACCTCATGCAAAGCTTTGAAAATACAGGGGTTGCATTTACTGCAGGAAAGCCTTGGAATTGGCTGATAAAACAGGCAAGAGAAAGATACTGCTAAGTGCATAGTAATACTTATGTGCAAATGAATAAATACATTACAGACAATTATACAATAGATTTCTCCCACTAAAAACCATCGTATTACAGTCTCACCTTGTAGGGAGTTTTACATTGACTTAATGGCAACAAAATTAAGCCAATGCTGAGGACTTTTGAAAATTCCACTATTAGTCTACACAATGAGACTATAATACAATGTAATTTAGTGGAATAAATTATCTGATAGAGAAAATTATTTCTCTAATCTATTTAAATACAGAATAAAAGAGTATCTACCCCTTGCAGAATATCCCTTGACATGTTATTGCATCTCAGTGATTTGAATTCATTTTTCTTAGTTTAGAAGTGAAAATATGTTGTTTTCCCCAACTGCTAGACCTGTGGGCTCAACCTGGGATTTTGAAGTCAAGCTGTACACCTTCTCCTTCATGAAACTTCACCAGGAATGAATAAGTACGCCAAATTCTGCCCTCAGTTAAACCAGTGCAAATCAATTGTCCTCTGAGTTTCCAGAGGTGTAACTGATGCAGAATTTGACCCTGGAATTGGAAAGCTGTTAATAGTTCTTTTAGAGAATCATGAGTCAAAAAGAAGCCAACTCATTCTCTAAGAGCTGTGTCAATTTTATAACTAGAGAAAAAAAGGAGTAAAACATATTTTAGTCATTGAATTAATCAGATATAAATATACACAAGGAAAAGAGCTGTTGAATGAGAATGTGCCATTCTTTGGCAATTACTTTTCAGAATGGAGGTACATTTTAAGAGACTTACAGGTGTATGCTGAAAGAAAGAGCATTTTCTTTTCTAAATGAAAGTGAGTCAGATTATCTCTGGGGCTTCAGTTTCTTCCTAACTGCCAGACAACAAATAGGATTAAAACTAGTATTGCAGTTTCTTTAGGTTCAGTTTGATCTAACGTGATTATAAACTCTACCACAGTGGTTCTCAAATGTGCATGCGGCTACAGCCTCCTGGGCAGTGCCTGGGGGGGGGGGGGAGTGATGGGGTGTCAGCCCCACACCGGCCCATAAGGGGCTAATAGAGCCCTCGGGAGGCTGCACAGGAGGCAGCCAATTAGAGAGGGGCTGAGAGGAGCAGCCAAACATGGCTCGGCAGCCCCATATAAGAAGGGCTTCAGGGCAGAGCAGAGTTCAGCAGCTGACTGGAGCTCCTGGGGAGAAGATCAGGCTTCTAGCAGGAGGAAGGAGCACCAGCACCTGGGACAGAGCAGTGCTGCAAGCAGGGACCGGGGGAGCTAGAGAGAGCTCCTGGCTGGCTGCTAGGGCCTTCAGGCCAAGGTCCTGAGTTAAGGGCAGAAAAGAGTGCTGGAGTTGCATGGGAAGCAGCCCCAGGACAATGGACTTCAGTTGCCGCTGAGGTAGTGGCTGGACAGAGATTGCAGGTCACCCGGAAGGGGGGAACACAGTGTGGCACAGCTGAAGGGCAGTGAAGAGGATGCCACACCCCTGGGAGTGGTGTAGGTCCTGGAACAAAAGTGATGGCAGTGAGGCACCACTAGATGAGGGTGTCCTGGAGAGCAGAGCTAATTACCAAGACAACTGGTAGTAGGCACCAGAGTGGTGAGTGATTCTCATCACAGGGGGGAAAAACAGTGTTAACAAACATACAAATATCACTTTTCACAGAAACAGACTTACCAGCTAGCAAGCCTAAAAAAAAATATCAACCAAAAAAAGCAAAAGAAACAACAATAAAGACAAGAACATGCAAAGCACCTTATTTGTTTCCATTCTGTTTGGGCCCAGTAAAGAACAGAGATAACTGTACATTATTCTTATTACTGAGTCTGCAATAAAAACCTACATAAATAAATTACAATGATTGGGACATACATATGTGCATTTTCATTTGATTTTCCTAAAGTTGATTAAGTATTTTAGGAAAAATTGTCAAAGCGGCCACCAGCAAGAGTTGGTAGCCGCACTCTGAGGACCAAAAAATATCTTGTGAGACCTCTGAACATCAGTCACTCCTTTAGTTAAAGCAGGGAACTGGGAGTCAGGAGGCTTTAGTTCTGTTCTTGACTCTATCAGAAATCTCTGTGTGATCTTGGGGAAAGTCTCACTAATACCTATGGAAAATTTAATCTCTCCTCTCCCCAGAGCATTTCTGCCACCTGTGAAAATCTTCTCAGTCAACATGACCTCGGAGATTCAGCGTCCTTCTCCTTTAATAACTGTCATGTTCTGGGGTGCAATCCAGAGCAGTGAGGGGTGGCGTCATCTTGTGCCCTGTAGCCCAGGGGCCTTAAATGCTATGCAGCTGCGGCTCACAGCCTGGTCACTCATACCCAGCAGACAAGCATGCACTGAGTGTCTATGCTAAGCAGCTCTGACTCAGCACTCTGATTACAACAACCTGCTTGTTACACCCCAGCCACACTCTGGTATACTCTTGGCAAGATGACCCCAACACCTCTCAGTCCCAAATTTTCCCCAAACTGTATGCTCTGCAATGGCCAGAGCTTTCCAAGGAATAATAAGGTTTGTTTGCTCTTCTGCAGAGACAAAATGCACAGCTCACCACTTTAACTGGCATTAACTATTGCTGTAATTCAAGCAGAGCCCTGGGCTGGTTTAGATTAAAAGTAAAACAAGTTTATTAACAAAGGGAGAGGTTTTTAAGTGAGTTCAAACGATAGAGTTAGAAATGGTTACAAGCTAATAAAAGTGGAAAAACACTTTCTAGAGTCTAAGACTTAACGTTACAGTTTTGGTTCAAGGTAAGATTCTTACCTTACACTATCTTCCAGCCCGGTGGCTGACCACCACTCTGGTCAGGATCTCCCACGAAATCCAACATGCTCAGTTCCTTTATTGTCTTGGGTGAAAGATCTTTTACTATACAAGTTTTTTCACTTGCATTCAGTTCCCAGAGACTTCAGCTCACCCTTGGTTGAAGGGCCCATCTTTCTCAGCTTGCAAGAACTCAGGCCCTTTGTGTCTGTCTAGTGATGGATGCCAAGATGGTGTCTTCTCTCTCCTTATATTATCTTCCAAAACTCACTGTTTTGTCCCTAGACTCAACATGACCTCCTGCTGTTCTTCCCTTCCTGTGGACTTCCCGTCCCCCTGCTGATTTGCATGTAAGTGGAGCTTCCATTGCTTAAACACCTTGCTTAATTTCATTGGCGACAGCTGTGATGTTCCCTTCTGTCTGAGAGAGAACCTGTTTCTGTCTATGGTTGGTCACATACTTTAAAGCATAACATCATTAAGTATCCATATTTCCTCTTACGGTGTTGATACATACATTTCACAATGATACTAATCACCAGCATGTCATTATCAAGTGAGAGCTTTTTTGAAAGCTACTTTTATAAAACTAATATTGTATACAATCACTTGACTCAATTACTTATCATTTGAAGGTCAGACCCTGCAAGAGGCCATCTCCCCCACTTGTCAGATGAATGGCTTTGTTTACATTTTATGAAAGTGTGCCTTCATTGTTTGTGCCTCACAACACAGTCCTTTGTCTAGGACAGACTGGGCTTATGCATTGCTTGCCAAACACATTTTTAAGGACATAATTCCAGTGCATATTCATAGCTCTTTGTGCACACCCTGTACATATATCATGAAAGAATATTAATGATCAGTGAATTACTAATTCTCTAATCATATTTTACAACACCTTTTGGATATAGATTATGACAACATTGGATTAGGTGTAGTGAATGTGTCACACCTGACAAGAGCTGCTGAGAAGAGCAGTAAACCACAAATGGGCCTCTGTCACAATTACACTTGATGCTTTTCTTTGAGAAACTCCAAGTACTTTACAGACATGAGTTAAACTTGAACAAATATGTTGCGAGATTGACGAGTCTTTCCCAATTGCAAACCGCTCCCAGAAAAAATCCAGTTCATTATCAGAGTGAAAGGTGACACTGAATTCTCTGCTGCCTAGCAGGTGGATCACAGTTTTCAGCTGTGCAAGTGAGAATCCTAAAGATTTTAAGAAGAGCCAAAACAACAAAATCCCTAGTGTGACCTTTGTCCATGTCCTATCTGTAGCTCAGACGTATCACAAATCTATGCCAAGGAATCCTAAAATAATCCTTCCATTGTGGGCATCCCACCCAGAAGCCTGATCCTGATTGGCTATGACAGTTGCATGGGGGTTCTTCCTGGGTTGCCCCTCAGGAGACATAGAGTTAGAAATAGACAAGTTAGGTCCTTCCTTACTGTCATTATTCCATGGTTGTTTACTCACAATAGGCCTTTCTGCTTATCCTTCTCGGCACTGCAGCTTCCCTCTGACAAGTCCTGCTTTCTCCATTTTACAGATAGACACTTAGGCACAGATATACTAAAGCCAAGATTTTGCAAACTGATATGTTTCCACTAAAGATATTTTAATAACTGTCAGTAATATACAGAAAATCTAGGTAGATTATTCCATGCCTTTGTTATTCTGACATTATATATAAGGTTCTTTGCGTGCTCGGCTGGGACCTGGAGAAAAGTTCTCTGAGTGCAGCTGAATACAAAGCAGTCTCAAATACTAATTGCATGAAATATTTCTGAATAAAAAATAGGTGAGGGAGGTGAACTCACATGAACGCAGCTCTGAACTCTGGGTCTTTGCTGAGGACAGCAACTGTGAGTGGGGTGCAGGGAGAGGGGAGTGGGTGTTAAAGGAATGTTTGTTTGTTGGACTTTTGCAATGCAAGAGGCAAAGGACACTGCCCAAGTACTGTGGACTAGGTGATTTGCTCAGTGTCATATGCTTTCAAATCATGGTTCTGTTGTTTCCCCCAAGTTAATGCTAGGTTCCTTTCCCCTTTATATTAAAACTTTACTTTGCTATACACAGACTCAGTGCTTGCGAGAAGGGATGTATTGCCTCTTAGAGGTGCCCAGGGTGGTGTTTAATTTTCCCACATTACTGGGTGGGGGCTTGAGCCAGTTCTATTTTGTATTGTTAAGAGGAACCCCTCGATATTGAATCAGATCCTTGGTGCTGCTGACTCCACCTGACAGAAGGTTTACACTAGTAAATGAAAATGAAACATCTACCCAGCCACTGTGAAATTAGAGAGGTGAGATGGATTGGAAAACCCCACTCTTCTTTCAAAGACATTGCTAATACTTGTCAGGGTTGTACAAGCATTCACCTGGCTTTCCAGAGAAATCTGCTAGGTGTGGGGCTTAAGTGACACTTCTCTTTCCCTTTGAATCCTAAAAATCATGGCCAGCCAGTATCTCCTGGTATTTTCATTTCATTTCTTTTCCCAGTTCTTTCTGGTTTGCTCTCGCTCTGTGTCTCTTCCTCTCCATCCTCCAGTGAGAGAGGTCTGGAGAGCTCGCTATATTGCTGAGAAATCAAAACCCTGAGTTGTTTCAGAAGCTTTCCTGCATTAAGGGCCTTCCTGAACAAGACAAGGTGTGTTGTTGGTGCTTGGAGCTAGCTACTAATTTCCCATTGCTGTGTCTGTGTTCAGTTTATGCTAGTTCTTGTTGTTTTCTGCCAATCATTTTTGGTATCACACTCAATGAAGCAGTGGTAACAAAGACATCTACCAAGTTCTTTCATGGTGATACCACTAGCTGTTTTGAAAAAAACTGAGCAAGAGACAGACACAGGGGATCTATAAAATCTGGCTGTTGATAATTAAGTTGCACTTCATGTTGCTGGCTTATTAAAATGTAAATGCTACCTTTCATAACATGAAAAGAAAAATTCTTTGGGGGCGGGAAAAGGAAGGGGGACAAAAAAAGGACTGACTCCACCATGCCCTGGTCACTAATGGTTGTGAAACAGTCACTAACAATGACACATCCTTTCCTTCTACCATCAATAGAAGCCAATAAAAAGTCAACCTTTGCCAGCTGTTACTACTACTCTGAAACCTGTTACTACACAGTCACCACAATTATCCCCTTTTCTAAGCAGAAGGAAAATAATGGTAATCTCAGATTGCACTGTTCACTAAAAGTTGGCAGGTACAGACTTCAGAAATGGTAACTACTGTATCTGCTTATCAACCACTGCTTATAGTAGTGTTCCCTCCAATTCAGAGCTGAATTTCTCATTGACCTTAAAGTGAAATCACTGCAATAACTTGATGAAATCCTTTCCCCTGGGGCTCATTTCAGAAGAAGATAACTGTGACCTGCCATGGTGTGCAAGCCCTGGAGGGCTGTCTGTGGTGGGCTATGCATTGAGCTTATGCAGCAGACCACATTTTCCAACAAATTTTCCACAGCAGGGATTTGTGGAGCTGCTAGTGGAGTTTGGATATCATAAGTCAGCAGTCTGCTTCCCATGCTTAGCATCTGCCTGCACAGTGCTGCATCCATGTGTTTCGTCTCACTTGGGCTTCAAGTTCCTTGGGTGTTAAAGTCCTCAAATGGAATTAAAAGGGGGTGGTGGATGGGACCCAGACCATTATGTTTTTATTATTAAATACACCATAACATTCAGCTGCATGGGTGTGGAAGTCCCTGTGTGAGGACTCACCACTGGGGCGCCTCCTGCTGTCATTCTGGAAATTAGCTCTTTCACAGCCTTGGAGCGCCCTCTGCAGGCCCCTGTCTCACCTAGCCAGGCCCCCGTGTCCCTCCTGGACCCCGATGCCCCTTTCCGCTGGGGTTTTGCCCCTTGCAGTACCCGTGCAGTCTCAGTGGGTCTTCCCTCCCCAGGGAACCCCCACCCCCTTATTCCCACCTTGCCTCAGTCTTGGCTACTGCTAGTCCCCATCTAGCCCCGTTCACTGGGACTGACTGCAGTATGATTGCCACTCATCACTGGCAAGGAGGGTTTGGGCCTGCTGCCTCTGCCTACCTGTGGGCTGCCCCCTGCAACCTCAGTACCTATTCGGCCTTATACTAGGCCTGCAGCCTGGGGGCATTTCCAGGCTGGAGCTCCCCAGCTCCTCTTGCCTTCCCCCAGCCCTGCTACACCTTAGGTACCCAGGTGCACTCCCCAGCAGCCAGGCCCTTCTCCCTCTGAAGGCAGAGAGAGAGTCTCAGAGTGCCTGGCTCACAGCCCTTTTATAAGGGCCAGCTGTGTTCTGTTTGAGGCATGGCCCCAGCTGAGGCTGATTCCCCCATCACAGCCCTCTCCTGGGTTGTTCTAAGCCCTTTAAGGCAGGAGCAGCAGGGCGAGCACCCCGCTGCACCCTGCTACCCAGCTTGCTGGAGAAGGTGGTGGGAGTTTAACTGCCTTCATCATCAGAGCTGGTAGGTGTTCATGCCCCTAGGCTCTGACTGTGGAGTGGGTACATCACATCATGGATAACAGAAGGAAAGTGAGACACTCTCTCCTGCCATTACCAGTTGGTTTGAGGTTGCACTGTTGAGAATCTTTACATTCTCTTTCCTGTGGTTGCTCTCTGGAATAGAACTTCCAGCCAGGGACACAATGTGTGTAAGGGATACATGGCCCTTGCAACATTCTTTCCTGGCTTTGATCAGTTGTTGCAGGGCATCCTGTTCCTAGCTGCAGTGGCAGTCATGTTCTATCTTGGTAGAGGCAGCATTCAGACAGCCACATAAGTAATTGCATGGCTACTAGGAAAGGGAAAACCTGTCCTTGTGGTAGGAAGCAATCTCTATGGAACTTAGTATTATTACTGAATCTGTGTAATAAGGGGATGAGCTGGCAGCCCATGAGCCTGACTTTTGGAACCTGTGTAGTGGAACAATTGGTCCAGCTAGAACAGTGGTACTCAAAGCTGGTCCACAGCTTGTTCAGGGAAAGCCCCTGGTGGACTGGTTTGTTTACCTGCCACATCTGCAGGTTCGTCTGATCGTGGCTCCCACTGGCCGTGGTTCACTGCTCCAGGCTAATGGGGGCTGCGGGAAGGGCGGCCAGTACATCCCTCGGCCCGCGCCGCTTCCCGCAGCCCCCATTGGCCTGGAGCGGTGAACCACGGCCAGTGGGAGCCACGATCAGACGAACCTGCAGATGTGGCAGGTAAACAAACTGGCCCGGGCCGCCAAGGGCTTTCCCTGAACAAGTGGCGGACTGGCTTTGAGAACCACTGCACTACATAACAATATTCTTCATAGATTCATAGTTTCCAAGGCCAAAAGGGACGATTGTGATCATTAGTCTGACCTCTTGCATAACACAGGTCATAGAACTTCTCCCAAAGAATTTCTAGAGCATAACTTAGAAAAACAGCCAATCTTGATTTTAAAATTGCCAGTGATGGGGAGAGTACCACAACCCTTGGAAAATTGTTCCAATGGTTAATTACCCTCATTGTTGAATATTTACACATTATTTCAAGTCTGAATATTATAGCTTCAACTTCAACTTCAAGCCTTTAGCTCATGTTATACCTTTCCCTGCTAGATTGAAGAGCACATAATCAAATATTGTTCCCCATGTAGGTACTTATAGACTATAACCCAGTCATCTCTTAACCTTCTTCGTGTTTAGGTAAATAGACTGAGCTCATTGAGTCTATCACTAGAAGGTATGATTTCTAACCCTTTAATCATTCGCATGGCTCTTCTCTGAACCCACTCAAATTTATCAACATCCTTCCTGGGAATGGGAGACAGGGGATTTATCACTTGATGATTGCCTGTTCTATTTATTGCCTCTGAAGCACCTGGTATTGCCCACTGTCGGAAGACAGGACATTGGGCTAAATGGACCTTTGGAGAAATGTTGGAGAGAGGTTGGAGAAATGTAGACCTTGGGAGGGGACAGAATGATGGCCACTGGGGAAGATGGGGACAATGACAGTGATAGATAATGGTTAAGTATGAAAGATAAGGGTGTAAGTATGGACGTCCAAATGTACTTCCATTATTATCTCTATCTGCTTTAAGTTTAAGTGTGTATATGAACTTTGCTAAATTATTAATACATCATATATTTATATATAAAGAGAGTTCCTATAGTGTGAGTGTTGCACCTGTGCACATCAGGGTTCCCAAATTATATGATAATTTTACAATAATCTTACTGGGCCTGATCTTGGGACAAGAACCTGTTAATCCTCAAGTTACAATGATATTTACCCAACTTTGGGTCAGGCTACACCATTTATGTATTCCAGAATCTCATTAGCCCTTTTGGCCACAGTGTCATACTAGGTGCTTATGTTCAGCTGATTATCCACCATGACATCTAAATCTTTTTCAGAGTCACTGCTTCCCCAGGACACAGTCCCCCATCCTGTAAGTATGGCCTACATTCTTTGTTCCTAAATCTATACATTTACATTTAGCCATTTTAAAATAAATATTGTTCAGTTGCACCCAGTTTACCAAGTGATCCAGATCACTTTGCATTAGTGACCTCTCTTCTTCATTATTTACCAGTCCTCTGATTTTTGAGTAATCTGCAAACTTTATCAGTGATGATTTTATGTTATATTGTAGGTCATTGATAAAAATGTTAAATATGATAGGGCCAAGAATTGATTGCTGTGGGACTCTACTGGAAACATAACCACTTAATGATGATTCCCTATTTATAATTACATTTAAGACCCAACAGTTAGCATTAATTATATTACTCTCTTTAAATTCTTTATTAATAGAGTCCTGTATCAGCCATTCCATTATCTTGAATGAGATTTATGTTAAACTGACAGGCCTATAAGTACCTGGCTCATCCCCATTTACCCTTTTTAAATATTGGCACAACATAAGCTTGATTTCAGTCTTCTGGAACTTCCAGTATTCCAAGGCTTCAAAATCAACATTAATCATAGAATCATAAGACAGGAAGGGACCTTGAGAGGTCATCTAATCCAGTCCCCTGCACTCATGGCAGGACTAAATATTATAGACCATCCCTGACAGGTGTTTGTCTAACCTGCTCTTAAAAATCTCCAATTATAGAGATTAAACAATCTCCCTAGGCAATTTATTCCAGTGCTTAACCACCATGACAGCTAGCAAGTTTTTCCTAATGTCCAAACTAAACTTCCCTTGCTGCAATTTAAGCCCATTGCTTCTTGTCCTATCCTCAGAGGTTAAGAAGAACAATTTTTCTCTCTCCTCCTTGTAACAAGC
Organism: Mauremys reevesii; assembly: GCF_016161935.1. NCBI lineage: Eukaryota > Metazoa > Chordata > Testudines > Geoemydidae > Mauremys > Mauremys reevesii. The sequence continues at coordinate 243,766,080 of NC_052624.1, forward strand.
TTTTACAAGCAACTTGAAAACTGTTATCATGTCCCTTCTCAAACAAACTCAAACCCAGTTTTTTCAAGCTTCCCTCATAGGTCATGTATTCAAGACCTTTATTCATTTTTGTTGATCTTCTAAGGACTTTCTCCGATTTGTCCATAACGTTCCTGAAATGCGGCACCCAGAACTGGACACACTACACCAGTTGATGCCTAATCACTGCAGAGTAGATAGGAAAAATTACTTCTTGTGTCTTACAACACTCTTGCTAATACGTCCCAGAATTATGTTTGCTTTTTTTGCAACAGTGTTACACTGTTGACTCATATTTAGCTTATGGTCCACTATGACCCCCAGATCCTTTCCCACAGTACTCCTTCCTACGCAGTCATTTCCCATTTTGTATGTGTGCAACTGATTGTTCCTTCCTAAATGGAGTACTTTGCATTTGTCCTTATTGAATCTCATCCTATTTACTTGAGATCATTTCTCCAGTTTGTCCAGATCATTTTGAATTTTAATCCTATCCTCTGAAGCACTCGCAACCCTTCCCAGCTTGGCATCGTCCGCAAACTTTATAAGTGTACTCTCTATGTCATTATCTAAATCATTGATGAAGATATTGAACAGAACCAAACCCAGAATTGATCCCTGTGGGACCCCACTTGTTATGCTCTTCCAGCATAACTATGAATCACTTGTAGCTACTCTCTGGAAATGGGTTTCCAACCAGTTTTGCACCCACCTTATAGTAGCTCCATCTAGGTTGAATTTCCCTAGTTTGTTTATGAGACGGTCATGTGAGACAGTATCAAAAGCTTTACTAAAGTCAAGATATACCATGTCTACCGCTTCCCATCATCCACAAGGCTTGTTACCCTGTTAAAAGCTACCAGGTTAGTTTGACATGATTTGTTTTTGACAAATCCATGTTGACTGTTACTTATCACCTTAGTATCTTCTAGATGTTTGCAAATTGATTGCTTAATTATTTGCTCCATTATCTTTTCAGGTACAGAAGTTAAGCTGACTGGTCTGGAATTTCCCGGGTTCTCCTTATTTCCTTTTTATAGATGGGCACTATCTTTGTCCTTTTCCAGTCCTCTGGAATCTCTCCTGTCTTCCAAGACTTTTTGAAGATAATTGCTAATAGCTTAGATATCACCTCAGTCAGCTCCTTGAGGATTCTAGGATGCATTTCATCAGGCCCTGGTGACTTGAAGACATCTAACTTGTCTAAATAATTTTTAACTTGTTCTTTTCCTACTTTAGCCTCTGATCTTACCTCATTTTCTCTGACATTATTATGATAATTCTACCATTTCCATCTAGTAATGGACCAATACCATTGTTAGGATTCATTAGTTCCTAAGATACTAAGAAACTCCTTATTATTCCTACCTCTGCTGGATATGGAGATATATATAAGCTGAAAACAATTATGAGCCAAATCAGCTGGATGGAAGGATATAATCAGAAAAAATGTGAATAATTGGGAAATCTTTAAGAACACTTTACTAAAATCCCCAAAAGCCACAATCAAAAAAGAAGGCCATATTGGTTAAAAAACTGACCTGGTTTAGCGAGGAAATGAAGGTCATATAAATTGTATATATAAAATAGCTTCCTTCATTTCCCCTCTAAACCAGGTCAGTTTTTTAACCAATATGGCCTTCTTTTTTGATTGTGGCTTTTGGGGATTTTAGTAAAGTGTTCTTAAAGATTTCCCAATTATCATTCACATTTTTTCTGATTATATCCTTCCATCCAGCTGATTTGGCATATAATTGTTTTTGGCTTTGTGAAATTGGCCCTTTTAAAGCACCAAGTGTGTATATATATATATATATATATATATATATATATATATATATATATATATATATATATATATATATATATATATATATATATATATATATGACTGGTCTGGACTTTATTATATTTGCCAATTATAAATGTGATGATGTCATGGTCACTTATACCTAAGCTACCCTTAATTTTCAATTCTGTGATCAGTTCTTCTTTATTTGTCAAGACAAGATCTAAATTAGAATGTCCCCATGTTGGATGCAACAATTTTTTGAGTTAGGAAATTGTCATCTATAATAAGAAATTCCAAGGATGTTTTTCTTAATGAAAAGAAACCTGTTTTCTTCCTAATGAAGAAAATAGAATTCTCTGTTCATTTTATTTTACGGGCAAAATTTATATTTATGCAAGCTAGTGCATTAGTCCCCAAGGCCTGTTATCAGTACAGTCTCCATGCATAACCCTAATGAAGAGTTCAGTGGACACTCCTATTTTGATTCCAGTTCAACCATAAACTCACTTACAGTCACATGCCAGCCACCTGCCCTCCTTGAGTCTCTCTCAACCCAGCTGCAGAATTGGTTAAAAAAGGAAGATATCAATGAAAACCAGATGTTGCATCTGATCTGAACTTTGCTGGGTAAATAGAACAGAGTGCACAGCTTATCTATCTGCTTAATTATAATATATCAAATAGTCTCTTGTGGAAATGGTTTCATGGTGCATTTAGTAAAATAAAAGACTATTGCAGTGCTAACTCCCTGATGGGTATTACTGAAGAATTGGTTTTATGTGCGCTATTCAAATCCTGTGGATGAAACAGTGCTTGGATTCACCCTCGACTGATCTATCCCACTCTATATTTCACCATAGGGTCCTTTACTTAAACAAGATGAGAATTTATGAAGATCAATGTCTTGATCACATAAAAGTAGGGAAGATCCAAGAGTGGAATCTAGTCTAAAGATATTTCAGTAAGGAGATTTGCGAGAGAACCATTGAGCAAGAAAAAAGATCATAAGTTAAAAATTGCTTATACAAGTTAAATGAAGACTGCAGGGCCTGATAAAATACATCCTAGAATTCTTAAGGAACTGAGTGAGCCATTTGCTATTATCTTTGAAAACTGATGGAAAATGAGAGAGATTCCAGAGAATTGGAAGGGGATAAATACAGTGCCCATCTATAAAAAGGAGAATAAGGATGACCCAGGGAATTGCAGACCAGTCAGCTTAACTTCAGTAACCAGAAAGATTATGGACTAAAGAATCAAGCAATCAATTTGCGAACACCTAGAAGATAATAAGGTGATAAATAACAGTCAGCATGGATTTGCAAGAACAAATCATGTCAAACCAGCCAAATAACTTTCATTGACAAGGTAACAAGCCTTGTAGATAGGAGGGAAGCGGTAGCATGGTATGTCTTGACTTTAGTAAGGCTTCTGATGCTGTCTTCCATGACTTTCTCATAAACAAACTAGGAAAATATAACCTAGATGGAGCTACTATAAGGTGGGTGCAAAGCTGGTTGGAAAACCATTTCCAGACAGTAGCTATCGGTGGTTCACAGTTATGCTGGAAGGGCATAACAAGTGGGGTCCCATAGGGATCAATTCTGGGTCTGGTTCTGCTCAATATCTTCCATCTATGATTTATAATGGCATAGAGCGTACACTTAGAATGTTTGCGGATGATACCAAGCTGAGAGCGGTTGCAAGTGCTTTGGAGAACAGGATTATAATTCAAAATGATCTGACAAACTGAAGAAAACAGGATAAAATTCAATAAGGACAAATGCAAAGTATTCCATGTAGGAAAGAACAGTTAGTTGCACACATACAAAATGGGAAATGACTGCCTAGGAAGGAGTACTGTGGAAAGGGATCTGGGGGTTATAGTGAGTCACAAGCTAAATATGAATCAACAGTGTAACACTTTCAAAAAAAGCAAACATCATTCTGGAATGTGTTACCAGGAGTGTTGTAAGCAAGACATGTGAACAGGTGCTGGAAAAATTTGTATAGTGGAGTTCAGTGGCGGATTAACTGCTGGACCAATGGGGCCCGTGCCCAGGGGCCCTGGTCATTTGGGGTGCCTTGGATAAATGGGCACCCCTGCACTTGAAACTGCTCTGCCCACCTGGTGCTTGAGCCGGGGAGCAGGGTCAGGGCATGGGGGCTTGCCCTGCTCTGCCTGCCTGGTGCTCCTGCTGTGGAGTGGGATCAGGGTGTGGGGGCTTTTTCTGCTCCGCCCGCCTGGCACTCCTGATGGGGAGGGGCAGGGGGGACTGCAGGCACAAGGGGTGAGGAGGGGCCCCCACATACTTTGGCTAGGGCCCCACAAAACTGCAATCTGCCTCTGGTGGGAGTGCTGTGAGCCATTGAACCAAACTGTAAGCCCTGTATATAATGGAAACCACCTCAAACCAGGGGGTGTGGTAGCACTCTTAGTTCCAGCACCTATGTATGTGAAGTAATTTTCGCACTCTACTGTGCACTGATAAGGCCTCAGCTCCAGTACTGTGTCCAGTTCTGGGTGCCTTCAGGAAAGATGTGGACAAACTGGAGAAAGTCCAGAGGAGAACAACAAAATGATTAAAGGTCTAGAACAGAGGTTCTCAGCCTTTCTTTCTGAGGCGCCTCCCCAACATGCTATAAAAACTGCAGGGCCCAGCGGGGGTCGGGGGGAGATCTTGGGGCTCTGGGCTTAAACCATGGGTGGGGACTCAGGGTTTCTGCCCCGTGGGTGTGGCGTTTGGGGGCACCAGGGCTTGAGGCTCTGAACTTTCTGCCCTAGGCCTCAGCCAATATAACACCAGTTCTGCTTTGTGGACCCCCTGAAACTGACTTGCAACCTTCAAGGGGGCCTGGTTGAGAACCACTGGTCTAGAGAACACAACCTATGAGAAAAGATTGAAAAAAATGGGTTTGTTTAGTCTGAAGAATTAAAAACTGAGGATGGGGGACATCACAGTCTTCAAGTGCATAAGAGGTTGTTACAAGGAGGAGGTGAAAAATTGTTGTTCTTAACCTCTGAGGATAGGATAAGAAGCAATGGGCTGAAATTGCAGCAAGGGAGGTTTAGGTTGGACATTAGGAAAATCTTCCTAACTGTCATGGTGGCTAAGCACTGGAACAAATTGTCTAGGGAGGTTGTGGAATCTCTGTCATTGGAAGTTTGTAAGAACAAGTTAGACAAATACCTGTCAGAGATGGTCTAGTTATTACATAGTCTTGCTTTGAGAGCAGGGGACTGGATTAGATGACCTATTGAGGTCCCTTCCAGTCCTACACTGCTATGATTGTATGACTATCAGTACAGAAGGAAGCAGGAGATGGGCTGGGGCAGCCAGATACAAGACTGGGGCATGATAGCAAGTAACCATTATAATAAAGCTGCTAGAATAAGATGATCAATGTTCTCCTTGATGGCAATGTTCTATTCCTTATGTGAGGTTGTTACCATCTCCCATTATCCCAGCTTCAGGCAGGGAGGGAAAGGTGTCCCCTACAGACAGAACACTTGATTTGGTGCAGCAGAAGGGAATTAGCTTTCAGCGATTAATTTATCTGCTTCGGGTGCTGCTCCATCACAGATTTCCCAGCCCCTTAGAATCAGTGCTGTTTGTAGAGATCTCATGCACATTATGACAGGTTAAATAATAAACACAGACTCCTTGTGATGGTTTTGGGGAGTCTGTATGTATGACTTATGAATTATAGTTGATCTTATGAAGTTATTAAGAAACTGTTGCTATGAAAATCGCTGCATTATAAATGTCCCTCTGTATATGTTACCACCTGACATGACTTGTGCCATATTCTCCTAGGGCGGTGACCAAGGAGGGGAGTTACATTACCTTAATCTCATTATCTTAATTGTCCATTAATGAGCTCAGGTTTAGGAAATAAAGAAATTTCAGCTTTCTTGTCTTAAGGGAGTGGAGCAGTGGAGATTGGAAATTTACCAGGAGTAGAATAAAGGAAACTAGGTGACCAGTTAGGGGATTAAAGAAGGACTAATGGAAGGAAAATCCTCAGAGAGAGAGAGAGAGAGGGACTTTGGGCAGGAGAAAGCAAGGGCACAATCCAGCCAAACACAGACTAGCAGAGCTTGGGAAGAAGGCTCCAGCTACAGAACAAACTAAGCACTAGAGCAGAAGGACTCTGGACAACCCAAAGGCCCCTGACCCCAAACCAAAGAATGTTCTAGAGTGGTGGGGAAACTGAGAGTAGGGAAATGTGTGAAGGGTTTATTATGTTTGTATGGATCTGTGTATTTCTTGTGTGATTAAGAGCAACAACACTGTAAAACCCTGTTCAAAGCATCTGTGCAAGTTATATGCTACATCTACCATGTGCCACCAGAGAGAGAGACAAACTAACCCAGAAGGCTCACACCTTTGGAGGGATTCTGGGAGATGGAGGAAAGGCCTTAGAGGTGGGTGGTCAGGATGGTCCCCTTGGGCACCAACTTCAAGGGGGGTTTCAAATCAACTGATGGGGGGGGCACCACATTGCTTGGCACTTTTCTTTTCACATGGTCAGTCTGCCCAGCCATGGTCTTTCTTTCTTTCCTTCCTTCCTTCTTTCTTTGGCCCTGGCTACAGGAAGAGTCTGAGGAATCAGCATTAGTTACAGAGGCTGGGCAGTGGACTGCCTGGTTACAGCTCTAGGGAGGGGATATTAGACAGGACCTCTGCCCTTTGAGTATGCCTAGGGACGCCATGACAGGGGCAGTGCCTGGGCTCTGCATCTACCCCACAGGCTTAAAACGCATGGGGATCCAGAGGCTGGATTCCTCCCATAGCAAGCTCGTGGGCTGCAAGCAGGGAGAGTCTGACCAGCTCTGAGATAACCCAAATACACATTTTACACAACAATATGGTAGAGTGAGTAATTTATGCCACAGCCCTGAAGAGACTACTCAATGGTCATCCTGGCTCTGGCTGACTTAGTGTGCTCTCCTGCCTGAGTCAGAGAGCAGACGTGTGACACTAGTTTTTACTCCCCTTTTTCTCCAGCATAACCAGCTGCTGCTCACAGTACTTACATTCCTTCCCACAGGGCTGGTTGAGGATTTTGGAGAAAGTTAGTGAGATCGTTATTCCAGGCGGCCCCCAAACTTTTAAAAATCATTTTATATAAAAATGCGGTGAGGGGGACACAGCACCTCTTGCCTTCAGGCACTCAAGTGCAGAGCTGGTCTCCATACCTCGTTTTCAATACGTAAGAAAGTTCTGCAAGACACAATTGTCCAAATAGGTGATCATGGGGCTTCTGGAGGCTGGAACACTTTGTGTACATTAGCGTGAATTTAAATCCATATACAGTGCTATCAGTGTTGATGGGTGAATCTTCACAACACTCCCTGAGGGGTAAATAACAATCCTCTCCATTCTACAGAGAAGAAAGTTAATCAAACAGGTTATGTGACTTGCCCAAGAAGGCTAAAGAGAATCCACGAGCTGCCCCACCTTCTAGTCAGGACTCACATGGGTTAGTCAGCAGCTACAGAGAGTTGGCTTGGAGGAAACAGGAGGTAGCTCAGTGACATTCTTGTTTGGTACCACAGTCTCCAACCTAACTGGGGTCATCTTAAGAACAGCTGGCATCATCCTGGAAACAGAGGAAGCTGTGCATACAATTCTCACAGAACACAAATGCCAGCCCTGAATGTCTGGCATGAGGGCATGAGTCATCTGTGATTTTTATGGGGAAAATCAGTGACAGACTTTCAAACCAACCTTTTTTGAAGGTCCTAAATGCTGGCACTGGGTTGGCAATTGGGAGACTAAAATACGTGGGTTGTTTTACGCAAATCATTCAGTCAGCCATTAGGGCAGATTTTTAAAAGTATAGGTCTAAAATGCATTTTTTAAAAATATGTGATGTCTTAACGCCGAGTTGGAGTTGGAGCAAAACATGTTTTCTTTATTTAAAATGTATTTTTTATGGCTGCATTAGACTCAGAGCCAGAGCAAACATTTTTAACTGCTGAGGTTTTACAGCCACTCTTGGGTTAGGAAAAAAGCTGAAAAAATATTCTGCCTGGCTGGGCTGGCTTCTTTAATGCTTATTTTAAAATGCAAACAAAATTTGGAACCTGGGCAATAGTTCATCTAAGTCAGGGGTCCCCAACGCCGGGCGTCTAAGTGCACCCGTGTACTGGCCGGTGGATGAGTATCCGCTGAAATGCCGTGTCATCCAGAGGCAGTATTTTGGCGGCAGCGCCTCTGGATGATGCTACTTGTCAGCGGCATTTCGGCAGCAACACGTATTGACATTGCCACTTGTTGGCGGCATTTCGGCAGATGCTCGTCCGCCGCCACGGTCCTCCGTGGCTCGTCGTCTGGCACCTGCCAGACGAAAAAGGTTGGGGACCACTGATCTAAGTGGAAGAAACACCTTTAATTTTACTCTAGTTTGCAACAGCATGTCCAGAACATGTAACAACTTTGCTCAATTTAGAGAGTAAGAACGATCTTGTGGGTAAGGCACTGTGCTAGCGCTCATGCTTAGAACTGGGCAAAAAAAATTGATTAATAGTTTAGTCACTGGAAAATACAGTTTTGGCTGACCTGGAATTAATCACAAATTTGACCCAAATTGTGGAATAGTTTCGGCCATTTTTTTTTAATTTAGATGCTGTTAGCCTAAAACAGTTTAACTATGGTCTACACAGATCAGAAGATGGGCTGTCTGCAGATCCCACCCCCTCCTGCATCTATCACAGGGTGATTTATTAAGACAGAGGCAGAATAAGATGTAACACACACATTTATTATGTCACTAGTTAGTAAACTAGACAAGGACCCCTTCAGACAATAAACAACATAAGCAAGACACACTCGGTTGTTAACAATTACCAGAGCATGAAGCTCAGAGTTCTTAAACCCCCTTAACCTATGGATGTAAAACAGAGGAAAACCACAATGGGTATTACAATACCATATCCTGAGGACAAGGATAAAATGACAAAAACTCAGGATACCAAGAGGGATAGTGGTGAAAATCAGGGGCGCTGGACACCAAACAAGAACTCAGGAACTGGGTATTCTTCTCCCTCTGGACAGGTCTTCTCCCTCTTGGGTAGATCTTCTCCCTCAGGCAGGGCCGGCCTTATACCCCAGCGCGCCAAGCGCGCGCTTGGGGCGGCCTGCCGCCGGGAGGGCAGCAGGCGGCTCCTGTGGACCTCCCGCAGGCGTGCCTGTGGAGGGTCCAGTCATCCGGTGGCTCCGGTGGACCTGCCGCAGGCATGCCTGCGGAGGGTCCGCTGGTCTCGCGGCTCCGGTGGACATCCCACAGGCGTGCCTGTGGATGCTCCACCGGAGCCGCAGGACCAGCGGACCCTCCGCAGGCACGTCTGCAGGAGATCCACCGGAGCTGCGGGACCGGCGACCGGCAGAGCGCCCCCCGCAGCGTGCCGCCCTGCATGGGGTGGCGCAATTGCTAGAGCCGCCCCTGCCCTCAGGTAGGTCTTCAGTCTCTGCTTGACCTCGTACTCCAGTGCAAGTATGCGCTCACTAATGGTGTGTAGCAGTTGAGTGCAAGTATGTTAACAGAGACCAAGAATCCAAAGTCCTATGAGTCCTGGTCCCTCTGGGGCTCCTGGCAGCTAGCTGAACTGTGTGGGACACTGGCTGCCACTCAGATGGACAGCTCTGAGTGACAGGCGTGCCGCTCACTAAATAACTTGCAGTTGCTAGGCAGATTATGGCTGTTGCATGACTCTAACTGCCCTGACCTTTCCTCTCCTTGATTTGAAAAAGGCTGAAAGGGCACTAAATCATCTGAGGAGAAGGGTATCCAAGATGGAGGCTTAGCTTTCCTTTAGAAATCCAAGATGGACATTACATAAAACAGGTCAGAAACAGATTTTTACCCAACAGTGCCATTCACAAAATGGCAGTCACCTCATTTATAACTGTTAGCCCAGTGGCTAGGACACTAGGTAGGAGACCCAGGTACAATTCCTCTTTCTGTGTTATCTGGAGCAGGGATTTTGAAGCTGGGTTTCCCATAGTGCAGGACTGTTCCCTAGCCACTGGGATATTCTGGTGTGGAGCATTCTCAGTCGCTCTTGCTGAAGCTATTCCACTCTGTATAAATAATGCGATGGTCATTGGAGTAGGGATATAAATGTGGAGCTCCCTTGTTCCAGGTAGCCTAGACTAAATGTTATAAGGGAGCTGCCACCACTACCTCCTTCTCTGTCTGGCTGTTTTGTGGATCTAGTCCTTCATTTCCTTTGCTTTTATGTCAAAAAGCGGCTTTCCACCCACCTTTTTTGAAACTGCTAGCAAACTGAAAAATCAGTCATTCCCCCAGCTGTACTCCAGAGATCTAGGTTCAGTTCCTGGCTCTGCAACAAACTTCCTTGTGTAACTCTGGACAAGCCATTTAAGTTCTTGTTGCCACAGTGTCTCATATGTAAAATGGGATTGCTAATACTCCGTTCCTTGGATCAGAATGCAATACTTTACCTTTCTGGTGTGTTTATTTTTCCTGTCCAAGTACCATGTTTAAAAACTTACATCATAACTGTCTAGTTGCTGGAAGTGTGGAAGGCTTGTCTACATGGTGTAGCACTGTGCACTAGAGGGGTGTGAATTCTTAAGCACATCAATCTGCGGTTGACCTATGTAGCCTCTGCTGGTGTGCACTAAAAGTTCCCTAGTGCACGTTAACATAGTACTATTAGAAACGGGTCTACATTAATGTGCACTAGGAAACTTTTAGTGCACGCCAGCAGGGACTATGTGGGCCATTAGCATGCCGGTGTGCTTGAGAATTTAAACCTCTCTAATGCACATTGTTGGTCTGTGGAGACAAACCCTAAGTGGCTAAAACCATTGAAGAATTAGTGGTGAAATGGACATCATTTCAACACTAGTGGTGCTGAAAGCAAAGGTGAGCTGTGGAGCAATACATTAGAATGTGATTTCTTTGGGACAGGGATTGTGATGTCTCCATTGCTTAGTGCATTGTCAGAACCAAACAACTAATAAAACTACACACAACTTTGATTTTGAGATGCCACATTTTCAAAAAAGGCCTTTAAAAATTTCTGCCAACAATTTTTATTTGTCATGATCAGATTTTTGCACAGTGGGTACAAACTGGACCAGCACAACACCACTGAAGAAATACTTCTTAACGTAAGTAAAATGAGCGCACCACACTCTTTGTTTATGATGAACAGATCAAGTAGTCTACTCAATTTGCATACAGATCAAAGGGGGGAATTAACCCCAAATTTATTTTAATCCCTTTCTCTTTAATCTGGTACTACACTTCCCTTCTAATTTCAAGGCCTCTCCTGCAGTTTTTTACTCTGACCGCCTATAAATCAGAATCCAAGCATCTGCTTCCAAACAAAGTCCAATGCCTTTGTATGATGTTGTCTGCTGTTTGATTTTTTTTATGTCAGGTTACAGAGCTATCAGCACCTCCTCAAAAATGTTAGCTTTCCTGCACTTGGTGCTTTGGGCTGTAAAACAATGGCAAAGTGGTTGCTTATGATTATTCATGTCTTTGTCTTTGCACTTGGATTTATTATCTATTTACTTAGATTATTTATTTACACAACAATTGGTTTTAAGGTGGGTTGAAATTTTTCCATCTACACTGTTTTTAATGGAAATTGGCTTTTTTGACTAAATGAAGGTTTTCATGGTGTTGGCTTTCCTCCCAAAATTTCAACCTTTTCATTGCAAACCCCAAAGGCTGACAATCAAAATGTTGATTGGTTTTGGTTTTTCTGACAAAAAATTGAAATTGTCCATGGGGGACAAATCTTTATTTTTCTAATCGTCTTGAATTATGTAGTTTTTGTTAGGTTATGTTGTAAAACTGCTGGGTTAAGCCCTGAGAAGTGTTGAAAATCTGTAGCTCCTATTGCCTGCAATGAGGATTGCTCAGCATCTTTCAGGATGCATAGTGCCTGTGGTGTATACTGAAGCCCATTAGCCATTTTTCTCATGAGATTTTCTCCCACGCCTCCATCCTTCTCTGTGCTGTCTCTCATGGTGAGTGTGACTGCTGTTGATTTCCTGGGATTGTTTGAGGTTAGAGCTTCTGCTTCTCATTCACTCTTTAAATACACACGGAAGATTTGTTTTACTCTGCTTTCAATCTTTAGCTTGGCATTGTGGAATGCATGCTAAAATCATTGCACATCTTTTGTAAAGTACCTTGAGATATCTTGGCATAATGAGGTGCCAGACAACTTCAGTTTTGCTGTTGTTAGCAACACAGCTGTGTGGAAGTTATCAATTCACAAGTATTTGCATGAGAAAACAGATATTCTCAGGAGTTTATAGGAATTTGTACATGGGCTGAAAGTTCACCATATAAAGAAACCGAAATTAGAAGAAGAAATGACCCGTCAGATATTAATGTCCATCCTCATACAAACATGTCCTCTAGTGTTTGGTCTAATGATATTTTTAAGTGTCTCAAGTGATGTGGTTTCCCTTGGAGAGATTATTGCGCACACTAAAACTCCTCCCTGTTAGACTGGAGGTTTTATCATCTAAATTAAGACAGTGATGAGAAAAATTGCAACAAACACTGGGTTGTGGAGAGAGGGAGGGTGAAGGTGATGAAAATAAGGTCCCATAGCAACTTAGGTGAGTAGCTCCTGAATCTTGAGGGTTTCACAGTCTGTTTTCTACACTTAACGCTGAGGAAATAGGCCTCAGGGAAGAAGTGCGTTCTGAGGATGGTCTTTAAGGGTGAGAGGGTGGAGGCCCGGCTGAAGGAGCCAGGGATTCCAGGCACAGCAGGCTACATGGTTGAGGGTACAGAGATAGGCATCTGAGAAAGAAATAAAGCGGGTGACCAGGCATACAGATTGGGCTGAGTTAAAGGAATGGAGAGAGTGAGTAAAATGTGTTCTCCACAACCTGGAATATGGGGTGCTTTATCTGGCCAGCTGGAAGAAAGGGATTGTGGCCTTTTTAAGAGTTCCTCCGCCTCCCTCGGGTTGGGGGTGTGTGGCAGGGATGGTATCACTGAAGTGGGGTACTGGTGGATACCTATTTTTCATGGAAGTTAGGGAGAGAATTGTTAAGTATTTGGGAAACCAGATGGAGGGAAGCATCCAAGTTAATTGCTGGCTCACCTGGCAGCAGGTGACTAGGGTAGTCAGTATTCAGTAGAAAGTCAGGTTCCCTGATAAACCAGAGCTGGAAGTGGACTAAGGGAAGGCATCCCCTAAAGAAGCAGAGGAATGGGGGCTGGGGTTTCTAATGTCTGGAACAGCAAGTAAACCTCAGCCCCTTTACCCTCATATGAAGTGAGGGCAGCGGTGTCCCAGCAATGGGCTGGGATCAGGTTTGGCGTGGGAGCAGGCTGACCACAGCCCTTGGCAAGGTGGAAACCATTAAGGAAGGAACAGTGACTTGCATGATATAATTTATTGCAAGATAGTTCCCAGGTGAGTTAAGGTAATAAAGTTGCAGCCTCATTAAATCACATCCCTTGTATCTTGTCTTTATCCCTGTACAGCCAGGACAAAGAAAGTGAGGCAAGGGCTTTGTTGTGCAGGGTCTTAACAGCAAGGAGGAGAAGCTTGAATTTTATAAAGACAGAGACAGAAAGCCAGGGAGAGGATTTGCAGAGGGACTGAACATAATCAGAGCAGCAATGGTTGGGGATGAGTGGGTGGCAGGAGAGACCAGAAATGATCCAAGGTCTGAACCAAGGATTTCAAAAGGAATGGAGAGGGAGAGAAGGATAGTTTGTGGAGATGCTGTAGATAGTTTTTTTTTAAAAGGGCAGGATTTATAGACAGTGTCAGAGAGAGAAAGAAGGAAAATAAAGAGTCAAAATGAAGGCCAAGGATGTGAGCTGGTGGGATTGGGTGATGTACTGTCAGAGCTACATCTGAGTGTTGTCTCCTTTGCAGCTTAAGTGCCAGAGCTGCTCAGTTTTGCTTGATGGTTCTCACACCTATACTGCTCATGAGACAACACTTTTATAACACCAGATGTAACCCAGATGGTACACATTAATTTATATATCGATGCTGGAAAATACATATATACTTCCCATTTGAAATCTTTTAAGTGTGATCTTTATATTCATTTGAAAATTGTTCAGTTTTTACTTCAGCCATAAGACAGCTCAAATATGGCTTCCAGGCAAATGAACATTTATCTGCTCTATTCTGGATGGTTCCAGGTTTCTGTGAGACCATATTCAAAGGTGTACACGCGTTTCATTTTAGAAATAATTCTGACTATCGCAACAACATGTTACTGTCAAACGTCCATTATTATGCTGAATGGAAACATTGATGAGACAAATTTAGAACATCTTTCATCTCATTCTCAGTATTAACAACTGTTCCATAGACTTGCCAACAGACCCACTTGTGCGACAAAGCAGAATGCCTTGATTTAATTATTTTCCTCAAGTTTCAAACTTGATTTAATAAGTAATAGTAATTGAGGAAGGACAGCACCAAATGGTTAATCAGGCAATCCAACTCACTTGGCAGAGCAGAAAGAAAAGATCAGGCATTCGTTAGTATAGTAAATTATATATTGTAAGCATTGGTGCTTTGTTAGAATTTAGTATCACTGCTAAAATGTGGAGGAGAAACAAAGTATATAGATATGCATGAAAGATGATTCAGAGTATTGAGCACCAAACTTGCCTCTCTTTAGGTTGTTATATAGTCCCAATTCCTGTAATATCTCAGCATCTATCAAATATTTATGGATTTATTGTCAAAACACCCTCTTGAGGGGGGTTATTTGCAGAAGGGAAACTGAGGCACAGAGAGACTAAGTCACTTGTCCAAGGTCACACAAGATGGAGCTAGGAACTGAACCCAGATTTTCAGTCCATTGTCCTAACACAAGCACATCCTTCCTCTCTAGCATTCCCTATTCAGCCACAATCTGTGTTGTATGCCACTAGTGGGTCAGCAGTGCCATATATTATAGGGGTGCTTGGTGGATATCCTTGCTTGGCCACAGTAAGAAGCCCTCCATGGTGCACCTATGTGCAAGTGCATATCATGATAAATATCCCATGTGTTTTCCCCCACAGTGCACAGACAGGGGCTGCTTTCTCCTGTTGCTCTGGAAGCAAGCTGGCAATATGGAAGAGGAAAAATGTAGGGAGGAGGCAGGGGAATGGCCTTGTCTGTCATTCCATGCACTTGCCCACAGAGCAGGGCCACCACACAGTGCCAGAGCAATCTGATACCTCAGCACATTACTTCCTCTTTTCCTCAGCCATGATGCACAAGCAGCCTAGATGGATTGAACCTGGCTGAGGAGAAAATTCTCGGTTGTCTTCCTTGGGACCTTCCACTCTGCTGTGATATTTAAACCCCCTTGTATTTCCACATGTGGCAGGTGTGTATTTCCATTTGTATTGCAGTACTGTAAGACATCATTGGAGTAAACAACATAATAGTAGTCTCAAAAATAATTAGCTATGTATAGGATAACATGTCCTTCCTCAATTACAGTAGTTATGATAAAAAAAAATATATGGCATGTCCCCCTTCATACTTCAGGATACAAGACAACCCCTGATTGCCAAGGCCTAGGAAGAATGTTCTCCCACAGACGTATTATTCCATAATTATCCATTATAAAGTTATTATATACCCCTCTGAAGCATTTGCTATTGGTCACAGTCAGACAGGATGCAGGATTAGATAGATCACTGGCGTGATTAGATATGATGATTTTTCTTTCCATATCATGTCCCTCCCCTAGCCTCTCCTCAAAGTTATAACTAAGTCTTTCCCCCATAAGTCAGTTCACCCAAGCGCCTGATATTCGTATTTTCTCTCCTCTGAGCTCTCTCCAATTTTCAGTGTTGCCAGCTCTCAGGATTTTGTCATGAGTCTCATGATAAGTAATGTTTTCTTTAAAGTCCCAGCTCCTGGTATCAAGTGGATATGTGATGATTTCAGCTTTCAGTCTTACTTTTTCTTGAAGTTTCTAGCCCCCACGGCGGTGGAGAAAGCTTTAAAATGTGATCCCAGTGCACCCTAAAGGCTCAAAAAGCAAATAAAAAGAACACCAAATCTATAATTTTTATATAATCTCATGATTTTAAAGCCAATCTCGTCATTTTTGCTAAGCCTGACTTGTGATTTTTGAACATTTGGGGTTGGCAATACTGAATTTGTCATATATAATATCTGTCACATCTTTTGGCAATGTAGTGTCCAAATCCAACACGATATTCCATATGTAATTACACCTGAACCATAAACCAAGAACCATTACTTCTCTGCTCCATGGGTGCCCACCAGCAGGAGATGAGCACATACAATCTCCTGCAGTAGTAACAGTGCACATTTCATTCTGTATGCCTGTAGGGCCAATAGTTATAAAGCCAATGGGATTCAGTACTGTCTCATGATCCCTGTCTAATGCATGGGAAATAAACATTCTAGTGTTGCACTGATGTCTGTTTGATAAATGCCTTTAGCATTTATTTAGCAGCAGAGGCCACTCGCCTGTGCCAATGTTCTGTTCCATTGACAATGCCTTTTAATTATCTTGTTGTTCAAATAAGCAAGACAAGATAATTAAGAGATAATGTCAATGAACTAGAACTAGAATAGGTGGTGGATCCCACACCCAAGGTGACTTGAATATCTTGACCAGCCTGCTTGATTCCCGTGCCTGATTTAAGTTCCATCTCCAAGCAGAAAACAAACAAACAAAAAATAGCTCCTATTTTCATGTATAGAGAGCATCACCGGCACAGCACAGACATGCCTTTTCAAATGTGTAAGCCAGCACAACTTGGCTGAAAGGAATTTACAAACAGATCTTTTCTTGTTTATATTTTACTTTTCTGAATTAGTCCCCTGGGGAAGGACCATTTCAGCTGTGGAACATGAACTGAAGAAGTGGTGAGAGGGCTTTGGAGAAGGAGAGGGAGGGCTCCTGGTGCTCAGGATAGGGGAAGTGGTTTTAAACATTCAGCCTAGAATGGGGGAAAATGAGAAGTCGGCTGCTTGCTGCTGCTTTTGGCAAAATGGGAAGCCGTGCCCAGCAAGGAAAAAGACTGTCCCCCTAACCTTCCCATGAAGTGATGGGTGCAAACTGCTATTTGGAAATAATAGCAGAACAGTTGTAAGGTAGATTCACTTTTAAGAATGACCAGACTGGAAAAGAGGAGTGGTCAGTTTAGTTCATCATCTTGACCCCCGCCCACCATTCTGCAAAACATTCTTACAAAACTAATTGAACCCAAAAATTCCTGACCAGCCCTAGGCACGGATACTGTGAAGTTCAGGTTCATCATTTGGGTTTGTTTTCTTGAGATGCAAATCACAGTCAGGTGGTGTTCAGAAACTACAACAGAATTGTGCCACCAGGACGAAAGCCTTCATAAACAAACACTTGCTTTCTGTGATGTTCAATGAAGTGGGAACTTCCATGGTGTGCTTGACTCCTGCTTTGCATTTTGTAGTCATTTGCAGGCAAAGACACAGGCTCATTTGGTTCACAGTAACTTTCTCTGCTCTCACCCCCAGAACCATTTCTTGAACAATAGCGGCACTGAGTTTTAAAATAAGTGCTGAACACCTGATCAATTAACTATCAGAAAAAAAAACCAAAAAGACAAATAAAATAAGAGCCTATTTGCATCTGATTTGCATTATCCTTGTGAACACTGACTCCATTTATATTTAATTCCTCCCTAATACTATTCAGATTGCAAACTGTAACCTTGCTGAACATTCACAGCTGTGTTTCATTGTTCATTTAATCATCTCAGGTGGTACTGCAGACTAGTAGGGACCCCTGCTAGCACAGTTTTCCCCACGGGTCAATGAGAGTTACTGGCACCCTGCAAGAGGAAAAGAGGGCACCAGGATTTCAGGAAAGGGTCAAAGTAAATATCATCCAAGTGCAACAATATACACGGGAGAATTCACTTCAGAAACTGTTTGCAAATGTAGTTTTCCCTTTGTATCATGCTGCTTTTATGCTACTTAGAAGGGTTACACAAATCAGATAATTTTGGTAGCTCAACTCTGACTTCTGCTGATGTCTGTGATTTTCTGTAGGAAATCATGTAGCAAGTCCATGGCAGGACTATCATGGTTGTCTCCTCCCTTTAGTCTGTATTCAATTGTTTTTCGCTTGCAGTTTAGTTTGTCTCCTCTCTTCTCCATCTCTGCATCTCTTATTTCATCCTTCATATTTGTAAAATACTGTTGCTTGTCTTTCTCTGTTCTTCTTTTCTTGACAGTAACAAACATAGTAGTGCCAAGTTCAAGCACAGATCTGCTTCATGCCTGGAAGCCATTTCATAGTGAAAATAAGTCCTAATCAATTTCACTCTGATACTATGCCAGGTATTAAGTATTTTTGTCTTTATCCATGATGTCTTGTTGATACCTTGGACCTAGACAAAGTGCAGGAAGTGAGCTACTGAGCAGTGAATGTAATGGTGGCACAAGACTCACAACATTAGAATTGTCTTTGAGTAAAGGTAAGTGCTGAATGTAATTGGGGTGTGACACACAGATATACTGGTAAGAGATTGTTTTTTAAGATGGTTCAGTGTTACAAAACATTAATACTCCTCTCATGTGAGAGGGATCAGTATCCATGAACAACTGTTAAAGTGAGAAATCAAAAGCACTCACAACTTTAATATCACAACCTCATTGTAAATATTTAATATTCAAACTGTTGTGATTGGACACAGAAGTCATTTGGTATGGTTCTGTTTCCTGACTGGATGAGTCAAACTCCTGTAATGAAGTTTCTGGTGTGAATACTCAGAATTAAGACTTCACATTTGCTTTTAAGGAATATTCTGCAAAATTTGCTTAAAGTTTATTTCACCTGCAAACATCTCTGCTAGTAAAATCATTTACAATACAATATTTGCTGAAAGCAAACACAAGAGGGGTACTCACACTTGACAAGCTAATTTGTTTAAAAATTGAAACCAAAATTAATGGAAAATGTTTTGAAATAGTCACCCAGATGTACTGTGTAATTATAACCCATTGACATACAAGAATAGCAAACTCAGTAGCTCTGGTCTGAAGTTTTTATTCTCATTCTTCAAATAGTTTTTTCCCACTTTGCCTGGCAGGCAAAATCACTCCAAAAACAATCTCTCATATGCTGAGGGGGTGGCCACTATAAAACTGACCATGAATTAATAAATAAAAATGTTAAAATTTCCCCTTAGGCAGCACATTTACTGATTTTAATGCTGGAAGTGAGGGTTAAGTGCAGTGTGACAAACGGTACTGGCTGTTGCAAATGCAGCTGCTCATTTTGATCAACAGCAAAACATTTGCTTTGGAATCTAGAGGCTGCAGTCCCAGTTAGAGCAGCAACCTTTCCCCTATAATTAATTTTTGTGTGCTGCAGTCTATTAGAGAAGAGAGTGACAGCCTCTGGACACAGATTACTGTCTTATGTATAGCCCAAAGGAACATTATGGTCTTAATTAAAGGTGGATTGGTATGTCAACCATGGCAATAGCTTAAATCTCTTTAATACTGTCAGTATCTCACCACCTTAAGAGAATTTTGGTAGCACACAAACTAAGTAATTTAAAGGCAGCTCATGTTCTCTGTAAGTTTTGCAGGACCGCTACTGGGAATACTTGATAATTTATGAAGGCTTACACCACCAAATTAATTACATTTTCCTGATGCCACATGTCTTTTTTTTTTAATACAAGCTAGCTCTGAATTATAAGTAACAATATTGTTCTTGTTCATTCCTTCACTACTAGAGACAGTTTTCTAATAACACCAGTGGAATTCAGTTGCTGTATTTCAGAAGGGTCATTTATTATAGCATCACTATAGTTAAGGCTGTGTGTGCTCTTCAGTTGTACATATTACTGAACTTTCAGCATGGAATTGATTTGGGGGGTGGTATTTTTAACAAAGTTTGCAAAAATCAGTTTGTCTGGGTTTATCTTACATATGCATTGCAGTAGTGCTCATCACAGCCACCGCAGTTATGGTAAGAAAAGGGTTTATATTCATGAACTTTCCAATAAAACATTATTTCATCAGGAAATGCTGATTCATCAAATCTGAAGCTTTTCATAGAATTGTAGAACTGGAGGGGACCTTGAGAAGTCATCTAGTCCAGTCTCCTGCACTCAGGGACAGGACTAAATATTATCTAGGCCATCCCTGACAGGTGTTTGTCTAATCTGCTCTTAAAAATCTCCAATAATGGAGATTCCACAACCTCCTTAGGCAATTTATTCTAGTACCCAAGCACCAAGACAGCTAGAAAGATTTTCCTAATGTCCAACCTATACCTCACTTACTGCAATTTAATCCGGTTGCTTCTTGTCCTATCCTCAGAGGTTAACAAGAACATTTTTTTCTCCCTCCTCATAACAAGCATTAATGTCCTTGAAAACTGTTATGTCCCCTCTCTTTCTTCTCTTCTCCAGACAAAACAAACCCAATTTTTTTCAATCTTCGATCATAGGTTATGTTTTCAAGACCTTTAATCATTTTATTGCTCTTGTCGGTACTTTCTCCAATTTGTCCATATCTTTCCTGAAATGTGGCATCCAGAACTGGACACAGTACTCCAGTTGAGGCCTAATCAGCATGGAATAGAATGGAAGAATTACTTCTTATGTCTTGCTTACAGCACTCCTGCTGATGTTTGCTTTTTTTGCAACAGTGTTGTACTATTGACTCATATTTAGCTTTTGATCCACTATAACCCTGGATCCCTTACCACAGTACTCCTTCCTAGGCAGTTATTTCCCATTTTGTATGTGTGCAACTGATTGTTCTTTCCTATATGGACTAACATTGCATTTATCCTTATTGAATTCCATCCTATTTACTTCAGACCATTTCTCCAGTTTGTCCAGATCATTTTGAATTTTAATCCTATCTGCTGAAGCACTTGGAACCCTTCCCAGCTTGGTATCATCCACAAACTTTGTAAGTGTACTCTCTATACCATTATCTAAATCATTGATGAAGATATTGAACAGAACCAGACCCAGGACTGATCCCTGCGGGACCGCACTCGATATGCCCTTCAAACTTGACTGTGAACCACTTATAACTGCTCTTTGGGAATGTTTTTTCAACCAGTTATGCACCCACCATATAGTAGCTCCATCTATGTTCTATTTCCCTAGTTTGTTTATGAGAAGGTCATGGAAGACCGTATCAAAAGCCTTACTAAAGTCAAGATATACCACATCTACCACTTCCTCCCATCCACAAGGCTTGTTACCACATCAAAGAAAACTGTTAGGTTGGTTTGACATGATTTGTTCTTGACAAATCCATGCTGACTGTTACTTATCACCTTATCTTCTGTATTTTTGCAAACGGATTGCTTAATTATTTGCTCCATTATCTTACTGGGTACAGAAGTTAAGATGACTGGTCTGTAATTCCCTGGGTTGACCTTATTTCCCTTTTTATAGATGGGCACTATATGTCTCGCTTGTCTTCCATGACTTTTCAAAGATAATCACTAATGGCTAAGATATCTCCTCAGTCAACTCCTTGTGTATTTTAGGCTGTATTTCAGGCCCTGGTGACTTGAAGACATCTAACTTGTCTAAATAATTTTTAACTTGTTATTTCCCTATTTTAGCTTCTGATCCTACCTCATTTTCACTGGCATTCACTATGTGAGATGTCCGATCGCTACTAACTTGTTTGGTGAAAATTGAAACAAAAGTCATTTAGCACTTCTGCCATTTCCACATTTTCTGTTATTATTTTTCCTCCCTTATTGAGTATTGGGCCTACCCTGTCCTTGGCCTTCCTCTTGCTTCTAATGTATTTGTAGAATGTTGTCTTGTTACTAGCTAGAGCAAGTTTAAACTCGTTTTGTGCCTTGGAATTTCTAATTTTGTCCCTGCACACTTATGTTATTTGTTTGTATTCATCCTGTGTAATTTGACCTAGTTTCCACTTTTTGTAGGACTTTTTTTTTTTGAGTTTCAGATCATTGAGGCTCTCCCGGTTAAGCCAAGGTGGTCTCTTGCCATACTTCCTATCTTTCCTATGCAGTGGGATAGCTAATTCTTGTGCTCTTAAGAACGTTTCTTTGCAAAATTGCCAACTGTCTTCTATTGTTTTTTCTCTTAGACTTGCTTCCCATCAACTCCCTGAGTTTGCTAAAGTCTGCCTTCTTGAAATCCATTATCTTTATTATGCTGTTTTCCCTCCTCCCATTCCTTAAAATCATGAACTCTACCATTTCATGATCACTTCACCTAAGCTGCCTTCCACTTTCAAATTCTCAACCAGGTTCTCCCTATTTGTCAAAATCAAATCTAGAACAACCATTCCCCCAATAGCTTTCTCTACCTTCTGAACTAAAAAATTGTCTCCAATACATTCCAAGAACTTGTTGGATACCTGCAGTATTATTTTCCCAACAGATTTCTGGGTAGTCGAAGTCCCCCATCACCACCAAGTGTTATGCTTTGGATGATTTTGTTTGTTGTTTTAAAAAGCCTTATCCACCACTTCTTCCTGATTAGGTGGCCTTTAGTAGACCTCTACCAAGACATCACCCTTGGTTTTTTTTTTACCCCTTTTATCCTTACCCAGAGACTTTCAACAAGTCTGTCTCCTATTTCCATCTCAACCCCAGTGCCATGGTTAATATATAAGGCAACATCTCCTCCTTTTCCCCCTGCCTGTTCTTCCTGAGCAAGCTGTACCTTTCTATACCAATATTCCAGTAATGTGTATTATAAGAACATAAGAACATAAGAAAGGCCGTACCGGGTCAGACCAAAGGTCCATCTAGCCCAGTATCTGTCTACCGACAGTGGCCAATGCCAGGTGCCCCTGAGGGAGTGAACCTAACAGGCAATGATCAAGTGATCTCTCTCCTGCCATCCATCTCCATCTTCTGACGAACAGAGGCTAGGGACACCATTCTTACCCATCCTGGCTAATAGCCATTTATGGACTTAGCCACCATGAATTTATCCAGTCCCCTTTTAAACATTGTTATAGTCCTAGCCTTCACAACCTCCTCAGGTAAGGAGTTCCACAAGTTGACTGTGTGCTGCGTGAAGAAGAACTTCCTTTTATTTGTTTTAAACCTGCTGCCTATTATACCACCGAGAGTCTGTGATCTCAACTGTGTTATAGTTTGTGTTTATTAACTAGCATTTAAAGTTCTTCCTGTTCATTTCCCATACTGCATGGAAACACATTGTTTTCCCAGGTCCAGGATTGGGGGTGAGTGGAGAGAGCGAGAGCGAGAGAGAGCATGCACAACCAATTACATCATAGCCAATAGCTCAGTGGTCAGGGCCCTCCCTGCATTCAAGTCCCTGCTCAGCCTGATGTGAAGCAGGAACTCAAGCCAGATCTCCCTCATCCCAAGAGAATGCCTGACTACCAGCCTATAAAGCCAGTCTCTGGGTCTCTCTTCCTGCCCTCCAGCCCCCCTCAGTGACTTCCAGTAGAGGGTCATACATAGCATTGTAGCAACCAAATCGTTTGTGAGCCATATTGCTCCTGAGTATCTGTGCGGTATCACTTCTGTTTGGCTTCAGGCATAGTTTCATTTTTTCCTACATTGCCCCAGTCTGAGTCCTTTTTTTGTATCGCTGCTTCTCAGCAGTTTGGGACTCATTTGCCTGGAGAAAACCTGTTTATCAACTCCCCCTGACATGCCTAGTTTAAACACCTTTTAGTCACATATTTCTTGTGTGTGTATGTATGTATGTATGTATATGTGTGTATGTATGTATGTATATGTGTGTATATATATATGTGTATGTGTATATATATATATATATATATATATATATATATATATATATATATATATATATAAAATAGGGTGACCATACATTCCATTTTGGCCAGGCCAGTCCCTCTTTTAAGCCCTATTTCAGCCATCCTGACTTTTTTTGCAAAAGTGGGCATTTATCCTGTTTGGTCTTGCCAGCTTGAGCAGTTGGCAAGAGCAAACGGGACAAGTGCCCACTTTAGCAAAAGTCGGGTGCAGAGGAACCTGTGGGGGGCAAGCAATGATGCCAGCCTCGCGTAGGAGGGAAAGCAGGGCTCAGGCAGGGGGCAGGCAGTGCTCAAGTGAGCAGTGATGCCAGCCTCTTCTCCTTCCTGGCTTCTGTTTCTCCTCCCACCCTGTGACTCCTCTATTTATATTATAAACTTAATCTTGGGGCAGGACCATCTCTGGTCTCCCACTATGTGTTTGCACAGTGCCTAGCACCTTAATCAATTGGGGCCTTCTGGGTGCTATTGTGATACTGATAATAATTACAGATGGTCAGCCAGCAAGCCAAAGTTGGGAAACATGCCTGTACACTGAGATGGCAGCCAGCAAGCAGTAAAATTCATTTTGTTTCTCCCAAATCTGAAAGCTCTGTGAAGCAACGACTCTGGAAAAAGATTTGGGATCATGGTGGATAAATCAGCTTAATGTGAGGTCCCCATTTAACTCTGTGGCCAAAAGGCCTAATGCAGGGATCGGCAGCCTTTGGCATGTGGCTTGCCAGGGTAAGCACCCTGGCGGGCTTGGTTGGTTTGTTTACCTGCTGTGTCCGCAGGTTCGGCCGATCACAGCTCCCACTGGCCGCAGTTTGCCGCTCCAGGCCAATGGGGGCTGCAGGAAGCAGCGGCCAGCACATCCCTTGGCCCGTGCTGCTTCCTGCAGCCCCCATTATCCTGGGATGGCGAACCGTGGCCAGTGGGAGCTGCGATCGGCCAAACCTGTGGACGTGGCAGGTAAAAAAACCGGCCTGGCCCACCAAGGTGCTTACCCTGGCAAGCCGGGTGCCAAAGGTTGCCAATCCCTGGCCTAATGTGATCCTGGGATGCATAAAGAGGGGAATCTTTAATAGTAGAGAGTTATTTTATCTCTGTATTTGGCTCTAGTGTGACCGCTGCTGGAATATTGTGTACGGGTCTGGTGTCTGGTGTCCACAATTCAAGAAGGATGTTGATAAACTGAAGAGAGTTCAGAGAAGAGCCACAAGAATGATTAAAGGATAGGAAAGCATGCCTTATAGTAATAGACTTAAGGAGCTCAATCTAGTTAGCTTAACAAAGAGAAGGTTAAAGGGTGATGTGTTCAGTCTATAAATATCTACATGGGAAACAAATATTTAATAATGAGCACTTCAGTCTAGCAGAGAAAGATATAACAGGATCCAACTGGGTGGAAGTTGAAACAAGATAAATTCAGACTGGAAATAAGGTGTAACTTTTTAATAGTGAGGGTAATTAACCATTGGTACCATTTACTCCAGAATCATGAAGGATTCTCCATCACTGGCAATTTTTAAATCAAGATTGGATTTTGTTTAAAAGCTATGCTCTAGTTCAAAAGGCATTTCTGGGGGGAAGTTGTGTGGCCTGTGTTATTCAGGATTATCATAATGGTCCCTTCCGGCCTTAGCATCTATGGCTTTTTCTGGAAATCCCTTCCCATCAAAAATGTTGTGTATTTTACTTTTTGTCATGATTGAGGATGAAAATAATTTAAAAAACTTGAAAGGGATTTCCACTTTCTGACCAGTTCTAACAATAATACAAATGAAATTTGGCAAAAATAATTCTAAGCTGTTAGTTTAGGTCTAAGATTCTTGGCCATCAGTGCTCAACAAAAGCAATTCCCAATCACTGTCACTAGCTTTAGGACCAACGTTGCCTCAATCCTCTGAAAAATATCAATACAAGTCTTCCATTCTATTGTATTTTTGAACAATGTTCCTATTTTCAGCCATATCAGTGCTATGTGTAACAAAGGTCAGCATTCAGTCATCAGTGATTATGCATAGTACACCATGGTGAAGTAATTGTAGATTCTATTTTCTGATGCATTTATTCTTCAATACTGAAGAATATTTGGACATCTTGATATTACTTTAAGAACAATAGATGCTGAAGGCCTTCCAGGTAGCAGCATCTGGGTGTGCTACTTTATAGTACAAAAAGTGCCTCAAGGAACTAAGCCTCAAGTAGCTCAGCATCTGTCTCAGGTTGTTGCGAGGGATGGTGCTCTCCTTGTGAGCTTGCCCTTGAAGATTACTTAAATGGATTTCAACATCTTCAACGTTTTCCTGGAGTTTTTGCAATGTGCCTATATGTGAAAATATACCTACTACATCAGTGGTTCCCAAACTTTAACAACCTGTGACCCCCCTTTCACTAAAATGGCAAGTATTGTGAACTCCCTCCTAAAAGTGAATATTTTCAGGGATTTTCTTGTTTACCTGAGTATAAATTACAAAAGCAGTGATCTCAGAAATATAAAATTTGTTTTTATGACATGCTTATTACACACTAATTATTATTAGAGGGGTAGCCGTGTTAGTCTGGATCTGTAAAAGCAGCAAAGAGGCTTGTGGCACCTTATAGACTAACAGACATTTAGGAGCATGAGCTTTCGTGGGTGAATACCCACTTCGTTGGATGCATGTAGACAATTATTATTGTGATCCTGGCCTCTGTTTGCCAGAACCTGGGAATGAGCGAAAGGGGATGGATCACTTGATGATTACCTGTTCTGTTCATTCCCTCTGGGGCACCTGGCACTGGCCACTGTCGGAGGACAGGATACTGGGCTAGATGGACCCTTGGTTTGACCTAGTAGGGCCATTGTTATGTTCTTATTTATCATTACAGTATTTTTTATTATATTATGAAAATGGCAACAGTCTTCCAGGATCTCACTTTCGTAGCTTGTATCACTTTGAATAAGCCTGTTATAAGACAAGGCTCCTATGTTTCATCAAAGAATATCAGATGTGAAACAGCATGTAGGTATTTAAGAAGCCAACTCAAAGAGTTCCTCCTACACAAGCATTCAGGTCTTGAGCAGTCCAGACAAACAACGCATGTTAGAACAAAGCTTAAACTTGTTCATCATAATAATTTTAAAAACAATACTAGCTGCCTATTTAATTTTAAAAACAGCAAAAAATATCCACCTCCCTTTCCATTTCTTATAAGAAGTCTTGAAGTTTAAATCTCCTCAGTGTGATAGATATGCTTGTTTTGATCCTCTTAGCTCTTGGAAGTCCAGGGGCTCTAGGCAGCTGGCCCTGTGCTGCCCGGGGTTCCTAGGGACAGCTCTGTCCACCATTAGGGAATTTTTTTCCGAGAAACCCCTGTAACATTTCACGAACCCCCGGGGTTCTCAAACCCCAGTTTGGGAACCACTGTACTATATCAAGTCGTGTCTATACTACAAAATGTAACTATGTCTGAACATGGCCAACATCAGTTGTGTTAATTTAACACAGTTTAGCAGTATCCTAAATATTTACGAGGACACAAACATATTCAGTACCACTTCACTCAGCCCTGGCTGTTTAACTGAAATACTGCTGAACATATTTTGTCCCTTTCTTTACTTATAGCCACACAATCCTAGATCAGCTAACACAACTGCTGGCCTTTGGTTCAGACACTTAAATTTCAGTGTAGGGAAGTCTTCACAGCAGTAATGTACTTTGATTTCTCTTTATCTCCAAAGTAGAATGCTGTAAGATATGTTCATACCAGGCAAGAATCCTGCATCAAAATCTGCTGCTAAAGTTCTGTTGCACTAAAGAACCTACTCACAGAATATTTTATTTTCAGAGCATAACTGAACATATCCAATTTTTGTTCCATTTTGGGCTGATGGCTCATAGAATCAAACCTGCAAAAGTCAATTTGTCATCTTCTAATAAACCCTGAAATCTAACAAATAATCACGTTCCAATTAAATATTCTTTTAGAGTTCTTACTGACACACACATTAAATAACAACAAATGGCAGCCACAGGCCTATGAGTATTATCTGGGAACCACAAGATGGTGCTGTTATGATTAGCCTTTCAAGTTCCATTTTTATGCCAGATCAGCAAGACTAACCAGCTACTTCACCCAAAAGGCTATAACAGGAAGTGACTCAGGGTGAATCAGTCACTTCATCATTCCCTAACACACTGAATAAAATTCCATATTGCTGTAAAAGTGCCAGGAAGACAGAGTCACTTTCCTGTTGTTCTCTCTCTCTGCATTTCCTCTGATGGTCAATGTCACGGGGTCACTCATCACATTGGTGCCTCCTGCTGGCCATTTCAGGAATTAGCTCTGGTCAGCGGGTGTGCCCTCCGGTGGTGGTGGCTCTCCCGTCTTTGTCTCCACCTGCAGAACTACTGCAGTTCCAGTCTAACCGCCTCTGCTTCGTGGCACAGCCCTCTGGCTGTGTCACAATCCAGGTACCCCTCTTCCAGGGGACTCCTTCCACAACAGTCTAGCCGCTCCTTGCAGCGGCTTGGCAGTCCATAGCCTTGCCACTTCTTCAGTGGTGAGGGGAGACCCAGGCCCACCCACTACTCTGGGTCCCTGCCTAGGGACCCTGTAAACAACAGCTTCCTCCTGCCAGGGGCGGCTCCAGGCCCCAGCACGCCAAGCGCATGCTTGGGGCGGCAAGCTGCGGGGGTGCTCTGCTGGCGCCGTGAGAGCGGCAGGCAGGCAGGCTGCCCTTGGCAGCTTGCCTGTGGAGGGTCCGCTGGTCCCGCGGCTTTGGAGGCAGCCTGCCTGCCTGCCGTGCTTGGGGCGGCAAAATCCCTAGAGCCACCCCTGCCTCCTGCCCCTGTTTTCTTTCTCCACCAGTCTGTCTCAGTTCCCTGGGCCCCTTCCCCACAGCCCCAGCACTTTCCGCTTCCGTCACTGGCTCCTTCACCTTCTTCCCAGGGCCTCAGGCCTGCAAGTCCTAGCAACCCTGTTCATGGTGCTAATCTCCGCAGCCCTCTAGGAAGCCAGTCCCTTGTGCTTCCTGCAGCAGACTGACTTGCTCTGGCCTGCAGCTTCCTTTTATATGGCCCTGATTGGCTAGTCCAGCTGCCGCCCTAATTGGCTGGTTCCTTTCAGCCTTCCAGGCTGGGTTTTAACCCTATCAGGGCCAGTGTGGGGCAGATGCCCTGTCACAGTCAGGCAAATGTACAGTGATGGAATTTGTTTGTGTGATTAAGGTGATTGTCCATGATAGAATAGCTTAAGGCAAATAAGTATGTAGGAACCCTGACAACAGTTGTATGCAGAAGAACATTTCAGGCACTGCTATATAGCCCATTGCCCATGGTACTTTATGATACCTTTAACAACTCAAATGTACTGCAGTTGTAATAGTTCAAATCAGAAGGAAAGAATAGCTGGAATTCTGCCTGTTTGTGTGAATAATTCTGTGAGCAATGTAAAGCCTTTATAGGCTTCATAATGCAGATCATGAGATACTCTGGGTGTGAGTCCTGCTGACTAGAAATGTCACCTTTTGCAGCTCATTGCCTAAGCAATGAAATAGTTACTCTGCCAGATTATGCCTATTTTTTGCCTACTGGTGGAAAAACATGGTATATGCCAGAGTACTTTGCATTGACTGATGAAGATGATGATGCAGTGCACTGGATGCATGTTGGCTGCAATGAAAGAGAAGCCTGGAATAAACTGTGTTAAGGGATAGCAGGTATATGTCCACATTAGCCATGGATGAACCAGTCTGGCTAAAGTAAGGACTGTGTCAAATCTTTGTCTAGAACTAAAATCAACCCTTTTTTGAGGCTCAGAAATATTTGGTCAATGAAATTAAATAATTAGTAAAGTTGCATTTTGACTTCCCCTCTCCTTTCTGGTTCAAGTCAGGACTGGAAGCAGAAATGCTAAAATACCATGAGTGACTATTCTTGCATATTGTATGGCCCTGCTGGAAGCAAGAAGAACCAGAGGTCTTCAGATAAAGAATGTCCTTGTGCAAATTTCGTCCCATGTTAGCAGAGAAAAGATGCTGAATTGTTCACATACCAGCTGAGTGAGCACGGAGACTTCTGGGTGGTAATTTAAACTGAGCCCAGGGACACTGAACCCAGGTGCCAGATGTCTGAAAGTGCCACTGACAACTCATCCTAGCTCTTTGACCAGTGCTGCTTCTTCCTAGCAGCTAAGCCTCCCTGCACCTTCCTAGATATTATTATATCAACTTGGGACCCCAATCAGGGATCAAACATGCTCTGGAATTAGCATATCGAACGAGCTAGGCAGTATGCCAGACATATATTAGAGCTAGTGCGGAAAGCTAATTTTAGACCTAATTATGGGCAAAGACTTGTCATTCCATAATTACTCATTATTGTTATTAGCTGAGCTCTGGTGGGCTCCGCACTGTATTAACATCTTTTCCTACTGGCTCCCCTCCCTGTTTCCCTTGTTCACCTGGCAAGCTAGTGGGCTAATATGCACCCCAGAAAGGTTTGCTTTCTGCTAGCACTAGAGAAGGTGATGTCAGAATTACAAGGTGGATGGGTGGCCTAGTCACAGGCAGGGAGAGAGCTGGGATAGCTGTCCAGATGTCTGACATAAGGTTTCATAAAACCTAGGGCCAGCCTTGATCTTTCTTTTATGCCTAAATGTTTATATGTGTTACTAAGCCATAATGTAAAACTATATAAACATTTTCACATGTCGAACTACAGATTAAATATGGTGCTTATGATGATAATTAAAACCACAAAACACAACATATTGTGAAAAATGCCACATGCACATTTAATTATGATTCAAATTTTCAGGCATGCCATTAGGGAAAGGACTTTCTGAGTGCCTCCTGAGAGTTGTTCAGCAAGTCAAAGGAGATGCTCATCAGCCTGCAGGATTGAGACCCTTTATTTGTGTAGCCTAGAGTAGAGTTTTCTTTATTTTTGAGCCTACCAGTTTAGAATAATTTGGCGTTCTACATTGTTATGGCCTGTGCAGAACAGCATTCTTCGGGTTTGGTTGTGTTGAATTATTTCACATAATTGTCTTAACAGACATTTTCCCTAAAATATTTATAAAAAATGTTGACAAAACTCTTAGTGGATTGTTGTTGTCTTAACCAAAAAGCTTCCTTTGATGACCATTTAAGTAACATTTTTAATTTAACCCCTCACCCCAAATTTCACAGAAAATAATGTTTTTTTTAAAGAATCATCTTTTTTGCAGAACATTTCTTTTTTTTATAAGGCCATTTTGGGCATAAAAACTTTGGTAAAAGATCTTGAACAGCTGTAATAAAAAACCAGCCCCTTGAATCGTGCCTCAAATAACTGCAAACTATAGTAGGCTGTGGAGCACAGGTGTAAAGGGCTCCCTAAGACCCAGGTTGAATTTTCTGTTGGTTTATTTGGGAAGCTGGCTTGGGGAGGAGTTATGCTGTTAGTCTGTTCCAAGATGTTTTAATGAAGGGTGTCATAAAAATCAGACTGGTCCATTCCACTTGAATCTTATGCTTTCTCTGCTGTGATATGCACCATACCATTTTTGCTTAGGGTTAGCGTAACCAAGACTAGAACAGCAGCATATGCACAACAAAGCTGCTAAAAGAGGAAATATCGAACTTACGGCACTCTTTGTGGCACAGTTGCTTATCAATGAAGCATATAGACAGCCTAATTAACATAACTGGAACGACTATAATTATGCTATCATTTTGTTTACTTTAGTACATTCTGTTGCGGTGTGTGGATAGCAATATTTGTTACTGAAATATTCCCCCTTGCTACATTCAGGCTGTTTAATTATCCTGTTAGTTTCATCTTATGTATAGTGTGATCTAGCTGCTGAAAGCTGAGCAAAGGGTTAAAGTCCACAATACCTTGACTCTGCATGCCATTTTCTACTAGGGATCTGGGGCATGAACCTACAAAGCCTTGTTCCAATGAGTACTCCGTACTCCAAGGCATAGTTGTGCTCCAGTCAATGTTAACAATTGCTTCAATGAGGCTTTGCTGGATTAAGCCCTAAAAAAACTGAATAAAACTATTCAAGAACATGCCCAGCAGAAAGCACTTTGTGCAGGTAAGTTTGTGAAAAGATGATGGGGAAAACAAGTGTGTCTAGTTCAGAGTTTCATCTAATAAAATACAAGGAAGCAAATTGATTTCATTTGACTTTCTCTGTGTTTCCCACTGAGCTACTGGATCAAAATCACATCAGTTTTTAGTAAATGCACAATCTTCTTCCCTTGGATTTCATCCAGATAGGATTCCTTACACAAGTGGATCACAGGGTTGTTGGGGTTTTGGGTTTTATTGGTGTTGGGTTTTTTGGGGGGGGGGGGTGGAGTGGGCAAGTCAGCTGCTTCCAAGGCACCATCCATTGGATGAAGCGCACTCTCAGCATGCTCCCATATCATGCAGTTGGCTCACCCCAGATGCCAATGAGGGAAGGGTAAGAGGGCCTTGGGCAGTCTCCAACAGGGACCCATGCTCATCTAGATCTGCCAAAGGAACCATGGTGAGAAACAGAGATTCTAAATCCAGTGACCCAGTCACAGAGAGAACAAATATTCCCAAAATGTTCATTTTTACAGTGACTATACTTTGTTCTGAGTCTACCTCTAAAGCTGGCACATGCCATATATGATGTGTTCAGAATGTGCATGCTAGAGGTGTCCAAATCTTCTCAGGAAACCTCTTATGAAAAATGTGTGGGCTGAAATCTCCTTTCTACCAGAGGAGTCATTGCAAGGCAGGCAGGTGTCAATGTCAAACTCCCAACCAATGCATATAATTTTGTTTTGGGGGAAGGATTAATAACATTTCTTCTGAAGAAGCAGAACACTGTATAAAGGTAAATAAAACTGGAAGAAATGGGTCTCCTGCCCTCTCTTCCTAAAGAATTATCAGACTGACTCGATTGCCTCCTCGCTGCATTTCCTTAGTGCTCCCAGTCAGGCACGATATGTAAATGAATGTTGATAACTTGCAAGCTCTCCCTTAAAGGTACATCCAATACTCTTAATAAAAGCTCAATATGTGGAGCTTAATCATCTACCAGATGTTTTTATTTACTAGTTATTTTATTATTTAAAATAGCTCATGGGGTTTTCTGTTTTTACTTGGATCTTATGAAAACATTTTTAACCATGTAGGCCCAAATTCATTGCTGATGGAACACCATTAATATCTTAGACTTACCCTAGAGTTGAACTTGGTCCATATACATTACCCTTTGAAGCACAAAATCAGCATAGATGTCTTATCAAGGTACAAGAACATAGGAATTTATATACTGGATTGAGTACTGAGGAGTATCCACGATACATTATTATTTGATATTTAATACGCCAAATATTCTTTAACCTGTATGGGTCAAAGAAACCAGCTGCAGTGACATATCTGCAACATACTGATTAGTCCTGGATGAACCCAAAAGGCAAGACTCAGGGGTAAACCAAGGTGTCAGTGTCCTTTGAAACTGTGTTGTCATGATGTTGATATTGTGACTGTACATCAAGAGAAGCTGCACTTCAGGATGTAGTGCGGATGGGGAAGCAGTTGGTCTTACCCCTCTCTAGATACTTGGGAAGACTGGCTCTAGGACTGCAAGCCTCTTCCAGAATGGTGTCCTTCATCATGTGATAATGTCACAATCACAGTTGGGTGAATGTTGCAAAAGCTTCCCACAAATATTCACTTGAATTTTTAAGTGGCTTGTTGATTTTCCACAAATACTCTAGTCAATGAGCTTTATTAGTACAATTACTTAGAAGAAACATTTTTTTACCCTGAATGCTATTGGTCAAAGGCAATTGCACACTTAGTGCAAATATAGACTGCTTATTTTATATCCAAAAATACCTCTCAAAATGTAGATAGTTATCCAACTCATCCAATCAGGAATAGAAGAAATATAACATGCAACTTACATACAATAAGTTTACTGTTAGGGTGCCTATCATTTTTTTGTATAGCAATTATTTTTCTTGTTTAAATCTAAACAAATAAATGGCTTCAATAACCAACCCAACAGGAATTCCAAATGTCAAGTATTCAGAATGAGCTGTGAATGACCCACAAAACTTATTCACTGAAGAAATGTGTAAATAACAAAAAATATCTGTAAATAATGAATTTCAAAAATTGTTCATATAGAAACAGGAAAAAAGATGCAAAATACATTGAACAGTTACTTACAAATTTATCCAATCAGCTCCAGTCAGGAGATTTGAGGCAGTATGCTGAATGAAGATAGAATAAGGATTGTGTGCTCATTTTGATATACTACTTCTATTATAATACTTTCTTCAGAAATATATTAGCATCACAGTCACAAATAGGGTCTGGTATCATTTTGTGGGAATATATTTATTTATTTAAGATCAGAGTTTTGAGAAAAGAAAAAAAAATGTCCCCTATTATTTCACAGACTTGTGTACAATGCTGTCAGCTTTCACCCATACATTTCACTTGTTATGAAGTACGTGACTGCAATGTGGTCATTTCATCTATTGGTACTTTTTCTTGGTTTGACAATGTCTTATTAATACTATGCTAACATTGAAATGTTAGACTTTGACTGCAGACATGAATCTGGCTTTCTGGGCCATATGGCAACCACAACTAAAGTAAAATCTAACTTCAGTTTTGCAAAACAATTTTGCAAATATTTTAGTTCAGTAACGCCCTACTCTCTTCCCATTTCCTTATTGTACTTTAATTTCAGGAAAACATGTCTTGTCAGAGTCGATGTGCAATATTGGTTATGGTCATCGACAATCAGTGTTGTTACTGTGTTGTGAATCATTAACAATGGCTGTCTTCATCGGTAGAGACAAACATCAATTTGTGCTATATTTCCACTTTGTTTCCAGTTCCCTTTTCTACTCTTACCGACTGATCTCGGTCTCTGTTGTATTCAACCCACACTGCTTCTGCTTCCTTTGCCTTCTCTGCAGAGGCTATCTGTCCTTGCCTTCTTCCTAGTGAATATCCTCTTCTCCAGATCGGCTCTATATCTCCCTCATCTAGTAGGTATCTGAAATATTACACTTTCCTTCTCTTGATCTCCAGTAGTCATACTCAGTAATGCACAGCTGCAGACTTGTTCCACATTCTTTTTATTTTTTGTTTATGCAGGTGACTACACTACTGCCTAAGGGGTTCAGCTGTCGCAGTCATGTAGAGCAATAGGTTATGTCTATGCTTGAACAAGCGTAAATTTTATGGTCATTGGCATATTTTTTGTCTGATGGGCAGAACACTCAAACTGCCAGGAAGCTCTGTTCTATTGGTTTGTATACATTGGAATGAAGTAGTTTTTTCTTTTGCAGGTGGAATTTCAAAAGCACCTGAGTGAGATAGAAGCACAAGTCCCATTGAAAATGGCTTAATTTTCAAAGATTCTGAGGTCCCACAACTCCCCATTAATGTCAGGATGATTAAGAAATGGCATAGTGATAGGTTCCAAACTGAATCCCATGCAGTCCTCTTGGGCCACGAGGATGATGATTGCAATGAAGCATTTTCGGAGGTGGGTGCAAAGTGGAGCAAAATGGAGGGATCCTCATGACATCAATTATGTTTATGAGGGCCTCAAACATTGTTTTCCAGCCCATTTGTAAAGTGCCAAGTCCATCCCAGAAATACTTCACAAAAGTTGGACAGGAAGTGACAAAAAATTCTGTACCTAGTTGAAACTGCAGGTGGTAGAACATATTTTCCTTAAATGGAAGTTTGCCAGGGCTCTAGAACCAACATACCTACTCGTGTAGAAAGAGCCATCGAGTCTTTACTGACCACAGGTAAGGAAGACTTAGATTTTATGTCTCATCCAAAAAACAATCCCTCAAACAAAGCTATGCTAATTTTTCTTTGGATGGCAGCAGTCTTCACAAGATGAACACTGGTGACCACAAGGCACCAAGTCTCTGCAAAAGCCAATTACCATTGATGGAGTTTTCCGTACTGGACTACTTTATGTACCAGAAAACAGGAAACCAGATTCTTTCCCAAGATCAACATATCTCTGGTAAACTGAAGAAAACCACAAGAATAATGCTTTTATATTCAAAACAGACATGATTTAATTGTGGTATTTTCCTATTACCAGAAAATTTCTGATACATTTCTCACATGTGACAATTCACATGGTAATGCATCACTTCAGGTGTGTCTTACATGTTGTATTAGACTGAAACAAATGCAACATGATTTGATGCCTGCAACCTGCTTTGGATGTGACGTGAAAGATTTGAAAAAAGATGCATTTTTCAGGGGAAACAGAATAGTTGTGGACTTGTTTTCCCTTTGAAAAGAGGCAACTGTTTTTGAACTGTATGCCAGCTCAATTTGGGTGTTTCAGATCAATACAGTTAGTTAGCAGGGACAGTTCTTCCTGTTTGCGTTAATTCTTGGGGTTTCAAATTGTTTGTTTGAGCTCATGTTAATTTCTGCCTCCTTTTTTTACTATTCACCCACTAAAATAAAATACACTCTCTGGTGAATATAAGGAAAAAGTTTCTCGGTGTTGAAATGTATTAGACTGCGGAAAGGAAGGATAGGAGCCCCGGTTTTAATCATCTTAGACGAAACACATTAGAAAATAATCCTGCATTTTCAGGGAGGTATATTGGGTAGGTAACTCCTGTATGATAGTCTAATATTCAATTACATTTTCAGTTATGTTCACCAAAAGTGTATCCAGGAGCTGAGTAGAAAATAGTTTCTTCATCTTGTGAAATCTCAACACATTTTTCCTATCCTCCATCCAGACGAAAAGCTGAAATCTCAAAAATTGTCACAAATCAAAAATCCAAAAAAAAAATATTCAGTTCTAGCCCTTTGAAACATTTCAATAATTTTGAAACATTTCATTTAGATTTTGACTGTTTTTTAGTTTAATTTTTTACTATAATTAGCTTAATTTTGAAACAAAAAGCTCCCTTGGACTGGAGACTCACATTTTTTAGTTTAAAAAAGGTAGACATTTAAAAAAAAATTCAGGTCAGGAAATTCATTGAAACATCACCTTTTCCATAAAAAGTTTTGGCATTGACATATCATTTTTGGACTAAATTTTTTTGTCGAAGAAAGGCCAACCAGTGCTAGTGTGTACATATATAGTATGGCACAAACATTCTGGCACTCACGGATAGTGCAGCAGGCCTTTGGATTCTGCCAAAGGCGATATCTGCTGTCTATAACTGCATGTCTATTTTTTGCTCAGCAAAAGAGTGTAGTGGGGTAGGAGTTTATGTGAATGTTTGGATCACATAAGGTCAGATTCTGCCATTCTTACTCGTACTGAATTGTATTTTACTCCGCGAGTAGTCCCATCAATTTCAGTGGGACTACCTGGACAAGGAACTGGACTACTCATGAGAACAGATGGCAGAATCAAGTCCATAGAGTCTTTCAAAGTGGGTATCAAATTGTTTTAGTTGCATATTTCACTTGGTATCAATGCTGGTAGGACTGCACCATTGTAATTCTTCATCACTTCAGTCTTTAAATCAATTGGATATCTTTTTGAAATTACCAGAAATTACAACCCTGATGCAGGAATTAGTGGGTGAAATTCTATAGCTTGTGTTATGCAGGACGTACAAGTAGATGATTATAACGGTCCTTTCTAGCCCTAAAATCTAAGAAAGTACAATTTTGCCTTTTACCCCAGATAACAGCCCAAAACAAACATCTTCTGCATCTACTGCAGTGGGAAAGCATCACAAGGTGAATATTCCCAGAGTAAGTAAGCAGAGTTAGGGTGCCTTTTAATCAGTCCATCATTGCAATAACTACCATCTTCCCATCTTATCTAATAATAGTAGTGATAGAATGCAGTACCACAATTCATATACATTTCTTTCCCAAGATCCCCTGACTTATCTCCTGTAGAGCTTGTGTGGAATTATCTGAAATGCTAGTTTAGAACACATGTAAATCCAATGAATAAAAATGAGAACTAACTCTCTTGAACACAACAAAATCACATAGATCCATGTATGGAAAATATCGTTAGTAAATATATGAAACAGAGACCGGACTGCAGCTTGAAACCTTCCCAATAACATTTATTTGATACACCCAAATTGAGCCGGCATACAGCTCCATATACCTGCCCCTTATAGTATAATAAAAAAGTCTTCGAGATAAATTTATCCCTGGTAACTCCTGTGACTTCACTCATAAACTCATAGACTCTAAGGCCAGAAGAGATCATCATGATCATCTAGTCTGATCTCCTGCACATTGCAGGCCACAGAACCTCACTCATCCACTCCTGTAATAGACCCCTAACCTCTGACTGAGTTACTGAAGTCCTCAAATCATGGTTTAAAGACTTCAGGTTACAGAGAATCCACCATTTACACTAGTTTAAACCAGCAAGTGACTCGTGCCCCATGCTGCAGAAGAAGGCAAAATGCCCCAGGGTCTCTGCCAATCTGACCTGGGAAAAAATTTTTCCTGATCCCAAATATGGTGATCAGTTAGGCCCTGAGCATGTGGGGAAGACCCCTCCCTGGACATTAGAGCTATTTGCCAGGAATGGGACACCAGATGGGGAGGGCTCTGAGTTACTACCAGAAATTTTTTTCAGGTGTCTGCCTGGTGGGTCTCACCCACATTCTTGGTCTCCATTGACTTCAGTGTCATTACCAATTAATTTGGATATGTGTGTACTGTCAACCCTATTAATGGGTTCAAGGCTCTCATTAGAAACAAAGTATCAGAGGGGTAGCCGTGTTAGTCTGGTTCTGTAGAAGCAGCAAAGAATCCTGTGGCACCTTATAGACTAACAGACGTTTTGCAGCATGAGCTTTCGTGGGTGAATACCCACTTCTTCGGATGCAAGCAGTGCTTAGAAACAAAAGGTCAGAAAATCGATTCAGTTCCTTAAAAGTGATCTTATGTTTGTGTGAAGAAGTACAGTAAACTGAATGGCATGTTTCTGCTCATATTCCCAGCTCTTACCCAAATTAAATGTGGAATCAGGAAGTGATGCTTTATGCAGAAGATTTGGTTTGTGACTGGCATGTGGCCATGAGTGACCTGAGAGTAAAATGGAAATATTTAATTCTGCTCTTCTTGGTTCTCAAAGACCCAAAAAAGCAAGCAGCTCACAATATTTCTCAGTTCCTAGGAACAATAGGGATTATGCGGTTGTGGGGATAGGATAAGGATATCTTTATGCCCACCACTAAAATGCCCCAATATTAAAACAGAAAATAAAAGTGAGAATGCAAGGACATACAAGCTCCTTCCATTAGCTTAGTGATTGTTGCTACCAAATGAGATTTACTGTAGAGCAAATTAGCAGGATTTGTGAACTTCATTGTTGGATCTGCCACCTACTATATGACTAAGGGAGAGTAATGACATGGATAACCACTGGGTGCAGAGAGATGTAGTATGTCACAGGATAGTTAATGTACAGCAGAACCTACAAGAAAGAACACTATGGACACCACAGTAGAACAGGAGTCAGACTAGATTATCATGGTAGTCCCTTCTGGCTTTATAATCTATATGAACAATAGTTAAAGCACTGTACAACCAAGCAACATAAACTTGGAAAATCATGAAGACTCTTAGGCCAAATTCTTCAAACCTGGGTGCTTCAAGTTGAGTGTTATATTTAGGCACTTATATAAGTATCCTGATTTTAAATGTTGCTTATCATATCCAAACACAACTACAACTAGCTTCATTGGAAGTTGTGGACAGTTGGCATAATAGAAAATCAGTTCATTTAATTACATTCTTGAATAAAGATTTAGTTGCCTAAGTTCAGGTACCTGCATTTGAAAATTTTACTACGACAGCCAGTGATGAGCCTCAAAGGGGGTCAAAGATATGGACTCATCTGAACCTCTTGGTCTGCAAAACTGGGCTGCAAAAATATAAGGTTTTGTTGCTTTGTTTTTTGGCAATATTTCACCTTCTTCCTACTTGCTGTCAGTGGAAATACCATAAGAACAGGCTTTGTACCAGCATTTTGGTGCTTGTACTTATGCTTTGGGAACGAGGGAGTGCAGATGAGAGAGAAAGGAAAGACTATTTAACCAAGCCTTTTCAAACTTCAGAAAAGGTTTGGTTTGGGTTCAGTCCAAAGGATGGGAGAAGGCTGGTCTGGTTCTTCTTTGAAACTACTAACCCGCTAAACCTTCAAGATACCAAATGATTTTATGATTCTTTGTGAACCTTAAGTAACTTTTCATTTATCATCTCTGCAAATTCTACTCCAAGAAAATAATTGAAAGTTGTCACTTTGTCAGAGAGAATCTCTGCAGTGTGCAAAAGCCTTGGATAAAATACCTACCTAAATGCATCATGGAAAACAAACAAATCCTGGTGATGATAAAAGGCTAATTCAATAATGTGTAATCTGATCAGAAGGTCGGTTTTGTAAAACCAATTACATTTGTCTTCAAACACAAAGACATAGAAAAGGTTCTCAGAAGAAACACATTCTCCACAGGAATTGAACCACAAATTGATTTATGAATATACTTCCCTAAGAGAAATATAACTTAATTCCTAAACTACTCCCACTAAGAACCTATGGGCATTTTGTCCCTTTGTACTAGTTTAGCAAATCACTGAATGCATGTAAACAACATTTTGTATACAGCACGTGATTTACACACAGTTTCTCCTTAATGTTTACAAGGAGAACACCAGCAACCCATAAAGCCGTCAGCTCTGGTGTTTTTCTTCAAAATAAATCCAGCTCAGATGCTCAGTGCAGATTGGGATTTCAATGCAATAACTAACAATTTATAAATCACCTGCTTTATTTCACAGTGAAAGTGCACATCTGTAATTCATATTTATTTCACATTAATAATTGTGAGGGTGCTGCTGCTTAATTGTTTTGTGTCATATATATTTAATCTTACTAAATAACCCTACACACTATTCTAAAGGGACCATTTGTTTTACAACTGGGAAATATGCAGAGATTAATTGTTTCAAATGTTCTCAAATACAATACTGAAA
Source organism: Mauremys reevesii (assembly GCF_016161935.1). Taxonomy (NCBI): domain Eukaryota; kingdom Metazoa; phylum Chordata; order Testudines; family Geoemydidae; genus Mauremys; species Mauremys reevesii. The sequence goes on from NC_052624.1 coordinate 243,806,653, forward strand.
CGCACAGAAGTCCAGCACTTCCAAGAGTTTACTAACGAAAGCCACATTTTCATTCATTTATGTTTAAGAGAATTACTTCATACCCTTCCAAACATCAACTTCAAACATGAAAAATGAGTAAAACAAAGAAAATATTTTGATCAGTAAAAAATTACTAAAAATGTTGACTCACTTCAGAAATGCTTTCAGTAGTTGCAGGACTTTGTTTTCCCTTGTGTATACAGAATATTTACAATTGTTGTAACTATTTTTTCAGAGATTTTAGAAAGCTGGTGAGTATATGCCAGAGAGAAGGTGATTTAAAGCAAAAAAGGGCTAGATTATGCCTTTTCAACCAGCCCTGATGAAAAGCTCCATTTAGGAAACCCTTATACCGCTCCTTTGCTCAGACCCTCAGCCTAACTATTTTCTCTCTCTCCCTCTGTGTCTACAAAATACTTAGTCTGAGGGCAAGTCAAAGATATTCAGGGCAGAGACCATCTTTATGTTCTGTGCTTCTACAGCACCTCGCACAGTGGGATCCTGGTCTAGGGCTCGTAGGTGCCATGGTAAATCAAATAACAAATAAAATCTGGACCACTCTCACCTGCCATTCTGATACCATTTCCTGGGACTACAACTGTGCAGGCTGCCCTTGCTCTCTGTCCCAATGGTCCATCTGAACTGGGTCAGAATCAAGGTCATCTTGCCCTTCTTCAAGACCCAAATTTATGGAACTTACTTCCTTAGGGTGTACCCTACAGCTCGGTACAAAGCCTTGCTATTCAAGTGGCTACAACTTTTCCTATTTTAGCTTTCCTTTTCTCCCCTACATCTTCCTTTTGAAACACAAAAACACGCCCCCCCCACTTTTTGGGCCTGCTTCAGTATTTGTAGCTGGCTTATTTGAACACTGAGTCCAATTTGGTTTAATTTTTACTTGCCATGTCCAACATCCAGATTCTATTTTGAGATGGCAGCTTCATAAATTAAGGGTCCAACTTTCCAACCTCATCTACATGAGACGTTCCATTTAGGTCAATGAGATTATTCAACTAGGTAAGAGTTTAAGAATTAGCTCCAGAATCCTAAAAGAGCTGGCAAGTCATAGGGAAGTGTGTGTGTGTGTGTGTGTGTGTGTGCGCGCGCGCGTGCGCACGCATAGACCTTAGTCATGGCTAAAGACATATGTCTAAATGTTGCTTTCCTCCATAATGTAAAGATTGCATATCTTAAATCTTCTTTATAACAATGGGTTCCCAGTGCTTGTGCCTAATATCCAGTGGTGAGCTGGAGCAGGTTCCCACAGGTTCCCAAGAACCGGTTGCTAAAATTAGACCTCCGTGGAGAACCGGTTGTTAAAGGGCCAGGAGGTGGGCAAAGAACTCCGGTCCGTGGGCCGGACCATCCTGTTGCTCCCAGGATTCCCAGCTGGAGAGGCTGAGGCTCCCCCGGCCCTTCCCCTGCTTCCCCCCAGCTGCAGCGTGGCCAGCCGCCGGCACCAGCTGGGCAGCTCAGCTGAGCTCCGGAGTTGCTTTGATCTGCCAGCAAGGTAAGGGGAGAGGGGGCTGCAAGCTCTAGGGCTGCTGGGGGGGCAAGTGGGGCAATTTGCCACAGGCCCTGCAGGGGCTCCCGGCCCCACAAGTATGTCTCCGCCTGCCCCGGCCCCTCCCCCGCTCCCCCCCTTAAATCGGAACTTTTTATAGGGAACCGGTTGTTAAAATTTTGGCAGCTCATCACTGCTAATATCCCTCCTAAATCAAAATGCTGAAGATGTAATCAGTTGACTACATGTTTCACTAAGCATTCAAAATCATTATCCTGAAATCCATTGGGGAAGTAGGCATGATGCTCTCTGTTCAGCTCTCAGTAGATTGTAGGTCAGTAGCACAAAGACATACTATATAACTGGATTCAAGTGGTAGTTTCAGTTTGTGAGAGGCCAAGGACAAATTACTTAGACTCCCCTCATACTGTTAAGGGAAACGTTTCAGCATTGGCACAGTTCAGATTGCTGCTGCTGCCTGACCTGTGGCTAAATAGAAAGCTTAAAGGTTCCAGAAATTGAGCAGTGAACAATTTGGGTGTCTGAACATGACAGGAAACGTCAGAGCATTTCTATGAGTATTTTGGTTGCAGGGTGAATTTGAATTCTTAAAATTATATCCAAGATTAGGCAACTAGTTTTTTTTTAATTGTAGATTATAAAGGAAAATAAAACCCAACCTAAAACTCCATACAAACATTAATTCACCATAAATACCCAATAATTTATATTATATTTTAAAGGTAGCTGATTTGCACTTGTTCCATGAATCAGACAATTATCAGGTAAAAATGCACTCAAAGACAAAAAGGACTGGTCCAGTATTATAGGTGATACTGTATGTACTGAACATGTACTTAATTTATTATGCATGACAGGAGAAAATCAATAGCAAGCAATCCAGTACACTCCAGTATTGAGTCTTGTCTAGACTAGAGCTTTAGGTCATGTTATAATACATGTGTAATTGCCAGTTAATATGTGCTAACTAACACTAGTATAAATAATAGTGTAAGCCCTTCACAATCTAGTGAAGCAGGACGAAGAACAAACATTAGTGTCCCAGAATAAACATTTGTAATGTGCCTATATTATCACTTAACAGTGGTATTAAATAGCCTTCCTATTGGAAGGATGGTCTAGTGGCTAGGGCATAAGCCTAGGACTAACAAGACATAGGGTCAAGTGTCTGTTCTGTCACAGACTCCCTTTGGGATTTTGTACCAGCCACTTTGCCTTACCTCACCGAGGCGCTGTGAGGATAAATACATTAAAGATTACAAGGTGCGCAGGAACTATGGCAATAATGGGGACCACATAAGTACCTAAGTTAGATAGATTTAACAAGGCCAAGTCAAGAAAAGGCCTAGAAGGTTGCCTTGGTGATTCAGCATAATCAGGCTGACAGGAAGATGCAAGTAAATGAAAGCTTTGTGTTCTGTGTCCCATAAGTTCGTTTTAGGGCACTACAGGACAGCGGAAGGGATGAATGCATTTTGAGTAACCCCCTTTTCTACTGCCAGGACAAAGGTAATGGAAGCTATCAGATCTAATTATGTGCTGTGTGTATCTACTTTTGTTTTTCTGTAGTTAAAGCAATGCAGCTTTTTGTTTTCCTTTAAGGGTTTCGATGCTGTGCTTCTGCGCTATTTGAATTTGCACCGAAAGAGATTTAGAATTGGAAATAACTTTTAAGTGGTACTTTTACTATTGTGCTCTTGTTGATTACAAGGACTATTCTACTCTATGATTTAGTTATTTTATGGAGCAATATGTAATAATTTGCAGGCTTACCCAGGTTATGTTCTGATGCAGATGTCTGAGATATACTGAATAATAGTAACAAAGCACCTTTAACACCAGGCTGGTGCATGGATTCAGAAATAACCCAAAAGGAAAAGTGTTACCTCCAAATCACCACTATCAAACAGACCCATCATTTTCAGAGCTCTCTTAGTCACCTGAACTCAGATCCTCAGGGAATTTATCTCCATTTTAAACTCCCTGAGGGATCTCAGTTAGGCACCCAAATCCCATTGAGGATCCGGTGTGTCACCTTGTTGCAAAACACACCTAGAACAAAATTTGTTTCTATTCCTTCTTGAATTTTGACTGAGAATTTAATTAAGGATTTATAGATTTTCAGAGAGTCTCCTTGGCTAAGTTGGAAACAATCTTTAATCAGAGTTTTCTCTAGGGAGGGGAAGGGATAGGGCTGTAAGGTTATAGGGCTGAAGCAATAATGCAGGCATCCCAGCCTCGTTCAACTTAACTTCCAATACTACCAGTCGCTTAACTTATGGAAGAACAGCTTTTCTCACAAGTATCATCCAGAAAAGCTTCAGATGAGTAATGAAATGTCAGGTCCTGTAATCTCACATTAATGCTTACAACTCAAGGCTTTATTACTTTGGAAATCAAAAATTAATCCCAGAAAATTTCCAAAATTCTAAACAAACAGTCACTGTGTTTTTTCAGTACAACTAGTGATAGAAAACATTAAATCTGTGAACCAAAGCAGAACCGTTCTGAAGGCCATTTTTATATTGTTATGTGGTGTTTAGATGTTGCTTATGATTATTAGAACTGGGAGCATTGGCTGTTGGGCATCTGAAAGGACAGGAAACAGGAAGGAGGGGGGAGGAGTTGAGGAGGCTGAGTGAGAGTTACAGAAGGTGCAGCAGCAGCTTGGTAAAGAGGTTTCCACTTTAAAAATAAAGTCCTGTTGAAGTTTGTTAGTAACTTGCCTGGTTGGTACAACATTTTGGTGACGAGGGTGGGATCTTCTGCCTCTGAACCCACCTACACCCTTTCTGCAAAGCCCAGGTGAGCCTCCAATTGCTTTTACTGCCTGGATCCATATGTTTGAGACTTATCTGCTTGCAATCAGTGCTACAGAGATTTCTGAAGTAAGAAAGTGTGCTCCTCTAATCCACTGCCTTGGAGCAGAAGGGCAGCGTATATTTTACTCTTTTCCCCTTGCAGATGATAAATATGAGACTGCACTCACTACATTAAAGAACTTTTTTGTGCCAAAAGTGAATGTAGTAGCTAATTGCTACAGATTTCGCCAGCGTGAGCAGAAACCGGGGGAGACTATAATGCAATATATTGCTTCCTTGAGGAGTCTGATTGTAACTTGTGACTTTGGGAATATGGCAGATGAGATGATTAGAGACCATCTCATTGAGAAAACAACCATGCTTCGTGTAAGAGAACGCTTACTTCTAGAACCACAACTTACACTAGAAAAAGCAATAACCATTGCTACTCAGATTGAGTTAGCTACAGCTGAAGCCAAAATAATGAGCAGGGATACAGGAGGCACAGGCTGTGATTCCTTTGCAGAAAAGTTCACTATCACTGCAGACAAACAATTGCAGGAGTAAAACTAATGAAAAGCCACTGAATCAGCAAATTCAAAATACAGTAAAAGCATGCTTTCACTGTGGATCCCCACAACATCTTGCAAGCTACACAGGATGTCCAGCAAAAGTAGCTCAGGCCTGGTCCACACTGGGGGGCAGTGTCAAGGTAAGATACGCAACTTCAGCTACGGGAATACCGTAGCTGAAGTCGAAGTATCTTATCCCGACTTACCTCCCATCCTCACCGCTCGGGATCGATGTCCGCGGCTCCCCCGTTGACTCTGCTACTGCCACTCGCGCCGGTGGAGTTCCGGAGTCGACGGGAGCGCGTTCGGGGATCGATATATCGCGTCTAGATGAGATGCGATATATCGATCCCCGCAAAATCAATCGCTACCCGCTGATTCGGCGGGTAGTCTGGACGTACCCTCAGTGCAATCATTGCAAAAAGATTGGGCATTTTGCTAAAATATGTCGCAGTAGCCAGTTCAATCAACAGGTGCATGCAGTTACAATTCCAGATGTTACTGTGCTAAGCATGAACAAAACCACTACTGCACATATTCCAGAACAGATAATTTGCACTGTAAACGTTTCCGCCATACCCTCAGGAAAATCACACTCTATTCAGCTAATGTTGGACACTGGCTCAGCAGTATTTATACTACCTGATTCCATCTATTTGCATTACTTTAAAGATGTGCCTCTTACTGAACCCAAACTTCAGTTGGTGTGCTATTTGAAAAACCGTATTCCAGTACATGGCTGCCTGCCAGCAATAGTTACTTTTGGTGATTGCTGTGTAACTGCAGAGTTCTACATTGTCCACAAAGGCACTCCTATCCTTGGCAGAGATTTCCTGGCTGCTTTAAATCTCAGGGTAGTTAATGGACGAATTGATCTTCCTCAGCAAAGCACTCTTGCGGTACACACACCAGTTTCAGCTGAGACCCAACACCAGGCTGAGGACAAACTCGGCTGTGCTTATGGTTTTCTGTATAAAGATAAATGTGGAATAATGTGATGCCTGTACGACAGAAATTACGGCGCTTACCATTTTCAGTCAGGGAAGCTGTTTTAGAGGAACTTAGAAAACTTGTTCAAAAGGACATTATTGAAGAGATTAACTCCTCGGAATGGGTTTCACCTATAGTAGTGATGCAGAAGAAGGGTGGAGGTATTCGCCTTTGTGTGGACTTAAGGGAGCCAGATATAGCTGTTGTAATTGACAGCCATCCTCTTCCTCACATAGAAGTATTTGCAGAACTCCGTGAAGCAAAGATGTTTTCTACTCTTGATTTGCAGAGCACATACCACCAGGTTATGTTGCATGAAGATAACAGAGACCCCACAGCATTTATTATATGATAACAGAGACCCCCCAGCATTTATTATATATGAGGGATTATTTCATTTTAAACTTGTTCCATGCGGTCTCGCATCAGCCCCAGGTGCCTTCCAAAAAATGATGTAATTGATTCTGAAGAATCAACATGGAATTCAGTGCTATTTGGATGACATTATCGTGTTTGGAAATACTACTGAGGAGCATGACAATAACCTGCAGTCTGTACTAAACTGCATCAGCAAAGCAGGCCTCAAGCTCAATAGGTCCAAAGGCAAATTTAGACAAACTGAACTCTTCTTTCTGGAGCATACAATTTCACAGGCTGGACTAAAACCTGATCCAGATCATATCCTGGCAATTTCAAATGCTCCTCCTCCAACAGATTTGCAAGCCTTATGTTCCTTCTTGGGTCTTACCTCCTGGTATGCAAAATTCATTCCTAATTATGCTTCTGTCATTGAACTGTTACAAGAATTACTATGGAGAAGTTCAACCTTGGTATGGACAATGGATGCACAAGCTAGTTTCGAAAATGTGAAAGACTTGATTGTACATAGTCCAGTACTGCACTATTCAGTCCTGCATTGCCCACAATTGTAACTACTGATGCTTCTGTATAACTACTGATTATAGACTTGGGGCTGTCCTCATACAACTTCATGAGGACAGCACAGAGAGGACTGTTGCATTTGCTTCAAGGACACTAAGTAATGCTGAGAGAAAATATTCTACGGTCAAAAAAGAAGCACTTGCTTATGTCTGGGCTACTGAAAAATGGAGAACTTACCTGTGGGGCCGCACATTCAAGTTGCTCACAGACCACAGCCCTTTGACGACATTGCTCACCATGAAAGGACTGGGAAGAGCAGGATATCGGTTTGCTAGATGGTCTGCAAGACTACTCTCTTTCAATTAGGAACTGGAATATAAGCCTGGAAACAAGACTGTGGTAGCTGATTGCCTTTCTCGCCTGCCTTTGCCTTCACCAGATGGTCCACCGGAGGATGAGGATGTAGTAGTTGTGCTTATTACAAGCACTCTTACTGCAGTTACAAAAGAACAATTTCAAGCTGCTTGTTCAGCATGTCCAATTCAACAAAAACTATGGGAATTTCTGACAAAGAGATGGCCCAGTAACCCTAAAAACCTTGACCCAGTTTTGCTGCCTTATTTTAGAGTTTGGGATGAACTTTCTTTGCTCGATGGCTGTGTGCTATGAGGTACACACTGGCTACTTGTGCCAGATGAATTACAGTCAAAACTCATACACCTGGCACACGATACTCATCAAGGAATTGTCAGAACCAATTGATGACTATGGGATCTGTATTGGTGGCCAGAGATGGACTCTCAAACTGAAGCACTCATAAAATCCTTTGTCACTTGCCAAATGCATGATAAGACAGCAGTGTAATGTACCCCTCCATTACAGCCTGTTCCTCTTCCTGAATCTGCATGGGAAAACGTGGCAATTGACATTGTAGGACCCTTTGATACTGCTCCAGCTGACTGTCGTTATGCCATCACTTTAATAGACAATTTCAGTAAATGGCCTGAGGTAGCGTTTACATCACAAATCTCTTCTGCTACAGTAATTAAGTTCCTCTCTTCAGTTTTTAGCAGGGAAGGTAACCCCAAAGAACTGGTGTCAGATAATGGTAGTCAATTTACTTCCCTGGAGTTTGAAACTTTTCTAGCAGAGAACAACATTTTACACAGAAGGTCATCCCTATATTACACTCAAGCCAATGGGGAAATCAAATGGTTTAACAGAAGTTTGAAAGAGAGTTTGCAAATGGCTAAACTGGAAGGGCGATTGTGGATACCCTTCTCTACTGATTTCTTGCAAGCATATCGGGCTACACGACATGCTACAATGCAAAGATCACCTGCAGAGTTACTGCGTGGGAAACAGATGAATACTAAACTGAACATTGCTGGATTGTTAAAGGCACGACCTGAAGCCCCAACCGAGGATGATATGAGAAAAACAGTTGAACAGAACCAAGCAAAGTATAAGGCTTTCACAGACAAGCGGCGGGGTGCTAAGGAACCAGAGTTTGAATGTGGTTCCTTCGTTAGAATATGAAAACCTGGAATTTTATGCAAAGGGGACCATAAATGCACAGCTCCTCTTAAAATCATATAGAAGAAGGGACCTTACACCTATCGACTTTCTGATGGGCGCAGGGGCAGCTCTAGGTATTTTGCCGCCCCAAGCACAGCGGATTCGGCGGCACGCTTGCGGGAGGTCCGTCGAAGCCACGGGACCAGCGGGCCCTCCGCAGGCATGCCACCAAAGGCAACCTGCCTGCTGCCCTTGGCTTGCCGTCCCAGGCACATGCTTGGCGTGCTGGTGCCTGGAGCCGCCCCTGGATGGGCGGGTATGGAATGCTTCTTATCTTGCACCTGCCTATGCACCAAGAGGAGATTATGCCAACACCCAGTCTGCATGGGATGACTTCACCATAGTATCAACACAACAAGACATTGCATTGGAACCAGGGCTTCAAAGATGGCCAGTCAGACCCAGACGATCACCTCGCTGGAGTAGAGACTATGTTATGTAGTATCTACAATGTTTTCAGTGTAATATTTCTGCCAATAGTATAGTGTCTTGTTTCCTATTTGTTCCTATGGTTAGAACAACAATGTTTATTTTAATTGGGAGAGTTTCTTAAGAGAGGAGGGAATGTGGTATTTAGATGTGCTTGTGATTATTAGAACTGGGAGCACTGGCTGTTGGGCGTCTGAAAGGACAGGAAACAGGAAGGAGGGGGGAGGGGTTGAGGAGGCAGAGTGAGAATTACAGAGGGTGCAGCGGTAGCTTGGTAAAGAGGCTTCCACTTTAAAAATAAAGTCCTGTTGAAGTTTGTTAGCACCTTGCCTGGCTGATACAACATGTTATTGATTATTGGTGGTACTCATTGAGAACCAACTGTGTGCTTAGTGCTGTACAAGCATAGAGTTCTCTCTCCCTCAGGGAGTTTAAAATTTAGATCAGACAGAATTATTATATTTCAGGCATCTAATATGCAGGAAATGGGCTCATTCTTAATGTGCTGCAAATATATGAAAATAAATTTATCCTTTTTGGTGGCTTAATGGAATAAGTGATTTTTAAGGCTGGGTTTGAATGATGAGGGACAAGAATTCCAAGTGTAAAAGTGATGTGAAGGAAGGCATCAAAACGAATGGGAAAAAGTTTCACAAGTGACATCAGGAAGGAGGCTTAAGGAGAGCTTAAGAGGGGGTAAGCGTAGGAAGAACAAAGAGCAGAGCTATGGGGAAGGGCATTTTAATGGACCTTGATGGTAAGGAAAAGAAGTTTGAATTTCATGCCAAAGGTGAGTGAAATCCTGCAAAGGGATTCAAAGGTAGGGGTGATGTGATTAAAATGGCAGGAAGGAGAAGTTCTACCAGTAGCAGAAATTAGTGTATAGGATGCTAAAGGGGGACAAGATCAAATGATATGAAGTGAGAGTCCAGAGTCAGCAGGGTGGTAGTTGACAGTGGCTGTGTGTCATTTGACAATGGTAAAAAATAAATAAATCAGTGTTGCTTTCTTCTAACACTGAACAGAGAACTTTAGTAGAATAAAGGGCATGGTATTTAACCCCTAAAGCCACTTTGCCTTTCTCTCTGATTTGTTGCAGAACTTTCACTTAGAACCTACCCCGGCCCTGTTGCCTGACATCCTGCTTCAGACATAGAGCAATGGTACATCGCCTCACACAGCACAGGCTAAATCACTGATCTTTCTAAGCAAGTGTTTTGTAAACACAACTTTGGCGCCCAGAGAAATAACACAACAGGAAGAACTTGTTCTGCCTCCCCTCCTCATAACCATTCACCACAGAAGCTGGATGCAATCTGACCCTCTATTTTTAAATAATATCCATCCCTTAACGCATTTCCATTGGCATTTAAATCAAGGCTTTTAATTTGTTTTCTTTACTGCTTCCCTCATCCTTTTGAATGCAGTACATCTTATTTCTGAGAGGGTTCATTTGACTTATAGGAATGGACATCTGCTCATCTCAGTCTCATGTGGTCTCCCTGGATGGGAGAAAAATTATGAACCTTGCATGCCTTTACTATCTCCAGGGAAATAACTGTGGCCACAGATATAGAGAGGAAAGAAATGAGTCATCTGTGCTTTTCCACTATCCTTTATTTGCACTCTTCATGGTTTCTTTTCTCTTCAATATTGTTCATGTGCTTGTGTTCAGCTGGTAATCCAGTAGAAATTGAAGCCTTTGCCCTCATGACTGTGAAATTTTTACCATGCAATGGATGTGGTATAAGAACCTAGCTAGAGAACTAGATAATAGCCAAATATTTGTCAAATACAAGGAATTTTAGAAGTACTAAAAGATGTTGTGCCTGATTTTACTCTCCTTTGCCCTTGTGTAAATCTGGAGTAATTCCATTGGCTTCAGATGTACTCTGGATTTACACCAGTGTAAATGAGAGGAGACTTGGCTCCTTTAGATAGCAATGTTCAATATGTAAAATGCTCTAGCAAAATTATAATGAAAGAGGCTAGTGTACAGTGCTTGAAAGATCTTGTGCGGGTCACAAGAAGGGAGCTGTGCAAAGTGTGCACAATGAAATCTGAAACAAAGAGAAACTGGTGTCTATCTACCACAGCACCTGCTATAATGGAAATTTGGATGCAAATAAATAACATTTGTCTGGTTTCAGGTTTCTTTACAAACTCAAAAGCCAGATGAGGTTTGTCAAAAGGTTTTCTAGAGGCAGCTGGCTTTTGCCACCTTAGAGCCTGGGTTTAAAGACTTAAGTGGGCATGGAGAGATTTAGGATCTTACATTAACAATCATGCAAATTTCATGGCTTGCCTCTTACTAAACTCACAGTTTTGAATGGTTTCTACTTTGTTGGATCATTCAGAAGCAAGACAGGGTTAAGGAATTAACATTGTAGGCCCCTGCCCCATAAGGTCCCAGCCACTGGAGTCATGTGAGTGTCACAATCTCAGCTATCAGTTTAAAATAATTTTTAGTGCTTACAGTTGCAAAGAAAAGTTTGAAAAAGTGACCTGAGTGTAACCAACATAGAGACATCTACCTGAGTCTGCAGACAGCCTGTAAAATAGCTCTGAGAGATGTGAACTGTCCCATTCATCTCAACTGGAGAATCCATGTGCTCTGGGGGATCCTGTCAACACCATCTCAGAAGAGGACTGTCTGTGGCAGAAGAAGAGTTGCTGGCCTGGCCCATCTACCCAAGCAGATACCCCAGCAGCTGGGGTATGTACTGGTCCTCTCCATTATTATCACTGCTGCCTCTCCAGGGAACAGAGTAGCCCCTTGCTACCACTTATGGAAGATTCAATGTGACCCCATTCCAAATGGCCAGTGGCTATGAGGTTGAAATCACAGTAGAGTTTTATTTCATGATGTGTCTAGAGACCTTGATTGCTTTAGCTTGGCCTGGGTCAAAGATGAAACTGAAAGCAGAGCTTGATGGGGAATCTTGTGCGACACTTTCTTTTCTCTAGACAATGTTTTAAATAGCTTCTCTTTTTAATAATGAGAACAAAAGGCACTCAGAAATTTGTACAAAAAACAGAATGGAGCACCCTAATGTATTGCAATGCCATGAATTAAATTCCATGTCCCATCATGAGCTAATGTGACAAACTACAGTAAAAATATGCATTATGGTGAGTTACTGCATCTGCAAGTCATTATTTCCAATAGTAATAACTTGCAGTACCGTGTATCCCAGGGGAAATTGCAGGATATCTCCCTTAATTAACTTGAGTCACCAGTGTATAAAGGTAAACAATCAGTACCACCTTGATCTTCCCTGGCTGGAGTGGGTAGAAGGTGTGTTCTTCCAGGCCTCACTGCCTGAGAAATATTGATTTACAGGTCTTTAGCCCTGATTATCAGTACTGGAGAAGCCCACTATAAAATATGGTGCATACTATTATTTAAAAGATAATCTTCCCCCAGGCAACATATCCTGGTTATACAGACTGCTGTATGTAGGCTCACATTTTCCCTTTCTCTGTCTGAGCTTAATGCCAGTAGACAGAAAAAGGACTGAGTTGGGCTTGATTAATGTTAGCACATGGTCACAAGGGTGACATGTGTTAATGGTGCAGTTATCACAAGTTAATGACACCCACTATTCCCTCAAGCCCATGTCCTTCCCTCTCTGCCGAAGCCAAATAACACCACAGGGAAAAATTCAGACCAAAGCTGACAGGAAATCCCAACTGCTTTATTTTAGGGAGTCAGCAAGAACTGCTGAGGCAAAAGGAGGCGACGGTCAGAATAAGGATCCTGATTAAGATCTGATTCCCAGTGTGGTCTTTTACTTGTTTTGAGTGGGTAAAGCATTCATGAAAGGAGACAGAGAAAAGAAGAGAGGTGTGAGAAAACAGTGGGTGTGTGTCCTGAGCACTAAAAGTAATTCATTACATAAATCACATTCGATTTTTTTCTGTTCTCTGATTAGACAAGTTTCATTTTTATAGAATCGAAGTCAATGGGAGTCTTTCTGTTGACTTTGGTTGATTTTGACTCAGGCCTGTAATCAAGAGGAAGACTTGAAGAATCCCCTGTGATTCTGAATTTCTCAGGGAAAGGTAGAAGATAAGCAGAGTTAGGGACTTAAAGATTTAGAAAATGTTACTCTTTCCTTTCTTGGCCTGGCCTTCCAGGTCTTGTATGAGGCATCATTCATAGAAATCCTAGGCTACTGTTAGGTTTACTGGGTATATACAGCTTTTCAGTTTGATTTTCTTTTGTCACATTTACACAAGTGACAAGGTGCATTTTCGATCCTAGCTGTGAAGTGTGCACTCACACCTTTGTCTGGCTTGTTTAATTGTTTCTATGCCAGAGCTCTGGCAAGGGGCTTTGGAAAAGTTACCCCTGCTTGTGTTACATAGTATCCCATCCTAAATAACACATACTAAGTGCATTGCATTTACTGGCCTTTAGCTCTCCATCATTCCCACAGTCAGTGAACAAAGTAACTGAGTGTATGTGCATGGTCCTAGTTGAATGGGGTGTGATCAGATTCTTGTCCAGCTCCGTTAATTGCCAGAGTTTGTGTCAGGCAACACCCCATCCCATATATCTCTTTGGATTACTATTTCATTTTTAAGTTGTCGTCTTCTTCTAGTTACAAGTCTTATTTTTACTGATGATCTAAACTGGGTAGCAAGCACTTCTCAAAGAGTGGCACATAGCAAAAATAACAGCAAGGATGAGAGATGGTTTTACAATCTTAGGCCTTTTCTACATTACTGCTTAAGTCAATGTAAGTAACGTCGCTCAGGGTGTGAAAAACCCACCCCCTTGATTGACATAAGTTACATCCATTTAAAGCAGTGTCTACACTGCACTATGTCAGTGGGAGATGCTCTCCCACTGACTTAACTTCTGCCTCTCATTGAGCTGGAGTAATTATGTCGACGGGAGAGCACTCTCCTCTCAACGTAACACATCTTCACCAGATGTGCTAGATCGGCGCTGCTGCATTGATGGCAGTAGTGAAGACAAGCCCTTAATCCTCCAGTTTTACAGTCCCTGCAGAAGCCAAACATTTTCTGCTGTGTCACAAAGAAATAATCTTATATTAACAATGTCTGTGGAGGAGCTTCTATGGCAAAACTATCTCACATAGCAGAGAACAAAATAAAATTTAAACTCAGGAAACAGTGATTCCCTTCTTTTAGGGAATCAATAGCCTTTCACTAGGGAAATCTTCAAATTCTCTTTAGTTTTCACTGTCACAAAGGAGGGCGCTGATTTCCAGTCTACGTATCATTCAGTTGTAGCACCCTTTGATTCTTTTGGGGAAGAAGAAAAAAGGATCCAGCCCCTGCCTGCACTTTGGTCCTGTGACGAAAAAGATTCCTCAGTTGGAAAAATAAATGCTTCCAAGCTTCTTTGAACATCTCATGGACTCCCAGCAGGCAATGTGCACACACATTTTGTGTAGCGTATTTCAATGCTCTTTTCTAAGTAACCTTAAGAGGATGGCTGACCAACCCCAGACAACTAAAACAATACCAAAAAAATCAGCTAGTGGTTATAAGCTCAAATCTTTCATTAACTTCCATAGTTAGAGCAAACAAACAATTGCATTAGCTGCTGGGGCAATGACCTTATCCCCCAGCCCTACTTCTCACCCCCCCCCCCAGGAATTTTCCTGATTAAGTACCAGTAATTATTAATTTTTGAAACCTGCCCACAATGGGAGCCCCAAAAGTGGCAGGTAGCTATAAATACAGCCCAAAATATATTGGTTCCTGAAGAAAACAATCAACTGACTTGCTCTTGAAAACACATTCATATGTTTAGTGAAACCCACAGATTAACTGATAGTGGTTTCCTGCATCCTTCCATGGAACTTAAATTCTGTATACACCTTTCTGGGCACCACCCACTCCGATCCAAATTCTAAGGGCTTCAGGCTAGATGCTTATTCCTAGCCATGCTCCTACACTGAAACAAGTCTGCTTCCCACCTGAACTTATCCCCTTCCTCTTCCTCAGCCTGATTTACCTGCCCCCTCCTCTTCACTAGCCATGAACTCCACTCTCCAGTCTCCTCCTCCCCGCCACCTTTGCTTCAGTTCCTTTTTGCATCCCCCCTCAGGCTTGCTAATCATGTACAGCAAACAACAACAAGCTGTCAGCAGCAGCAGCGTGTGTGAGAGCAGGTCAATGTCAGCCATGTGCATGCCCTTACCTCGCTGCACACCAGTCACGTCCTGTAGGCCACCTAGGTCATGACACATGATCTGTGAATGACAAGACAAGTCCCTCTCCCTGGATCACCTCTTCTGGCCAGCCAGTCATGCTCAGGTCTCATTCTCTCTTGTGCCCACCCTGTTTCCTCTCCTAATACTTCCCACCTTTTTCTAATAACCTTCCATCTCAATTCTCCCTCCTCCAGTGGAGACTGGCTGATAGACACAGGCATTTTGCGTCCCATCTCTTAGATAATTGCCTGTGCAGTTTAGACTCCATCCTTTCCTTCACCAGGACTAGGTAACCAGAGATTGCCAAACCTATTCATTACATGCGGGAGGCAGATGCAGTGGGATGGTATACAGCACCATCTTCTCTCTTTTTCTCTCACACACTTGGAAAATGGAGCTGGGCCATCCGATAAGTATCCCATAAGACCAGAAGCTCTGTTTCATGGTCTCCACTTCACAATATGTGAAGGCTGCAATTCAGCAAGCAAACCTACCGGGAGGGAATTTTTAACAGTGGGAGTATTAATCATTGGCCCAGCTTACTTAGAGTTGCAGTAGATTCTCCATCATTGGCAATTTTCAGATCAAGATTGAACATTTTTCTAAAAGATATGCTCTAGTTTAAGCTCAGCTGTCGGACTAGTAGTAGGAAGTCCTATGGAGCTAGGTTGTGCAGGAGGTCAGACTAGCCTTAAAATCTGTGCATGGGAAGCATTTCTTGCTGCTTACAGGCAAATTGGCTACATCTTGCTTGCCCAGCTGCCCCTTACATGGCAAGAGCGGGATTCTGGTAAGGACAGTAAACGGCACAGTACTGACCACATTCCACTTGCATAGACTAGGAGTGGGACAATAGGCTATACAAGGTTCCTGCCTTTCAAACAGCAGGCTGGTGGCCAGGGATGCCAGATAGCTTAGTAGAAACTGCCCATCAGCAGGCAATCAGTTTTCATTGGCCTTGTTGGACCTGGGCCCCAGTTATTCTTAAGCCATTCCTGGACTCAGAGCCACCATTCCATATGGCATATTTGAGGGGATAGAGATGCATAGGTCAGAGTGAGATGACAAAACACTACTTTCTCCTGTGCAGCCATTGTCAGAAGGAAACCCATAATGCCTAGAGTGGCAGGTAGGGATCTATCAGATGTGCACATACTGTGATCCCCGTGATTGGTTGCTCAGAGCCACCGTCTGCAATTAGAGAATGAACATATCACCTCTCCTGCTGCCTCTATTGCAGGCAAGATCTCCCAGCACCCTAGAAAACACTGTATATCAGATACTCTGCTGCATCCAGTTATTTATAATTGTTCCTCACATCATTTGGCTGAACAAATTACAGCCTGCGTATTATCTGTGAATGGAGTACTATTATTATTCATCCCTGCCCCTGTTCCCTGATTGGGTATCTGAAACTTTCTGAACAAGAGAAGAATGAAGCCTGGTCTACACTAGGCGTTTAAACCGGTTTTAGGAGCGTAAAACCGATTTAACGCCACAACCGTCCACACTAGGAGGCACCTTATATCGATTTTAATGGCTCTTTAAACCGGTTTCTGTACTCCTCCCTAACGAGAGGAGTAACGCTAGTATCGGTATTAACATATCGGATTAGGGTTAGTGTGGACGCAATCTGAACTCGGATGCAGTGGTCAGGTAGACAGGAAAAGCCCCGCGAACTTTTGAATATTTTCTGTTTGCCCAGCGTGGAGCTCCGATCAGCACGGGTGGCGATGCAGTCCGAAATCAAAATAAAAAAAGAGCTCCAGCACGGACCATGCGGATGTGATCGCTGTAAGGGCAGGCAAATCCGTTCTATCAGCACTCCATTACAGAAGATGAAATTCAGAATCCTTTTTTTAAAATCTCCAGACAGACGCCATAGCAGGGACTCAGCACACTGCAGCGTGACAAGCGTAACGGAAAGCCAAAGAATCAAATGGACGCTCATGGACTGGAGGACTGAAGCTATCCCACAGTTCCTGCAGCCTCCGAAAAGTATTTGCATTCTTGGCTGAGCTCCAAATGCTTCTAGGGTCAAACACAGTGTCCGCGGTGGGTCAGGGCATAGCTTGGCAATCTACTCACCCCCCACACACACCCCCAGAAGCGAAAGGGAAAACAATCCTCTGACTCTTTTACATGTCACCCTATCTTTACTGAATGCTGCAGATAGACACGATGCTGCAGCCGTCAACACCAACATCATCACTCCCCCCCTGCCATGGGTGGCTGATGGTACAAAAGGACTGGTAACCATCCTCGTCATCAGCCTATTGGCACATGGGGCAGTAACCATGCTGACTAGCATCTGTCAGGTCGATCAAGGGCGCCTGGCCCTAATTTTTTCTGGTGGTGGATGGTGCAATATGGCTGGTAACCATTCTCATCATAGCAACAGGGGGCTGAGCTCCATCAGCCCCCACCCTTCATGTGTAAAGAAAAGATTCAGTTGCCCCTGGACTAGCAGAGGGATGCTGGGCTTCTCTCTTACACACTGCTTAATGTCCTGTCTGGACTATCATAGCAGCTGGAGGCTGCCTTCCACTCATTTCTCACTAACAAGTCACCATGTCTTATTCCTGCATTCTTTATTACTTCATCACACAAGTGGGGGGACAATGGTATGGTAGCCCAGGAAGGCTGGGGTAAGAATGGAATGAACAGGTGGTGTTGTTACAGGAGCACCTCCTGTGAATAGCATACAGATCATAATTTCTGCAGGATCTGACACAGAGCAGCTGTGCTCTCTGGTTCTATGATACAGTGGTTATCTAGTACACTTGCCTATATTCTAGGCAGGACTGATTCTATTTTTAGATACCAAAAAGGAGGGATTGACTCAGGGAGTCATTCCCAATTTTGGCTTTTGCGCCCCTGGCTAAGAGCAGCCAGGGGCACTTATGACAGCAGCAAATGGTACAAAAGGACTGGTAGCCATGATCATCTTAGTTCCAATTTATGGAAGGGTTTGGATGGTGCAATATGGCTGGTAACCATCTCTGCTGTCATGCAAAAGCAAAAGCATGCTTCTGTGTAGCGCTGCTGAATCGCCTCTGTGAGCGGCATCTAGTACACATACGGTGAGAGTCACAAAAGGCAAAACAAGCTCCATGATTGCCATGCTATGGCATCTGCCAGGGCAATCCAGGGGAAAAAGGCGTGAAATGCTTGTCTGCCGTTGCTTTCCCAGAGGAAGGAGTGACTAACGACATTTACCCAGAACCACCCGCGACAATGATTTTTGCCCCATCAGGCACTGGGATCTCAACCCGGAAGTTCCAAGGGGCGGCGGGGGAGGCTGCGGGAACTATGGGATAGCTAGGGAATAGCTACCCACAGTGCAACGCTCCAGAAGCCGACGCTAGCCTCGGACTGCGGACGCACACCACCGAATTAATGTGCTTAGTGTGGCCGCGCGCAATCGATTTTATAAAATCTGTTTTACAAAACCGGTTTATGCAAATTCGGAATAGTCCCGTAGTGTAGACGTACCCTGAGTGATGAATAGTGAATAATGAATAATAACTAGCAAAGGAGTACTTTTTTCATACACTTGTTCCTGTATGAATATGTTATCCATATAGATATAGTAGTAGATTCCATAAACATTCATATGCAGAGAAAACAGGTTGAAGAAAAACTAAGCAACAGGGGCAGGAATACAGCGGAATAAAATCATGAGTTGAAATTTGTGTTCATATTCACAAGCACATTTTCTCATTATTCAGTCAGCTGTACTAGAATCTCCTTGTGCTCTGATAGGGAGCTAGATGGGTAGGTTTTCTTCTAACCTCTCCCACTGACCTGCTCTATGACCTTAGGCAAGTTGCACTGCCTCTCTATGCTTCAGCTTTCTCATTTTTAGAAGAGAATGCTGATACTTACCTTCATCTATAGGGCCGTTTAAGATCTATGGATAAAATGGGCTCTGTGAGAGCTAAGTATTTTTTTAAGAGGCTCCTCAGTAACCTGGCAAAAACCGTGGTGCTTCTTAGGTTCTTACCAGTGTGTTGCTGGTGTTTTCAATGAGTCTGTTGCTTAAAAGATTGTTGTTAAATGATATTTTTGCCACTAGAAGCAATCAATGATTTCTGTGGATTTGACTTGCCAAATCAGGAGTTTTTTAAAAAAATTACTATTTTCTTCATTTAACAAAAACTTTTTTCCTCTGCAATGTCCAAAACTTAATAATTACTGTTTTCCTCCACTGTGTCAATTTGTCCTCCTGAGCCTGTAGAGATCCTCTTTCTCCTAATCTAAACCTGTAGAGGCATTTTGGCAGCTAATGTGGGCAATTATAGGCATTCTTGCTGTAATTTATACAATTACAGGAAATTTATTTTTTCTTAGCTGTGGGCTCCAGCCGTCTAAAGTTGCTGACCAGAAAGGAAGCTGTGAACATAATTTTTTTTTTAAAAGATTTTGTTTACGTTCCCAGATCCATGCTTCTTTCCACTTTCCATCTATTTAAGAAAGGTTCTGAATTAATTGCATGTGTATTTGCATCCTCTTTCTAATCAGACTGTGTGCATAATTTTTAAGTGGTGTTTTAAAAATGCAGCCAAATGCTGGGTTTTTTTTAGACATGCAAAATGTTTTAGATTTCTGACCCCCTGTGCCTAACCTGAAAAAGAAATAAATAAATCTCCCCAGCTTTCTCTGCATGTGATCTGCAGTCAAACAAGAAACAGCAAATGGCACAGAGAGCAGCATCGCTATGGATGGTATTGAATGGGGGAAAAAAACCTTACAAGTGTGCATTAACCCTCTCGCACTTGCTTTCTTACATTGACAGTGCTCTGTATTATAACACAGTACCAAAAGGCAGAGCATCATAGATTGTTCCACTTTTGTGGATTGCCACAGTTTAAAGCTTTTCTGAAATAGTCTCTAGTTTGGATTTTATAAGTGTTGAAGGGGCATCTTCAATTCACAGAAATATGTGGTCGTGCCTGCTTTATGCCTTTGACTTGACATTTTAAAAGTCAACATACTGGAACTTTAAAATAAGGGTCTGATCCTACTCCCAGTGAACTCAATGGCAATTTCAATGGAAGCATGAAAATATCTATTGCATGGAGTGCTAAGTACACTGTCAGCACTTAACAAACAATAATAATACGTCCCGACTGCTCCTTCTGTTAGCACTCGAATAGCACTGAAATAGAGGACCACCCTGCTCCTTTCCTAGCAAATCCCCTTATTATAAACGCATTTCAGCTGAGTGGAATCACAAAACAAAAACCAAATAATCTTTAAAGCATGGCTAGCAAACCATAATTACTTGCATCCCTCTGGAGCTCACACTTTGGACAATACCAGATCACTGTACTGTCAAGATGTGGTTCTTGGTAAAATTCTAGGTTATCAAAATACTTTATGAATCCTGCTAGCAGCATTTCCTCAAATTAATGCCAGGTTACTTCCATTCATCTATTAAAAGTTTCTTTTCTATACTCAGATTCTGTGTTTGTGAGGGGGGAAGTATCGCCTCTTAGAGGCACCCAGGAAGTTGTGTGTAATTTTCCCAGATTATTGTGTGGGAACTCGAGCTGGTTCTGTACTGTATTGTTAAAATGGACCCCTAGATATAGAACCCAGCCCTTGTTGCTACCGACTCCACCAGGCAAAAGGGATACATAGATATGATTGAGATAACCCTGAGAATGGGCAAACAACCAGAAGAGATGACAGATATTTATTAGTTCCTTCGCTTGAGAGTTTGCTCTCCTTTTGTTACTCAGCTGGACCTTCAGCTGATTCTGGCTATGATTCTGGCAGGAGGGGAAAAATACTTTTTATAATCTATGGGTGGCAAGGAGTTTGCAACCTTTTCTTTCAGGTGTGGACTATGTTATCTACACCTTTATCACCACTGCTTGGATTACTGCAGTGCATTCTAACCATAAGGTGCTACATTAGCTTGGTCCCTTGGGACCTAGGAGGGCCCCTTTTCTTTTGTGACACTACCCACAGCAGCCGAGATCAGCTGAAGTTTAAATGGAAGGTATCTAGATAGAGGGAATTTTCAGTGAGGAGGACTCAGCTTTGAAATTTGATTCCCTCATTGGTCCACCAGAAGTTGAATTTATTGACCTTCAGGTCATGCCACAAGGCTTATCTGTCCTCTTGGGCTTTGGTTGTGGGAAAATCTTAGTTTTGAAGGATACAGGAGAGTTTGGACACTGGTTGAGATGATATGGAACTAGATAGATTTTATTGCAAATATGTGCATGTGCCTTGCGTGCAGAGAAGATGCTATTGTTATGTGAGACTGCGGTACGTGGCTGGAGAGCTCAAAGGGTCACTCTTCACCTGGCTCTGGTTTGTGGCTGCCGGGTGCTTGCAAAGTTAAAAAAATAAAAGAATTTTTCGTTTAACAGAAGCTTTCCTTGCCTAAATTTGGAGAACTACACACCCCAGAGCTTGGGATGGGTGCGTTTTCAAGAAATCGAAATAAATAAATATATAAGTTCTTCATGTAGAAAGGCCATTGAAAAATGCATTGATCCAGGCTGTGGCTTTTAAAGACACAGCCACTCAAGGGGAGATGATGGTGTGCATCACACCTGTGGCAGATCTTTGGAGTTATTCTGCTTATGGAGGCAAATAGCATGACTCCAATTACAAATCTATATTGCAAAAGGAAAAACCTGCAGCAGCGAGCCTCAGAGCCGGGGTCAACTGACTTGGACTCAGGGGGCTTGTGTTACAGGGCTAAAATTAGCAATGTAGATGTTCCTTCTGGGGCTGGAGTTCAGAGTCTGAGACCTGGCATAAGCGGTGGGTCTCAGAGCCCAAGCTTCAGCCTGAGTGTCTACACCAGGGGTCTCAAACTCAAATGACCACGAAGGCCACATGAGGAGTAGTACTTTGGCCCGAGGGCCACATTACTGACATCAGTTCAAGTACTGCATGGCTAATTAGTATATTTTGCTGTAACCCAGGGACCCCAAATGACAGAGGGCACAGGGATGCACTGGGTTTTACGGGGATCCCCTGGGTCAGATATATGCATAATAATTCACCGAAGGGTGACATGTGAGGTCTCTATGAGAGCCAGTAGCCCACTGGTCATCATAGTCATTGAGCAATGTATATAGGGATAATATTTAAGGAGTTACTTGTCTATACTAAAATAACATACTTAAGGTTTTGGAGTTAAGGCAAGTCACCAGGAGATGACATACCTCAGAAATGTTCCTTTTTAGGCAGGTGGCAACAGATACCTATCTCCCTGTCTGTCTGTTTGTGTATCGTATGTCTCACTGTACGCCTATTTGAATAATAAACCAGCTGCAAAATGAGAGATTGCAAAATCTACAGGAAAGGAACTCTACAATAATGAAACAAACAGCAGTGGGTATCTGTTTGTGAATAAAGACAATGAATGGGACTGATGTACCTAGGGAAGGGCAAAGAAACACTTTGGATCATTCAACTAGGGGCAAGTGGTCTGTGTACCTTTCTCATGAAAGGAGATTCACAGCTAATCTGGCTGTCAAATGCAGCAAGGATTTTGGGTGAGCAAGCAAGTCTCTACAAGAAATGAGAGGATCTTGTTAATTAAGTCTAGGCTCTAGAATGTGTGTTATGATTTTGTTTTGTATGTGACCATTTGTTTCCAATATTTCTACTTGACTCTCTATGCTTTATTACATGAACTTATAGTTAATTTCACTACATATATATCTAAGTGCTGTGTGTATTGTTTCTTTGGAAGCGGTGATTCTGAGTGGAGCAGAGGCTGGACACACCGGGGAAACACTCAGAGGGCTGAAGGATTGGTGTGTGTCAGTTGTTAACCTGGAAAGTAACAGCCGGGCCTAAAGGGGAGTGCTTGTGCTGCCAGTGGAGGTGGGGAGCTGACCCACAGACAAGGCTTCCTCATGTTAGGCAGAGGGTAGTGAGGTGCCTCACAATCCTGGGTGCGTCTCAGAAGCATCACATCTGCCATATGTTCTTCTTCCTGGATCTGCAGTGTTAATGGTCTGCAGCCAGCTCCCTGGGCCATGATCTTGTCAGATCTCAGAAGTTAAGGAAGGTGTGGCCTGGTGGGGAAAACCTAAGGGCTGCAGGAAGTGGTGCTGGTGAATCAATAAATAGCCTTCTTCCCACTGAATCAGTACTGAGCCCATAACCCTATAATTAGGGGTATTAGCCTGCTGGTGGTATAACTTCTATATAAGACCTAGAACTAAGGTTATGCTGACAGTGTACATTACACATCATATGGAATTATTCCTGAGAATAGGACTGTGTCCTGGCCAAATTCCAACTGTGTAATTGCTATGTATTTATCCTACTCTCCCTATTGGATAAGATTTAGCTTACTTTCTGTCCTGAGTTGTTGTGTAGTATTGCTCAGGTGAGCTGCTACCATCAACACCAGAGCTGACATGTGGGTGAAATTACCAATATCCAATGAATTATAGTCCATACATCTTGTGAAAGTTGTCTGTTTGTTGAATATAACTACAGTGACAAACACAGGAGTCACCTCTATAGAGAAATACTGTATAGTTAGGCTTTGTGGATTTTTTTTTAAAATAATTTTCACAGATCATATCAATGTTTATTTTTAAGCTCTTTTATTTTTATCAGTTTGAACTTTCACAGTTGGGAAATTATGGGTTGGGGTCAGACAATGGAGGGGTTCAGATAATTATTTAATGACAATAGATGTTGAGATTCAAAAAGTTAAAGTTTTATAGACATTAAAACGCAAATAGTGAATATCACATCACAGTATACAAAATAAACATCATTGAAACAAACTGTAATATATTCACAAGCAGCATTTTTCTTACTTTGCCGATTCGTAAATTGAGATGATTACTGATGGAAATATTTTTGTTGTTTTGTGTGTGTGTGTGTGTGTGTGTGTGGTGAAATCAACATTTACCAGTTAAAATCTAATCCTTTCAAGGCTATGTACAGTGATAGCAAAATGCCCTGTATACTCAGCTTCCTACCTGAGCTGGTTGAATTTGGAGGAAGGGGTCCTTCTGAAAGAAGCTTTGGCTTTTCTGATAGAAGAGGGCACTTCATCTATGACCATCATTTGATAATAGGTTAAAAGGTCTCAGTATTTGATCTGATGTCATGAAACAACTGCTTTGATGGTTTTCCTCAACTTACTTACCAAAAACCTTGCTTGACAATTTATTTTGAACATCTGGCTATTATTATTTAGCATCTATTTATAAAGCTGTCCTCAAGAAAGCTGTGGCCTCTCTCACAGAAATGTCTGTCTTCAATCAGTTTGTGTGTGTCTTGTGGCAATGGGATATTTTACAGACATTAGTTCCTAATTGCCTAGGGGTTTCTTATACAAATCAACATTCCTTTCTGGAGCTACTTTATTTATATATGGTTTCTATTAACAGAGCTGTTTCTGCATACAACATAAATGAAAACAACTCTATTAAAGAAGCTGTGAGTCACTGCTGTCATTTTATTAAATAAATTATTTCAAGATCTCAGACAAGGCATGAAAAGGCTATAACCAAGTGGCTTGGGATTCCTTAAAAATACTCACAAACCACTTCTTTGTTTCTGCATTTGCATTAAGCTCATTTAGAAGTTCACGTTCCATTTTACCAATGCTAGTGAAATAATTATAAGCACATTCAGAGACACTGCAGTATGTAATAAGGTGGGAGAAAGAGCAAACTTGCTTCTTATGCAGGAACAAAGATGTAGCAATTCAAGGTTATGTGTACTTGTACTATATGGGTACATAATACATCAGGAGAAGAAATGTTAGTGATGACACACTCATCACATCAGACATTTAACTCCAGGTGCACTTCTGTTTCTGTTATATATTTAGATCCATGTACTACTATTACTTTAAAAAAAAAAAAGAAGGTGCACCTTACGGATGATGGGCAAGATTCTGTTCCTCTGTGCTATTGAACTTAATGGGATGGAGGCAGAGGCTTATCTCTGTGTACCCTACCTGGATTATTTTCCTGCTTTGCTACATGCAGCAATGCCTTTTGCTGCTTGATCTGTGTTTCCCTTCACTCAGCAGAACCTGGCTCATGGTGCTACTACTAGAGCAAGTTAGTCTTTGGGCCTGCTAATCCATCTTTCCACTCAGTTCAAGTCCATAGATTTTATATGTTCAGAGCTTTGAAGCAATAGCATTTCCAGATACCTCATAAAAGTGTTACACTCATCCGGGTAAAAGTCACCTTTCTAATTGTGATGCATGGGTTGCAGAACACTGTTATTTCCCTGCCTCCTCTTATCAGTTCAACTGCAGTACCAGTCCTGGTTCAGAGAACAGCTTGAATATGTAAGTAAGAGATAAGGGCTCTGTTAAGACTAGTAAATGGCATAGGACTAAAAATAGAATTCTCTGTGTTTAAATGGAATAATATATGGAGACATACCTATCTCATGGAATTGGAAGGGACCTTGAAAGGTCATTGAGTTCAGTCCAGTCCCCTGCCTTTACTAGCAGGACCAAGTACTGTCCCTGATAATTTTATTTTTTTTTCTTTGCCCCAGATCCCTAAATAGCCCCATCAAGGATTGAATTCACAACCCTTGGTTTACTGGGCCACTGCTCAAACCACTGAGCTATCCCTCCCTCCACAAACAGTTCACTTATTCCTCAGAGTAAACCTGCATCTGCTTGTTTGATCTCTAATGATTCTCACACATGAACAAAATAAAAGAATTAGATAAAGGCTTTCATTTTTATTCATTTGCTGACCACTAAGCACAATGATCAATGAGAATGAGTTTAATGGGTAAGAGAGGAGAACTGTAAATTGTTAACAGCCTGATTCAAGGTATCTGCATTGTGCTGGGTCCTAGTTTTCTTGTGCCCTTGACTATTACATAGGTAGCAGTAGAGAGCATGAGATGAAGAGAGATTTTTAAATTAGGATTCCTAAGCAATAGGTTTCAGAGTAGCAGCCGTGTTAGTCTGTATCTGCAAAAAAAAACAGGAATACTTGTGGCACCTTAAAGACTAACAAATTTATTTTAGCATGAGCTTTCGTGAGCTGCAGCTCACTTCTTCGGTATTTTCTCATAACAGACTAGTTAAACACAGTATTCCAATAGTTATCTCTGTTGAACTGTATCAGATATACTCTACCAATTGTGTTTGATCCTGTGATCATTCAGTTTAAATGAATTTAATGCTAATAAAACAAAAATCTTGTACCAGCCAAAGTATTTAAATATTCATTAAGACAAAAACATCTGCGGTTTTGCTATTAACTTTAGTAGAGTCAGGATCTCACCCCTGATGTTTTTCAGGTTATAGAGTTGAATGAATAATTTCATATTGATCTGAATATTTTTTATGTTGTTCATCAGTTTGTTTTGATTTTATGTATCTTGAACTCTGAATTCTCTGGAGACAAACACATTGGCCTAAACTTTCAAAAGTAACTAGTGATTCTGGGTGCCTCATTTTTTGGCTGCCCAGCTTCAGAGTCTAAAAACAGAGGGCAAGCTCTGTGCACATTTTAGAAAATTGCTTCTTTTAAAATGCATCAGGCTAGGCACCCAAAATCATTTGCTCCCTTTGGAAATTTTCCACCAATGTCCTCTGACTTGTAGAAATCTGGTTCTTGGCTTTTGAGCAGCAAGAGACTGGTTTTTCAAAGTGTGTGGAGTAACTCAGGTGGTGCTGAGTGCCCTCAACTTACATTGAAGTCAACGAGACAACTTATGTGAGAAAAGTTACCCACATGTTTGCAAGACTGAGATGAGGAACAGCTTTCACCTTGATTACTCTACCATAGTAAAAAATATGTAAAGCACTGAAATAAACCCCAAACACCACACTTGTCTGAGATGAAATCTAGCAAAAGTAGAAATTAGTTTTCCCCGACTAGCTTAAAAAACCCTAACGGTTTGGAAAGCTGTTTGGAGTACAGTAGAGATTTACCACATGGAATTAGTGATCTGCAGGTGGATGTTTAGATGTCTGCTATGCAGCTCTGTGTCACCTCAGTTCCATAAGAAACAAATCCAAAAGAGATGAATTGAAGAGGACTGTTTGTGTATTCCACTTCCAGGTGCGTAACAGCTGGTGAAGGCCGAGAGACCGAAGCTGTGAGCTATAAATTCTACTAGAACTTTGGCCATTTCCTATCATTCTGGCTTTCTCACATTAATAATCACTGAACATGAGAAAATGGGAGCTCAGGTGTGTTCTGTGGCTTTGCTTTCTATCATCTCCACATATTCAACTGGTTTGGATTCACAATGGGGCCTTGAAAAATCGCAGGCAGAAAGCTGTGATTTATACAGTGCTAGAGTAATTAGAGCAGCACTTCCAAGTTCTGCTATAGTTAAGGCTGTGTCAGTATTTCCATTAGCAGTCCTTGTGTTCAAGGGTTTACAGTGTGACTGTAAAATGTCACTCCAGGCTGCAATTTGGCATATGAGGACTTAGTGCCAGAGGAAATCTTACTATAAAATGTAAGAGAAAATCTGTTTGACTTTTTTAAAAGCATTTGAAAACTCATCCCACTACGCATTCAGGAGAGAAGTATCTAAATATATTTTGTGTTTCTAATAGTGCTGTTCAGGCTGTTTGTTTCAAAGAGACAAGAATCCTTCCTTGCTGCCTGGGGAACAGTCATGTTATTAGCCAATGGCAGTAGCAGATAGCTACATCAACTTCTGCTAAGTCTTCCCCTTCTCACCTGCATTGGGTGAAATACTAGTCAGGTATCCCCAGTTTACTCTCCCAGACCTGCAGCAGAGAGCAGGGTAGGCTGCCTATGAAGTTGGGGTGGGGGACCTATTACTTTCCCTTAACCCATGCAATCATCAATGTGTACAGTTCAGTAGATAAGTGTAGAAGAGACATAATAACTATGTGCCCTACAAAACATGAAACCAGTATGTGAACCTTCCTATTCAAATTCATTTAAACAATGCTTTGCATCTTGACAGTTCATTTAGCTGATTTGTAGACTACATCATTGTAATATTTTTATATTGAAATATATTTTGGAACAGATTGGTGTAAGTCCTACATGGGGCGGCCTACCAGTTAACTCCTGAATTAATGTTAGACTTTTTTTTTTGTCTCAAGTTTTTTTAGGTTTCTCTGCAGATAATCATCAAAGCACCTGATAATATCTGGTGGGAAACTCTGATAGCCTAGAGAGATTCCATAGGAGGTTGCAGGGTGACACCAAGGAGACCTGAATAATAACATGTAATAAATGGGAATTGTGGGGTTCATGCTCATGCACAACAAAGGAAAACTGAAGGTAAAAACATGATTGTCTAATATTGAGTCAGGACCCAGCACCTGGTGTTGGTGAGTAGTGAGGACCTCAGAGAAGAACTGGTTGCAGAGGACAACCTTGGTTCAAGTGATCATGAGTTAGTTCAGTTTAAACTAAATGGAAGGATAAACAAAAATAGATCTGCAACAAGGATCCTCGAATTCAAAAGAGCTAACTTTAATAAATTAAGGGAATTAGTTAGGGAAATGGATAGGACTGAAGAACTCAAGGAGCTGAATGTGGAGGAGGCTTGGAATTACTTTAAGTCAAAGTTTCACATGCTATCTGAAGCCTAAATCCCAAGCAAGGGGAAAAATGTGTAGAGAAGGTTTGCAGACAAAGCTGGATGAGCAAGTATCTCAAGCAGGCGACTAAGAGAAAGCAGAAAGCCTACAAGGAATAGAAGATGCGATGGATCAGCAAAGAAAGCTACCTCTTGGAGGTCAGAAAGTGTAGGGATAAAGTGAGAACTGCTAAAAGCCAAGCAGAGTTGGACCTTGCAATGCGAATTAAAACCAATAGTAACAAGGAAAGAAGGGGGACCACTAAGCACTGGGGACGGGATGGAGTTAAAGATTATCTAGGCCTGGCCCAACACCTAAACAAATACTTTTCCTCGGTTTTTAATGAGACTAATGAAGAGCTTAGAGGTAGTGGCAGTTTGGCTAATGGGAACGAAGATATGGAGGTAGAAATTATCACTTCTGAGGTGGAAGTCAAACTCAAACAGCTTAATGGAATTAAATTGGGGGGACCAGATAATCTCCATCCAAGAATATTAAAGGAATTGGAACATGAAATTGAAAGCCCAACAGCAAGGATTTTTAATAAATCTGTAAACTCGAGTGTTGTACCACATGACTGGAGAACTGCAAATATAGTTCCTATTTTTAAGAAAGGGGAAAAAAACGTGATCCAGGAAACTACAGGCCTGTTAGTTTGACCTCAATTGTATGCAAAATCTGGGGGAAAAAATTGAAAGAGTAGTTAAGGACATAGAGGGGAATGGTAACTGGGATAAAATACAACATGGTTTTACAAAAGAGAGATCGTGCTAAACCAACCTGATTTCCTTCTTTGAGAAGATAACTGATTTTTTAGACAAAAGAAATGCAGTAGATTTAATTTACCTGGATTTCAGTAATGCATTTGATATAGTTCCACATGGGAAATTATTAGTTAAATTGGAGAAGATGGGGATTAATATTAGAATCGAAAGGTGGATAAGGAACTGGTATAAGGGGCAATTACAACGGGTCATACTGAAAGGTGAAATGTAAGCTGGAGGGAGGTTATTAGTAGACTAACTCAGGGATTAGTCCTGGGACCAATCTTATTTAACATTTTTTAAAAATGACATTGGCACAAAAAGTGAGAATGTGCTAATGAAATTTGTGGATGACACAAAATTGGGAGGTATTGCCAATATGGAGGAGGACCGGAATATCATACAAGATGATATGGACAACCTTGTAAATTGGAGTAATAGAAATGGGATGAAATTTAATAGTGCAAAGTACAAGGTCATGCATTTAGGGTCTAACAACGAGAATTTTTGCTATAAGCTGTAGACTTATGAGTTGGAAGTGATAGAGGAGGAGGAAGACTTGGGTGTATTGATTGATCACAGGATGACTGTGAGCCATCAATGTGATATGGCCATGAAAAAGGCTAATGCATTCCTAGGATGCATCAGGAGAGGTATTTCCAGTAGAGACAGGAAAGTGTTATTGCCATTATATAAGGCACTGGTGAGACCTCATCTGGAATACTGAGCAATTTGAGCAATTCTGGTCTCCATGTTTAAAAAAGATTAATTCAAACTGGAACAGATGCAAAGGACTCCTAGGGTGAGCAGTGGAATGGAAAGCCTACCTTATGAGATAAGACTCAAAGAGATTGACTGACTTGTTTAGCCTAACCAAAAGAAAGCTGAGGGGGAGATATGATTGCTTTCTATAAATACATCAGAAGGATAAATAATAGGAAGGGAGAGGAGTTATTTAAGTTAAGCACCAATGTTGACACAAGAACAAATGTCTATAAATTGGCCATCAACAAGTTTAGGCTTGAAATTAGATGAAGGTTTCTAACCACCAGAGGAGTGAAGTTCTGGAGCAGTCTCTTTTGGAGAAACAACCAATCTCGATATAAAAATTATCAGTGATGGAGAATCCACTATAACCCTTAGTAAATTGTTCCAATGATTAAATTACTTTTACTGTTAAAAATGTACACCTTATTTCCAGTCTGAATTTGTCTAGCTTGAAATTCCAACCACTGGATCATGTTGTAACTTTCTCTGCTAGATTGAAGAGAGCATTATTAAATATTTGTTCCCCAGGTAGATATTTCTAGCCAGTAATCAAATCACTCCTTAACCTTCTCCTTGTTAAGATAAACAGATTGAGCTCCTTCAGTCTATCACTAGAAGGCATGTTTTCTAATCCTTTAATAATTCTTATGGCTCTTCTCTGAACCCTCTTCAATTTATCAACATCCTTCTTGAACTGTGGACACCAGAACTGGACATAGTATTCCAGTGGTGAGTGCACCAGTGTCAAATATAGAGGTAACCTCTCTGCTCCTACTAAGGAGCCCCCTGTTTATGCATCCCAGAGTCACCTTAGCTCTTTTGGGCTCAGCATCACTTTGGGAGCTCATGTTTAACTGATTACCCTAAATCTTTTTCAGTCACTGCTTCCCAGGGTGGAGTCAGCTTTCCTGTACGTCTGGCGGTGGCCTACATTCTTTGTTCTTAGATGTAGACATTTACATTTAGCTGTATTTTAAACACATAATGTTTGCTTGTAACCATTTTATCAAGCGATCCCAGATCACCCTGAATCAATGACCTGACTCTTTAGAACCTTCTCTGATTACAGATCAGCCAGCACATTCCCCAGCACCTCCTTCCACTCAGGTCTCTGCATCCTCAATGAGCAACTCCCTCATGGGATTCTGGACTCTTCACAGTCACAGATACCCCCTCATGAATGTCTCTGTCAGATCCCCGCTCCCCTTCCCACATGCTCCGGTCTTGGCAGAACCTGGGAGCACATTGCAACCTTGAGGGATGGTATGGAACAGAGCGATGGGCCTGGTGCCAGCACCAACGGGAATGAGTCTATTTCCTCTTTTTAACCCTCATGGATTCGTAGTTATTTGTATATACTAGGATGCAATACCTTGTGCTATTAAACAGAACATTGGCTTTAAAAATGACTGAAAATATTTTTACACAGATATCAAATTCCCTAAAGATATCAGACAAAGAGAATAATGCCTATATACCGTGAAATGCTTTCTGTAGCAGGGTGTTTTCTGCTGCTGCAATATGAAGTTCCTGGACCAGCATTCATTTGCACCTGTGAAACTTTACTACTGTCAGCGGGGTGGCACAAGCATATACAAACCCAGAATTTGGCCCTGCAGCTTTTAGTAAATGGATTTGGGTTAAATGTTGTCTGAAGGAGAGAAAAAGAATATAGTGGAAAACATAATAGAGCAAATTTATCAGAGTGTTTTTTCCTTTCAAATTTACCAGAAACAAAGAGCTGTGAAAATTACGTTCCTAATCTTTAAAATGTCTTGTTGGAAAAGAAATATGCTTAACGACACCTGCCTGAAAGGTGAGTGTTTTGCTGCTCTGAAAACCTTTTGCAATACAAAGAAGAAAATGATGGGAAACCATAAAACCATTTTGGAATAAACAGAGATGTAAATCATTCAAGGGATCAGTCAGTTCTCAGCCAAAGAATGTACGGGCTTGGGAAAAGATTAACTAAACAATATTTATTTCCCAGGCTGCTCTTACGAGAAAACAGCTGGTTTTGATTAAGCAAATGAATATCAAAAGAACAGACATAGAAACTTGTTTAGTACCTGACCCAGGACAGGTATAGCAACAGAAAGAGAAATTTGCTTCAGCATCCCCTTTACTTCCTTAGCTGAGGGAAGGATAAAGCGAAAATATGCTGTTCTAGTATATAGAGCAACAACATTTTTTACAGTGATTCGGTGTGGTAGGAGCCCAATAGTACAGTAGTTACTCTCCCTTACCATAATTCACCTAATAACCATTCCAGGAATTATGGTCTATGTACAACACAAATTACAACTTTATAAAGTGAGTAATACTGTAAGATATTTAATGGCAACATACCAATTTTATACCTAGATATTCCATTTTTATTGCTGCATATTGAATCAATCTGGGAAACTGTTGAGCCAGATAATAGGCTTTG
Organism: Mauremys reevesii; assembly: GCF_016161935.1. Taxonomy (NCBI): domain Eukaryota; kingdom Metazoa; phylum Chordata; order Testudines; family Geoemydidae; genus Mauremys; species Mauremys reevesii. The sequence goes on from NC_052624.1 coordinate 243,839,172, forward strand.
CCTTGGCAATGTTTTTAAAGCCCTAGGAGCAGAGAATAGGGTGGAGCTGGAGGACAATAAATGTAGCTTGTAGTTGAAATTGCGGTCAATGAGGTTTGAAACATAGAGAAAGGCATAGTCGGTGAAAAAGTAACAGAAAGATTGGCTTGAACAAACCAGAGGAATTTATGAGAACAGAAATGATCAACCTCAGAAAAACCAAGTGATCCTTTGTGGTATGATCAGGGATCAGAGGCCATTTTTGTTAATGGTTGCAATTCTTTTTAGAATGTTTTCTCTCCAGGAGTGGTGAATGTTCATTTGCATGGCTATCTGTTGACACTTTTTGTTGCCAAAGACCTGATGATTGTAAGTCTGTGGGCTTGTCTACACTGGCATGCTAAATCGGCACCATTGCGATTGACGCCGCAGGGTCAATTTAGCAGGTCTGGTGAAGACTTGATAAGATGAAGGCAGAGCAGTCTCTCATTGACTGCAATACTCCACCTGCCTGAGAGGCAGAAGCTAAGTCAGCGGGAAAGCATCTTCCGCCAACATAGCACCATATAGACACTGCTTTAGGTCAATGTAAGCTATGACGCTCACGGGGTGGTTTTTTCATACCCCTGAGTGATGTAACTTACATCGACTTAAGTGGCAGGGTAGATCAAGCCTTACTGTTGGTGACTTCCTAGCCACCCTGATTCTGGTTAACAAGATTGTTAAGGGGGTCTTACTGTTCTCTGGGCTAGGCAAACTGTTCTTACAACTTAACAGATCTTCCCAAGGTTGATCTGAGTTAGTTTGAAAGAGATATGGAAGCATAATATGCTGTGATTCACCTGACTTTATTTTGATTAGGGGTGGGCAAGCGGGATGAATAAATAAGGAAACCACTCACACAACACGTTTTGTCCTTGTAATATTTTTATTAGCACAGTTAGCAAAATCACAAACACTTCAACCCAGCAAGGAATGTAGAGATCATATAAAATGTGTGTCTGAGCCTCCATATATTCACAACCATTCTTTGTGGATAATCCCAAAATGTTAGTCATCATCTTCATCATCATCCTGACCATCATCATCTTCACCAGTCATCATCTTCCTGGCATTTCCCAAGGCATGCAGGCCAAGATTCAGCTTTTATAATGTGTTACGCTGATCCCCGCTATGCCTATTAAGTATCCAGTAGGGGTTTCAGCCCATTTTCCTTAAGTGTATTTCATCATCCTACTAATGTTGGGGTGCCCTTCTCCTATAGGTTACTAGACCTTTTATTGCAAGTTCATTGGCATAAACATCCATTAGTTATCATGGCATTCTTGTGGCTGGATATCTGCTAAAGTTCCTAACTTAAAATATCTCAAGTTGGTATAAACTGGCATCTTGTAGTTACCTGTCAGCAGTTTAGTCATACCCATTTATTACAGCATTCTATTTTATAATATTTTATGATCTGGGGCAGGGATTGGCAACGTTTGGCATGCGACTCGCCAGGGTAAGCCCCCTGGTAGACCGGGCCGGTTTGTTTACTTGCCGCATCCGCAGGTTCAGCCAATCGCAGCTTCCACTGGCTGCGGTTTGCCGTCCCAGGCCAATGGGGGTGGCGGGAAGTGGCGGCTTCCCGCAGTGGGAGCTGCGATCGGCCGAACCGGTGGACATGGCGGTAAACAAACTGTGCCAAACGTTGCCAGTCCCTGATCTAGGGTTACTTCTGATTTGCCGCTTATGGTAAGGCTTTTGGTGTCTTATGCCTTGATTAGTTTAGCTAAGCTATTGTCTCATAGGCCTTGAGGCTTGGTCTCATTGCGTTACTACCTTAATTTATACCTATGCTTTACCTAGCAAATACCTATACCTATAGGCTACAATTGGTAGTCCTGAATTGTTAAAGCATTTTTGATTTTGTGGCTTATATAGGGTTGTGTGAGAGGCCAGACTTTTTACAACCTGTTTGTGAAGATGAATGAGTGAACTTTTTACAATATATGTATGAAGAGTAGTGAAGAATAATTTACCAATGTTACTTTGGGTTCATCAATTTTTGGGTGCCCAGTTTGAGACACCTCAATGGGTCCTGATTTTGTGAGGGTGTGCACTCAGGACTCTGAAAATCAAGCCCCTTCAAGATGTCTCAAGTTGGACTCCCAAGATAACCAATCCCAGTGGAAAATCTTGTTTTGTTTTGTTTTGCAGAGCCTATGTTGTTGTTTTTTGTAGAGTTCTGAGAGAATAAATCAATGAAGTTCATTGACACTTTGTGTTTACAATGAATGTTTTGATACAGAGTCACTAAAAATGCACCTGTTTAATGGGGGTGGGGATGCATATGTAAATTGAGTGGTGAGAGCTGTTTGTAATGATGGCTTGTGTTAATGTTTGGGGTTTTATATTGATGTATTCAATGGTGAATTTTCTCCTGAATTGCACTTAGCAACACTGGACCACATTCTAGGCCCCCATATGGCCTCTTTACACTGCTCCGGCAGCACAGAGTGATTGTAAACTGATCACAATGGCTCATTGGAGGACACCTCCCAAACCTCCCCTAACTTATGACCAAGAGCTGCACCATTTCCCTTAGCAGCCTGGCTTCTGGGTGATATAAAGTCACCTTTTTGTCACCTCCAGGGAGGTGCCTCCTGAGAGATGCAACATGGAATCATGTCCATTATTAGTAACTAGATATTTTTGGCAGGAACTCTTTTAGAAAATTATAAGAAAGTTCAAGGAAGAAATATGTTACAGCTTTCAATGTACATTACATATTAATATTGGTTAATGCTACAAATTCTGTCCATTGACAACACAACTTCTTTAAGCAGCTGGATTTTCCTTGGAGCTCCCCATCTAACAACTAACCAGCACTGACCCTGCCTAGGCTCTGAGATCACATCCTGAGGTAGTATGGCTACAGGCCAAGCGTAATATTTGTCTTCCTTTAGTGTTCTCACTATTTTTTTGCCAACCCTCATAAAAATTTCTTTATCGGTCTGTGTAAATGTTTTGTGGGACCTTACCATGTGCGACAGACTCCATGACAATAGCATTTTACACATCTCCAGTGGTTAGGTTTAAGTTCATGGTGCAACAATGTGAATTCATGGGAGGAGGAAGTAGGGAGGACTTACAAAATAAAATTGCATGCATTTGCCTAAGTCCATCTTTCTAAATGATCACCGTTTGTATAGAGAAAACCTCTTGCTATGTACAAGGACCATCAAAACTGACTTCCACCTTCTTGCAATAAGGTACCATCATTTTTTAAACAATTTGCTTTGGAGCCTAATAGGAAAGAGACAAATATGGAAGTCCATGGTAAGTTTTTATAGTCCTTATTCAGGTAATATTCCCACTGAACTCAATGGAGTTCTGTCTCAATAATAACTTATTAAATTGTGAGTAAGGTCTTTAGGGTTTGGCCCAAAGGTTGTAAATCAATTTCCACCCTTTTCTACTGCTTTACTTCTATCGCTTTAACAATCAGGAAACAAAATTTAATATTAGATACTTAAATGTTCATTGTGTTTACACAGTATGTTTCTTTCAGCTATTGTTAAATCACCAGATAATACACCTTGCTGAACTCTAGTTTTCTGTAAAATATTTTATGGGAGAATCATGTACATTAAGGCTTTTTGTGTAACCTATTTTAAAACTTGAAAGTGCTGCACACAGAATATTCCAAGCATTTTCATTTCAAATTCCATTTGCTCCAAATAATTTTCATGAGCTAGCAGCCATTGGGGAGCCCCTGAGCTGTTGCTAGGCAATGTGCTTTGCCATGTAAATGCTTACCTATGCTATGCTTCTGCAATGCCCCTGAGGCCATGTGGCCACCGATGGGGAGCATCTTGTTATACAGTCCGGTCAGGTCCAGGGTTAAGGAGATGCCTTTTGATATTAACAACTTTGCCATTTTTTACCCAGTCTCTACTCTAACAGGTAGGGAGAAGTTACTGAGAGAATAGTGCTTGGACAGCTCCAGTCATCACACCTTGAGTCAAATTTCAGACATGGGGTATGCTCCAGTATGGAGATGTTATTGCTTACTGTGGATGATTATCTCCTTTAAGAGATGAATACTGGTAAAATGTTGTTTCTGTTATTGTTGTTGTAGATTATCAGCTGCCTTTGATATCACTAACCACAAGGTTTTGTTGGATGACACCAAGCTGGGAGCGTTTCAAGCACTGGAGGACAGGATTAGAATTCAAAACAAACTGGACAAATTGGAGAATTGGTCTGAAATCAACAAGAGGAAATTCAATGAAGACAAATACAAAATTCTTTACTTTGGAAGGAAAACTCAAATGCACAACTATAAAATGGAGAATAACTGGCTTGGCAGTAGTACTGCTAAAAAGATCTGTGGGTTACAATGGATCACAGATTCAAGATATGTCAACAATGTGATGCAGCTGTGTAAAAAGCTAATATCATTCTAGGGCGCATTAACAGGAGTGTTGTATGTAAAACTAGGGAGGTAACTGTCCCATTCTACTTGGTGCTGGTGAGGGCTCAGCTGGAATACTGTGTCCACTGTGGGGCACCACACTTTAGGACAGGTTAAAAAAATTGGGAATCTTTAGTCTTGAGAAAAGAAGATGCATGTGGGGGGTGTCTTGATGGTTGCACAAACACTGCAAATGTGATGGCCTCAGGATAGGAGAGACAGAAAGGTAGGTGAGGTAATTTTTTTTATTGAACTGATGTCTGTTGAGAGAAGATACAAGCTTTTGAGCTTCATAGAGCTCTTCCTCAGGTCAGTCTTCAAATACGTTAAAGGCTGTGATAAAGAGGGCGGTGATCAGTTGTTCTCCATGTCTGCTGAAGGTAGGACAAGAAGCAATGGGCTTAATCTACAGCAAGGGGGATATGGCTTAGATATTAGGAAAAATGTTCTGACTATTCAGGTAGTTAAGCTCTGGAATAGGCTTCCAATGGAAGTTGTGGAATCCCCATCACTGGGGGGTTTTAAGAACAGGTTGGACAAACACCTGTCAGGAATGATCTAGGTTTACTTGGTCCTGCCTATCCATAAGGAACTAGGTTGAAGACTTCTTGAAGTCCCTTTCAGCCCTACATTTCTATGATTCTGTGACTCTATGACTTAACTGCAACGTTTTGCAGGAATCGGTGGGTTGAGGCCCTTCAATAGATTTGCTCCTTCCTCTCATAGCAGTCCTGAAGGCACCTGGTTTGGTGCATTCATTCTTCATCTTCATGGATGCTCATGTGTGCAGGATTCCATCTTGTCTCCACTCCTGGTCACTTTATATGTGCAGTCTGTAGGGGAAATAGTAAATCATCTTGGTTTGCAAGACACTTGGACATATATGGTATCTCATTGTCATCAAACTAGGATATTGTGGTTTCTGTAGTCTTTCAGAGCCTAAGAGAGAGAAGAAAATGGATGGGAGAAACTATCTTAACCTCTGCCCAGATAAGATGGAACTGATGCCAGTAGGTGCTGTAATGTGAAGCATTTGGATAAATAATGTGAGGGTTGTGACATCTATTGAGGTAATATTGGTTTCAACTGGATTTGCAGGTACAATAGCAGCTATGGAACAGAGTAAACTGTATAATCTATGGCTGTGAGTATCACTTCTGGATGTGGTGCTTACCACAGTGATCCATCCTTTGGACCTTAGAGTCAGATTACTGCAATCTGCTCTTCTTGGAGCTATGATATAGCACTTGATTACTGTGGTAGTGAGTATAGAGATAGGCCCCTGATTCAGGAAAGCATGTAAGCAGGTGTTTAACTTTAAGCAAGTGTTTCAGTCCTAACGACTTTGTGTGTAACACTCAGTGGGAGGTAAGTATCTGCTTAAAGTTAAGAATGTTGGACCAGATCTTCAGCTGGTATAAATCAGTGTAGCACAGTTGAAGTCAATGGAGCAATGCCAATTTACACTAGCTGAGGATCTGGCCCAAGCATAACTGCTTTCCTGGATAAGGATGCCTTTGTGTCTGCGGGACAATTGTCTGAGAGTATGGTCACACAGAAAGCTTACTGGCTTGTTTTATGTGATTGGAGCTTTTGTTCTGGGGCAAGGGCAGGAGGGTTAATTATTGGGGCCTCTTATGTTGGAAGGCTTATAATTTTGTGTTTGTTTTATTAATGTCAATGCTTGGCTGTGGGTGCCAATAAACATTTCTAAATAATTATGTGCTCAGAAGGCTCCAAGTGTCATAGCACTTGAGTGCTCAGAGAAGTGTATTGCCTGGCAATAATCCAGGGCGCCTTCAACAGGGGCTAGCTTAACAAGGGAAAAATAAGTAGTTTTGCATATGCAAACTCCCACTGAGTTCAGTGGAAGTTGTGCATGTATATCTAAGGGGAGAATTTGCTGCCATGTATCTTTTGGGCTTTTTTGTAATTTGTACAATAAATGTACAGTACAGTAACTGACATGGATGTTATGACAGATATGGGACTTGGGAAGGGTTATGAGTTCAAATGACTACACTGACATGTGCCGGAAAGGCATAGACTTTTGGGACAATACGTGTTAAATGGGTTTCCTGGGGAATCCCTGGGGAGTGGGTAATGCAAATTCCACAAAGGTGGTTATGCAAAAACCCAGTCTTTTGAAGCTACACCATCAAGAGAGGGCCATTGACTGATAAGTACCTGTTCACAAAGACTGCAGATCAAAGGCCTAGGAAACAGCTGAACTGTCCAGTTGGTTCTGGTTCCTGATCTAAGAACTGACATGAACTTGTAACCAAGGGGAAAAACCCAGTTGTGGGGTTTGAAAGACTGATGTCTAACAAGGGAAAAATACACTGGAGCTGGGGGTGACCTCTGGAAAGCTTTTAGCCCCTGTGTATGTTCCTTTATTGGGTTTTTTTTTTATGTTTTCTCTGTAGTGCTTTTGCCCTAAGAATAAACACAGTTTGCTTTGTGGAGGCTGGTTGGTAACTGGTATACACTGTTATGGCCCCTGGAAAAAGAGTTAGCCACAGGTGCTGGACCCCAGTCAGACCTGCAGGGAAATTGCAGTGAAGCACAGTGGGATTGCAACCTTAAATTCCTGGTCTGAAGGGAGAGAGACAGGAGTCTCTGCCCCAAGTGAAGAGATGGCTGGGAATCCTAAAACCTTAAATGGGTGCCCTTGATGAAGACTAGCAGAGGGGGTCAAAAGTGCAGTTAACCCTGAAACTATGACAGTTATGAACATGTAAATTATCTTCTAGCAAGTTAGGTGTGAAGAAAGCCCTAAATTAGCCTTTATTTTTTTGCATATAGAGTTTAGATAATTCATATGGTTTAAAAAGAAACTTAGTTTCAGAAATAAAGGATGAGGCCCATGCAAACCTTCATTTGCACACACAGATCCGTTAAAATGTGAGTACCTTTATGTGCAAGATGGATATTTGCACACTCAGTTAACTAGTCTGCCCATTCACACATGGATTTGCACATGCATGTTTTTTGTGCCTGGAGCTCTCTATGTAAGATTGTGGTGAAATCCTTATTAATTATGTTTATCTGTTGCTTACTCTGCTTTGTGCAGTACTGTGGCCCACTGCAGTGCTCCCTACCTTGAGCAAGGTGTGTATTGTATGTGTTAGACAAGGCTGGTAAGTAGTTAGGACTAGAGGACACATTATCTCTCTAAAAAAACAAGGAGTCCGGTGGCACCTTAAAGACTAACAGATTTATTTGGGCATAAGCTTTTGTGGGTAAAAATCCTCACTTCTTCAGATGCATGGAGTGAAAATTACACATGCATGCATTATATAATGATACATGAAGAGATGGGAGTTACCTCACAAGTGGAGAACCAGTGTTGACAGGGCCAGTTCGATCAGAGTGGATGTAGTCCACACCCAATAATAGATGAGGAGGTGTCAATTCCAGGAGAGGCAAAGCTGCTTTTGTAATGAGCCAGTCCCTATTCAAGCCCAAATTAATGGTGTTAAATTTGCAAATGAAGTTTAGTTCTGCTGTTTCTCTTTCTTGAGAACACCACAACCTGCTGGGTGCTCAGCATTTCTGAAAATCTGGCCAATTCATTAAGTGCTGTAATGGAAGCTGAGTTTATTTGAAAATCCAGCCCCAATTGTGGTGGTTGTGACCACTTTTGAAAATCTGTCCCTTAAGATTGATGTCACTGAATTACATAAAAGTTTTAAATCCAGAAATATTCTACCTCTTAACAAAATCCTTCAGTGAAAGCTGTTGACTCATAAAGAGGGCACAGAATTACTCTCAATTATAGGGATGTTCCTCTTAGCATATTGAGTGAATAACAGGGTCTCACATTTCTATTCTGTTATTAAACAAACCAACTCTGGGTTAGATGCATTTGCCTTCCTGTGGTTATTTAGTTTTATAGAGAGTGACTTCAGATGACTTCTGTATTAAGGAAAGTGGATCAAAGTTAGAGGTCTTTAACTAGAGTTGTAAAGGAAGCTATGGCAAAGTGAATATCTCCACAAAATGCTGGAGTAGCAAACATCTTATCAAAAAGAAAGAGAAAATGGGACAGAGGAAAACTGCTGACTCTACTAACATCTGCTGCATGTGGCTCAGCAGATGCCAGTCAGGTCAACATTTAAAAAAAAACAACAACCACCTTCTCCCTCTGCTGATGTGGATTTCTTCGGCAATATGCCAGGAGGCTAGTTATGATGCTTGTGGAAAATAATCCTATAGTGAGAAGTCTTGATTTTTATAGCAACTTTACTGGTACGTTATCCAGGTCCAGGTTAGCCCCAAAAAAGGGATACGTGCTTGTCAGTTGTTTTCCAAAAGCACAAGAGTTCTATTTTAACAATTTTGCTATTTTATCTATTTAAAAATAATAGTACTTTAACTCTCCAGTAAATCTGGTTGAAAATTTTCAACAAAAATCTTTTATGATTTTTTTTTAAATTTTCATCCCCATTCTCCCTCATCACTATTTTTGAACAGCTTATAGAAAGGAGAACATTTTAAAAACTTTGAAATTTCAATAAAAAATCATGAAAAAATTGTCAGTTTTTCAGCATTTATGATCAGCTCTATTTTGATAGTACCATTGCTATTGTTTTGCCTGAAACCAACGTGCCTGTGGTCACCACAGTGTTGATTTACACTAACGTATTCATTTCTGACACTCATGCTTTAAATTTCACAGGTGTACAGGGCAGTGAGTAACATGACTGTCTGTGACTGCCCTTTGCAACAGCTAATGGGCTGCCAAGGTTTACCTCTACATAATGGCTACCTGGAATTGAGTGGAAACACATAATGATGGCAAGAAATTGGTGTAACCTTCACAGGTGAAACACCTGGAAATGAATCATCACAACAGCATGTCCTGCCATCCAGTGTGAACTCCAAAAACCACATCCCTGAAACTCTGGACTAGCTCTTCACCTGGTGTAAATAGGTTTTGGTGGAGCTATGCTGGTTTATATCAGCTGAAGATCTGACTCTGCATGTCCATATGATGTAATGTTTTTGGATCATTAGAAATAGTTTGGTGCTTTTTCTAAATCGGCAGTATTGGCATCAAAATTTTAGTCCAGATTCCTACATTTACTGATGACCTCTGTACCTTATACAGTAAAAACTCACCAGTTACCACAGTATTGGAGGTACTAGCCTTACTTTCTTTTCTAAGGGTATGTCTACACTACAAGAGTAGTTCGATTTAACTTAGGTCGAATTTGTGGATTCGACCTTATGAATTCGAATTTGTGTATCCACACTAAGGACACTAATTCGACTTTGTGAGTCCACACTAACGGGACAAGCATCGACATTGGAAGTGGTGCATTCTGGGCAGCTATCCCACAGTTCCCGCAGTCCCTGCTTCCCATTGGAATGCTGGGTAGAGCCCCCAATGCCTGCTGGGGGAAAAATGTGTCGAGGGTGGTTTTGGGTAACTGTCATCATTCAACCGTCACTCCCGCCCTCTCTCCCTAAAAGCGCCGGCGGGAAATCTGTTACCGCACTTTTCTGGTCAGTGACAGCACGGACGCCACAGCACTGCAAGCATGGAGCCCGCTGCGATCATCGCTGCACTTATGGCCGTTGTCAACTCCTCGCACCTTATCGTCCACCTCTTCCACAGTCAGCTGATGAGAAATCGGGCGAGGAGGCTCCGGCAGCACGGTGAGGACATGAAGTGTCAGAGTGGCACAGACCTCTCACAAAGCATGGGATCCCGCGCCGCGGAGATCATGGTGGCAATGGGTCATGTTCATGCTATGGGACGGCGATTCTGGGCCCGGGAAACAAGCACGGACTGGTGGGACCGCATAGTGCTGCAGGTCTGGGATGAATCACAGTGGCTCTGAAACTTCAGGATGCGTAAGGGCACTTTCCTTGAACTGTGTGACTTGCTGGCCCCTGCCCTGAAGCGCCAGGACACCCGGATGCGAGCAGCCCTGACTGTGCAGAAGCGAGTGGCCATAGCCCTCTGGAAACTTGCCACGCCAGACAGCTACCGGTCAGTAGCGAACCACTTTGGCGTGGGCAAATCTACCGTGGGGGTTGCTGTGATGCAAGTAGCCCACGCAATCGTTGACCTACTGCTCTCAAAGGTAGTGACCCTGGGAAATGTCCAGGTCGTCATAGATGGCTTCGCCGCGATGGGATTCCCAAACTGCGGTGGGGCTATAGATGGCACTCACATCCCTATCCTGGGACCGGCCCACCAGGCCAGCCAGTATATTAACCGAAAGGGCTACTTTTCAATGGTGCTGCAAGCACTGGTGGACCATAGGGGACGTTTTACCAACATCTACGTCGGGTGGCCGGGCAAGGTTCATGACGCGCGTGTTTTCAGGAACTCTGGTCTGTTTAGACGCCTGCAGGAAGGTAGTTTCTTCCCGGACCACAAAATAAGTGTTGGGGATGTGGAGATGCCTACAGTGATCCTCGGGGACCCAGCCTACCCGCTAATGCCCTGGCTCATGAAGCCCTATACAGGCGCCCTGGACAGTGACAAGGAGCTCTTCAACTACCGGCTGAGCAAGTGCAGAATGGTGGTGGAGTGTGCTTTCGGATGTCTCAAGGGGAGATGGAGGAGCTTACTGACTCGCTCGGATCTCAGCGAAACCAATATCCCCATTGTTATTGCAGCTTGCTGTGTGCTCCACAATCTCTGTGAGAGCAAGGGGGAGACCTTTATGGCGGGATGGGAGTTTGAGGCAAATCGCCTGGCTGCTGATTACGCTCAGCCAGACACCCGTGCGATTAGAAGAGCCCAGCGGGAAGCGCTGTGCATCCGGGAGGCTTTGAAAGCTAGGTTCCTCAGAGAGCAGGGTAACCTATGACTGTCCAGTCTCTTTACAGAGAAGCTGAACCCGCCCCTGTTTCAGTTACTATTCACTTTTTTCAGCGGTTACATATCCCGTTCACCAGGTTTCCCCCCTTCCAACAGACGTTTAAAAATAAAGTTATTGGAACATTTTTAATTAACAAAGTTTTCTTTACTAACGAATTCACGTTAAAGGGTTCAAACAGGGACGCAGACTGTGGTGGATACGGTGTGCAGTGATGTACAGACCGCTTCTACACTTGAGGACTGACAGGCTCCTGCTCCTACAGCGGTCTCTGGGGGGAGGACGGTTACAGGAGGGTGTGCAGGAATGGGTGGGTTTGCAGGAAGGGGTGAGGGGTGTGTGGGAAGGGTGAGTAGGTGTAGGGGGATGATGGCTCTGGCTGGGGCTCAGGGCATCGGAGAGGTTCATGGCTAGGGTGGAAGGGCATGGTAAGGGCAGCCTGCCTTGCCATTTGTGGATGCCAGGCGCTCGGACCCTGGGGCAGCTTACACCTCCCAGACTGACCTGGGGCAGCAGACACCTCCCAGAGTGACCCGGGTGCCTAGTGACTGCACTCTGTGTGTGACCTGCTGTTGATCCTGCCCCCATGTCTGTACCCTGGTAATGGTGGCTGTCCTATGCAATTAACAAACCCCTATCTCCCCTTCACACAAAGTCTTCTGCAAAGAAACATGACGGAAACAGTAATGAACAGCAAACTATTTTTAATACTCAACTACACAGTTGGGGGATGAAACTGGGATTTGGGATTGGGTGAGCCAGGAAGGGAAGCAATTCTCATACTATAGGGAATGAGAGCTGTTTGGTACATGAGCGCTCTGCTGGGGTGGAGTGACAGTTTTCACGGCCCCTAGCGCCCCTCCTTCTTGTGATTTTGGGTGAGGGGGGGACAGGACTTTGTGGCGGGGGAGGGCGGTTGCAGATACAGTTCAGGGGGGCTCTCTGCTCCTGCCTGCGGTCCTGCAGAACATCCACAAGGCGCCGGAGCGTGTCTGTTTGCTCCCTCATTAGTCCAAGAAGCGTTTGAGTAGCCTGCTGGTCTTCCTGCCACCACCTGTCCTCCCGTTCGCTGTGTGAGCGCTGCTGCTGAGAGAGGGTCTCCCTCCACTGGCTCTGCTGGGCCGCCTCGGCTCTGGAGCAGGCCATCAGTTCAGCGAACATCTCGTCCCAAGTCTTTTTCTTTCGCCGCCTAATGTGCGCCAGCCTCTGTGAGGGGGATGCCGGGGCAGTTCGGGAAAGAGCCGCAGCTGTGTGATGGGAAAAAGGAAGTGATTTCCTTGCAAAGATACATGTTTGCGAACACTGAACACAGTCTACTCAGTTTCTGTGAACAAGACCATACAGGGCACCTAATCTCATGTGCTCTCAGGACAAGTTCAAATTTTCGGCATTCGCTTTCATTGCCTGGGGTCTTGCACTGGAGATCGGACAAGCAGGGCAGCAGAATCCGTGTAGCAGCCAGGCCTGGTAAGCCGTAAACTTTAGGCTGCTTAACAGTTAATGGATAGCAGTGCCCTCCTGCTGCAGGCAATCTGGAAAGCATAAAGTCTGACCCTGTTCCAGCCCCTCGCGGCTGTCCCCGGGAAAGATCCCTGTATGCTTTTCCTCTGCAGCCTCCACCACGTGGCTGTTAAACGACGGTCATTGTTATGCAAAGGAAAAGTCAAGCATTCACAATAGTAACATTACAGTAATTCCCCTAATTAGATGCAGCAGTCGCCGAGCGAGATCACCCTGAGGTGGGTCACTAGGAGAGACAGAGAGCGCATGCTGCGTGAATCCCTGCACAGACCAGGGCCCTATGCTGCCATGCTGGTCGAGGCAATGCTCCACTGTACCTCAGGATGGCCTGGCGCGGAAGAGTGTGCTTCCACGGAGCACCCAATAAGGCACCTCTCCCCAGGAACCTCCTGCGGAGGCTTTTCGAGTACCTCTACGAGAGCTTCATGGAACTGTCCCAAGAGGATTTCTGTTCGATCCCTATATGTATTGACCTTCTTTTCATATAGTTTTTATTCCTGTTTTTTAAAAAATAAATGTTTACATGTTTATAGCACTTACCGACTGATCCTTCCCCTGATTCAGAGTCCGGGTTAACGGCCGGGGAGGGTTGGTAGGGGATCTCTGTGAGGCTGATGAAGAGATCCTGGCTGTCAGGGAAAGCAGTATTGTAAGCGCTGTCGCCTGCCTCGTCCTCCACAAACCCTTCCTCATCTTCCCCATCGGCGAACATCGCCGAGAAACTGCCCGTCGACACTATCCCATCCTCAGAGTCCACGGTCACTGGTGGGGCAGTGGTGGCAGACACACCGAGAATGGCATGCAGTGCCTCGTAGAAGCGGCATGTCTGGGGCTGGGCTCCGGAGCGTCCGTTTGCCGCTTTGATTTTTTTGGTAGCCTTGTCTCAGGTCCTTGATTTTCACGTGGCACTGCGTTGCATCCCGGCTGTATCCTCTGAGTGCCATGGCTTTGGAGACCTTCTCGTAGGTCTTTGCATTCCGTTTTTTGGAGCGCAGCTCCGAAAGCACAAACTCATCGCCCCACACAGCGATCAGATCCAAGACTTCCCGGTCAGTCCATGCTGGGGCCCTCTTTCTACTCTGAGATTGCATGGACTCCTCTGCTGGAGAGCTCTGCATTGCTGCCAGTGCTGCTGAGCTCGCCCCGATGTCCAACCAGGAATTGAGATTCAAACTGGCCAGACAGGAAAAGGAATTCAAATTTTCCCGGGGCTTTTCCTGTATGGCTGATCAGAACATCTGAGCTCGGACTGCTGTCCAGAGCGTCAACACAGTGGTGCACTGTGGGATAGCTCCCGGAGCTACTAAGTTCGATTTGCATCCACACCTAGCCTAATTCGACCTAGCCATGTCGAATTTAGCGCTACTCCCCTCGTCGGGGTGGAGTACCGAATTCGAACTAAAGAGCCCTCTAGGTCGAATTAAATGGCTTCCTGGTGTGGACGGGTGCGCGGTTAATTCGAATTAACGCTGCTAAATTAGAATTAAAGTCCTAGTGTAGACCAGGCCTAAGTAGTCTTGAGGGAAATACTGTGGTTTCTCCAATACCAAAGAGTGGTAAATTTGGCTAATTACTGGCTTTTTTACTGGTAGCAGCGTAGGTGTAAGCGTTGCATAGTTCCTCACAGCCAGTAAATCTGCCAATTTGAATGGTAGGTAATTTTGTCTAATCTATTTATCTGGGTACTTGTGTGGCTCCCACTATAGTAATATCTGAATATCTCCAAAGTGTTTAAAATAGAATGACTGCTTGTAAGAGAAATAGCTTGATTAGTTTGTGTGTGTGAAGAACCTTTTACAGAAAGCAAAATCAAAGAGATGAGTTTTGCATTGGTTCTGAATGGCACAAGGTGAGGGCATGTCTACACTGCCCCGCTATTTGGACAGTGTGGGTGTGAATAGCAGCGCTGCTGCGTTGTAACTCCCCTGTGTGCATGCTACAGGCATGAGCTAAAAGGTTTTTACTCGGGCTGTCAATTAATCGCAGTTAATGCATGCAATTAACTCAAAACAAATTAACACATTATTTTTTTTAACAAGTGTTAATTGCACACCTCTGGAGACGAGATTCGGTGGTGGCCGTGCGGGGAGGGAGGCACCGGCTGTGGCAGCAAGCAGGAGGCAGCCGGGGACCAGTAACGCCATAATATCCAGACCAGATGCACAGATTATTGAAATGCCTCCCAACTCCCTGGAGCCGGTCTCGTGCCCCCTCTCCCATGATAATCTATTGATTTGTTTTACATGAGGGAAGGGGTAAGGGCAGGGAAAGGGTGCTTCGGAGCCACCGCCCCAGGACCCCACCCCCCAGGTGACTCCAGAGGTCTCTCCCCCCGCACTAATCGATTGTCACCCTGTCCTGTAGTCTGCAGGCAATTTGGGAGAGCCAGTTAAACACCTTCTGTGGGAAGAGAGGAGCCTGGACCCCTGCCACCTGCACCATCCCCTCCCTGCTGGACAGGGCCAGCCTTAGAGGTGTGAGTGGGGCCACTGTCCAGGGTGCCATGCTCAGGGACACTGCTGTGTGCCTGCTGGACAGGGATGCTCCTCTCCCACCGCTCTGCTCCACTGCTGCTCCCACCTCCTCTCCCACTCCATGGAGCTGCCCCTGGCCAAGCTGCTCTGGACCAGGAGCCTGCCTTCTGTCTGCTGTGCAGAGAGGGAAGTGAGGGGGCTGATGTCAGGGTATCTCACTCCCCTCACCCATGTACCCAGTTGCTGCTGAGCTGGGGTCAGGGAAAAGGGGAAGCCTGTCTGCTGCTGGCTCAAGAGTGAGTGCTGCCCACAGCAACTGCTGCTGGCTGAAAAAGCGTTCAGGCTCCGGAGTGCTCTGCTTAAAGAGACAGTGCTCCCTCAACACACACACACACACACACACACACACACACACACACACACACACTTCCCCTCACCCCAACGCACACTATACTCTTCTCCCCAACACACAATTCCCCCCAATACACACATACACTCTTCCCCCAAGCACACACTTTTCCCCCCAACACATACACACTCTCTCATACCAAACCAAAATCTGAAATGGCGCCCCTGGTGATCCAGAAGTGGCCAGAGGGCTTCCGGATGGCTCTGGCCTCTGGGAAGATGCAGATCCCATGTGACAGCACGAAGCCTGCCTTAAGCCACAGGCTGAGCACCAGGCACCATGAACTGCGGCAGCAGTGCAGATGTAAGGGTGGCAATACACCATATTCCCTCCTTCCTGCTGTGCTGCTGCTGGTGGCGGTGTTGCCTTCAGAACTGGGTCCAGCACCTCTTTAAATACAAATTAAGCACTGGAGGAGGCAGCGGGTCCTGGAGGTGATGGGGGTTGGGGAGCCCAGGGAGTCCGTGAGGGCCAAGGGTGATGGAAGGGTGGGGAGCCCCCGAGGGCCAGGGCAATGTACGCTTTGTATTCTGGCTTATAATTAAAATCAATATATTTGAAAATGTAGAAAACATCCAAAATATTTAAATAAACGGTATTCTATTATTGTTTAACAGTGTGATTAAAATCGCAATTAATCATGACTATTTTTTTTAATTTCGCGATTAATTTTTTGAATCATTTGACAGCCCTAGCTCTTACATTTCATTAATGTAGCCCTGTTGGAAGAGGACTATGTTAATACAAACTAGGAACCTTTCAGTTCACACCTGCAGCATCCACACCAGGGAGTTACTGCCCAGCACTTCGGTGTGCACTGCTATTCACACCTTGGTGGTCCGAACTGTGGGACAGTGTAGATGTGTCCTTACAGCTTATTATCATATCAACCATACTGAAGTTGTTAGGGGACCTGTGCACTACCCACATACCACCTGGATGGGTGCATTGAAAGAACCTAGCTTGATAGAAGTTTGAATGTTCACTAGCCTAAGAGAAAAATAGCAACAGCTCCTGCTCAGACTTTTTAATCTGAGTTGGCTCCGAGTTCAACTCTACCTGCTACGTTCTGTCTCCCAGATCCACTGTACTGCACACACTGCTTCACGCTTTGTTCTTTCTCTCCCCAGCGAGACCCAAATCTCTTGTAGTTTTCTTTATTTGGTCAGCAACTATTTCTCTTAGCCAATCACATTTGTTAGCTAGTTGTTCCCTTTGGGATTTAGGCCCTTAAATACCTTTGCGGATCTTGGCCTTAGTGCTTTCCAGGAGTTTGTTGTTGCATTTTATTTCACACCATCTCCTCAAGGGGACACCGTAGTGTGGTCTCATTTTCTTAAGTTGGCAATGATATTTCTTTCTTTTATTTATTCCTAACCCATTTCACCACTATCTCTCCTCTATATTTTATAACTTTGTTGAACAAAGTGTCTTTTTCTTTTAGTAATCAGTTTCTAAGCATTTTCTATATTACTCTAATTTGCTAAAATTTAACTTTTTCTGAAGAAAAAAAAAAAGGATGAACCAGGAAGTGACATTGTGTCATGCAACTATACACTGATCATCAATGTTCAATTATAACCTGTCATGAAAGGTGATGTGCTTTCTAAGGAATGGATTTACGTTTGCAGTACAATTATAAAGGGGCAGTTCTTTCCCTGTTGTTGGTCAACTTAAAAGGTCAGAGAGACACACAGGGAGACAATGAACAGTTCTGTGCATATTTATGGACTTGATGTGCATGTGGTAAGTACTCTTTTGACAGCTAGTTTTTAAATCCAATCAATCATCACTTAAATACATCATAGTGTATATTCACCTCACTCCTTCATTAGCATTCAGTAGCAATTAATCATCACAGCAGTAGTCCCTAGAAAGTTGAACAATCCATAAGATACATTTACATTAAACATGAGTAAGTGATCATTGAGTCCACTTCAACCATGTCTTCTGTATTGTCAGCTCTTCAAGTGAAAAACATCTATCTATTGATCATCTGCATGATTGATTGGTAAACACAACATGTCTTTTATTTCCCACTGAAGACTGTCTTTGTCAAACCAAAAGGCAGTAGTTTTCAAAAAAAAAGTTTCACGATTTTCAGTCCTGAATCCCATACTATATGTTTTCTTGTACTAATTTAAAATGTATTTTTGCCCTACATTGATTGAAACTTCAGCTACCCTGTTCTGAAACATCGCTGTTTTAGCAGATAGGCTAGGTACCTAAAGCAGAGTGTCAGGTTCTGGAGTTTAGATTTCTTCTTCTGACTCAACCTGACACGAATTAGCATGGCTCTTCTGACTCATGCAGTCATCCAAACCAGGTGAATGCAATTAGCTCCAACCCAGGATCTAAAAGGCATATAAAACTAACAGTATTTTAGTTCTATTACTTTTTAAGTAATAGTACTACTTAACACTTACAGAGCTCTTTACAGAGCTGCAGGAAATTAACTAATCTAAGTTTAATTGAATTGGTTGTTCAGCTCTACTCATGGCACAAAAATATATACTGATAATTCTATCTTTACTGTTTATCTTAAGTACACTGTATACTATGTAGTGTGCAGCAGTGAAATGATATAACCAGATTTTAGTTTGGTTGTCCAGTCTTTTGTACCTACTGGAAGATACCTGTATTTCAAAACCAAAATTTATTGCTAGCCTAAGATGTATAAATTAATGTATAAGAGAATTTACTACCTTGTATTCAGTGAAGATATTAAAGTATTTGTTTTTCATAAAATAGGAAGTTGCTGAGACACTAAGAAGACATTTATTTCTCTTCTTTCATGGTGTTACAGTTAGTAGCTATTATTGGGTTGTTAATGTGATGGAATAGCCAATAACTAAGATATGTGTAAGGCTCTGTGAATATTGAAGGGTTTATTTTTTAATGTATCTGATCTAAATGCTGGTTACTACTTTATCTGTTTCAATATATCTAGCTCTGATACTTATTACTGGTGTCTCATGGCCTTTTTTAATAATAACTGTACATGCATAAATTGTCTCTGTCTTTCTTTTAATATTGGCTTCAGTGGTTGGGCCAGACTCATTCCTGGTGTAAATACTCAGTGCTGACCTGAACATGACACACATGAGCCTGCTAAGCCATTTCCTAGATCACCCCATGCTATCCTTAGCATCCTCTAGTAAACTGAGGTAGCACTTCCTTTTTGGAGCTGTCTGACCACCTGATTTTTTCTGTTTTCTGCCCTCTGTCTCCCTTGCATAAAGTATCTCCTTTCTGTCACAGTCAGTGTCCAAGGGCAGACGTTGGAGAAAATCAAAATAAGTTGTAAATGAATTACTCTGCACACATTAAGTAGTGATCTCATTACAACTTTAGAGCTAGTGAGGGGGTAGGACATGGTCAGCATCTTCTTCCTTGCACAGTAAGAAAGCAGAATTCCAAGTAAAACTGGACAGAGAAAGGTAATTCTGTTTCACGGAGGAGTTTGATATTTCAAAAATTGTTTTCATTCTGATTCACAATGAAAACCAAACATTTCAAAATTCTCTGCTAAAGGGATCCAGGTCTTGGTTCTGGGACAATGTGCCTGCCAGGGTACACCAGAGATGCAGACCCTGGAGGCTCTGGATTCCCCAGCTCCACGGCGGTCTGGCAGTCAAACTGCCAAGAAGCCAAGCGGATGAGCTGGCAGGAAACCTGCCTGTCAGGAAGGGTTCATGTGGACCCATGTCAGAGTTCCATTGGACCTTCTTCAAAATTGATCTGTCTTCACAAAATGTTTACATTTTGACAAATCAGAAATTTATCGTGAAAAATATATTTCACTGGAATTTTTTTGACCATCTCTAATTCCAACCTAGGCTCGAAAGAACTATGGGACTGGCAACCAGGCAAACTGGCCCCGTGGAACGTAGTCTTCCAGTAGCATTCGCGAACACTAAAAGAAAGTGATGTGATCCCCACCATGTGTTTTAACCATCCGCTCTTAGCAATCATGCCCTGCTTTATTGGAATGACTCTGCACCAAACACACAGCCAACAATGCACCACTCCATTGTCTGTCTACCAGCAGAATGGCTCTTACACAGTAAGGGCAGCATTTTGCCCGTAGATTTTATTTATATTCACAAAATGCTTCTCTGAACCCCATTTGTTACATGATACTTTGATTCAACTTTTCTTCCATTTTCAACACTGCATTTTCTTTTTCTTTCTTTCTTTCTTTCTTTCTTTCTTTCTTTCTTTCTTTCTTTCTTCATTGAAAATTGTTGAATCAAATCACCATTTTGCAGAGGGGAAATCATGGGGTGAATTTTTATTTTTAAACTCCTTTTCTCTTTGTAGGAAATTTCAATGAATCATTTTACAACATGATGATAGTCAGTGCAACCAGACGAGCTTGCATTTAAGACGATTAGACAACCACAAACATAAGGCGCTGCTGAATTTCTCAACCCTACGGGCAACAGAAATGGCAGAGCAGATTTCTGGGAAATTTTACACATTGGTACATAAACAGTCTGTCAAGAAATCACACCCTTCAGACGTCTGCCTCTTGACAGTCTTCAAGACATAAAAAAAATTCATAAATGTGATTTGTAATTGCAACATTTACTAGCCTTAAAATACAGAGACTGTCATCACTACAGAAATCCAGGAATGTCAAATGAAAATTATTGAAGTCTGAAGTGCTAGTAATGCAAAGTGGCCTATAGTGCTATACATTATCCAAAGGACTGTACGCTCCTTGGGTCAAAGATCTGTTTTATGTTAGCCCACATCAGCATGGCACTGGGCACTCTAACAGTGCAATAGAAATAATAAAAAGGAAAAGCAATAATAAAAAGCATGCAGTACACACAAAGTAAAAGAGAACTGGAAGTTTGTGGAGTTTAGACATGGATTATTAAAAGCATTGATTGAATGATAAGTGTGAAGAAACTGGAGTGAGGAATGAGAAGGCCAGTGGGCAGGCACAAAGAAAGATGGAGGTGAGAGACTTAACCTTATTAAATGGGTGGACTGGCAATGGGATCCATCACACTTCATCTCTGTGTCACCAGGTCAGGTTGGCAGTGTCCAAAAGCTGCTAACATATTATGGCTGTTCTGTGACTTAGCTCTTCCAAGTGGACAGGTAATTACAATGCAAGACCTGCTCCAATAATTACCACTCTTGTTGGCTGCAGAGAGGCCTAGGACCGGATGAACATGGAGTCAGATCTACTCATTCATACCTGGGGCTAGTATGTCCAAGCTGAGGCATAGTGAGGTGGATGGTATATCCAAATAGTCTGCCCATAGTGGTCTTGAGATAAATGTATCCGTGGATGAATAATGGCCTTCAGAAGCCAGTACTATAAAATTAATCAGAAGGGTAGCCGTGTTAGTCTGGATCTGTAAAAGCAGCAAAGAATCCTGTGGCACCTTATAGACTAACAGACGTTTTGCAGCATGAGCTTTCGTGGGTGAATACCCACTTCTTCAGATGCAAGAAGTCTTGCATCCGAAGAAGTGGGTATTCACCCACGAAAGCTCATGCTGCAAAACGTCTGTTAGTCTATAAGGTGCCACAGGATTCTTTGCTGCTTTTATAAAATTAATACCTTTCTGGTCATTAAATTCACTATTTTAAAAAGTATCAAAAGAAATTATGGTTAAAAAGCCAAGGAGTGGATCAAAGCATAAGAGGCCAAGTCCTGTGGGCAGGGCTGGCTCTAAGTTTTTTGCCACCCCAAGCAAAAAAGAAGAGCGCCGCCCCGCCGTACCCACTCCCGCAAGTGCCACGCTGCTGAACTTCCCCCCAGCGCAGCGCATCTGAAACCCTCACCCCCCTGAGCACTACGCCACCCGAAGCCCCACCCCTGAGCGCTGCGCAAGCCCCGCCCCAATGCCACGCTGCCCGGCCCTGCCCCCGAGCACCACGCCGCCCGAAGCCCCACCCCCTCAGAGCACCGTGATGTGCCCCCGCTCCCCTCCGAGTGCCGTGCTGCGCCAGCCCCCGCCCCCCCAGTGCCGCACCAAGCCCTGCCCTCCTGAGCGCCGCGCCGCCCGAAGCACTGCCATCCCGAGCGCTGCGCCGCCGAAACAAAAAAACCCCCTCCAGCGCTGCCCCGACAAATCAAAACCAAACAAAACAACCCACCCGAGCACTGCCCTGCCCCAAGGTGCTGCCCCAAGCATGTGCTTGGTCGGCTGGTGCCTGGAGCCGGCCTTGCCTGTGGGGAGAGAGGACGGAATGTGTGTGTGATAATTCAGGTGGCTAGGAAGATAATTAGAAAACAGGGTAAAATGGGATAAGCTGGGGAACGAAAACTGTAAAGAATTGAATGGGAATGATAGGGAAAAGAGATTTAAGGAAAAATCTTAATGACTCAACAGAAAACAAGTAAATATAAAAATATTAGACGGCAAAACCAGTGGGGGGAATAAACCCACCTCCACTTAAAGGGGGAAAATTTCCCTGACTAAAAAGAGCTATTTCAGTTTTTCTGCCTTGGCAAGCGTCTCTCAATCTCCTTGGAGGGGATAGCTATTGAATTTGTGATGTGAAGATTTGTATGGAATACATGATTAAGTGGAATGAAACAGCAAATGAGTAAAAATTATATGCCATTGTAAACATTACACCTCTTCAGTCTTCTTTTTCTTTTTGGAATTTTACCTCTTTCTTCCTGGCACAGGCTTTAGAGTTTCACATGATTTGGTACTAAACTTTGCGACTTGTTTCACTTTCTAAACTTTGTTTCCTTTGGCTTCCTTCCAAATACTTTATTCTCCTTTCTTCCTAATCCAGTTCTCACAGCTCTAGCTTTCTGTGATACAGTTTGGTTTTAGCCAAACTTTCTGTTGGCATTTTCTCTGTATATTATTAGCCCTTCCCTGTATCTTGAACTCTTGGTATTCTTTTTCTCTGCTGTTGTCCATTTAATCAAAATTACACTATTCAGGAATTTACCACAGATGGAGAGAGGGGGAAAAACACAGCACATTCTTCTTTGCAAGATTTCCAAAAAGACCACCCCCCCAACCCAGGGTTTGGCTTCAGAATGCCTCAAAGCGTTGTGAACCCACAGATTTATATGTTCTCCTGCATAAAGCTCTGTGAGTTTCTAAACAAGAGAGGTCCCTAGCAGCTAGCTCCCTAAGGCTCTGTCAAAGTAACAACTCTCTTACATAAATATTTTTCAGCTCTAACCCTTTCCATGTGGCTTGTACAACAATACGTTCTCTCTCTTCCTAAAGGGGTGATAGAGGACAAGGATGAGTCTTTTAGTCGTAAAATATGACTGTTACTCTTTTATAAACTTCAGGGAATATTGTACAAATACTGGGGGTGAAAGAAAGAACGAAGAGCACACATTATAGCAGCAGGGGGTTGTGTGTGAGGAAAAGCAAGATTACACGTAGATAGAAGGATAAATATCTCCTACCTAGTAAATAAGGAATTTCTGTAAGTAATTTGTCTGACTGGCAAATTGCAGTAGAAAAATACTGTGTATATATAGGATAGTGAATGTAGATGGTTATTGGTAGCACTACTTCAGGGCTATAATAGAACAATAATAAACGGGAGTCTATATATCTATACATATCTTTATCTACACAATAAGATTCCAGGATTGTCACTCTGTGTGTCCCTCTGAAAGTCTAGAATGTCTGTTGAGTTAGTGTGAAGTGAAGGAAACAACTACAAGCATGGCTGAGAGCTCTTTTGTTCAGATGTCAACAGATTGAATCATCACTGGAATTTGCAGTCTGTTACCATTCAGTTTTTAATTTCTCAGTCAATTTGCCTTTGTGAAATATACCTATGCATTGTATAGCTACACTAACGTATTTATCTATATCATACCAAGAGTCCTAGACCATTGTGATATCAGAGGTATCTCAACCAATCACCGTCTTTAGTCTACAGTTAATTTGCATGCAAAAATTTCCTTGATTGTATGAGGGAAACTGCACAGATGGTGGATTATTTTCAAAACACAACAACACAACAACACAACCAGCAAACATAATAAATGCAAACACACATAGCACCTCACCATAGCACATACTCCTCATTCACCACACACACAAATCAACTTTGTAACCTTGCTATAAAAATTAACACTAATTCTAGAGATATCTTTATACTACACACAAACAAAGGCTTAAGAGGGGGAGTATAAAGAAGTAAGCTCCCACTCATCTGTTAAAAGGGCCCTGCCTTCCTTCCTGGTGGTCAAGTGAGACTCGTCACAGGAATCAGATGTGGAAGCAGCAGGAGGAGCAAGTGCCTGGCTGGGGAAGTTCTTTGGCTTCAGCTGACTTCCTGACTTCAGCTGGAACAACAGCTGCACTTGAGGGGAGAAGATAATGTGTCCCTATCCTCCTTTTCTACATGAAGATGACTCCTCATCAGTTCCCCCCAGCAACGTGGGAGGAGAAGAAAGATACATTTTGCTGCCAGCTCTAAGGGAAGATGAGAAGGAGAGTCATTATATTGCCTCTCCATCCCTACAACTTCCTCTTTCACTCCAGCTTGAAAAAATGCCAGGAACTACCAACTGACCCTGTCAGCTCCCCTCCCTCTGTGCACTGGAGAGGTAAAGGGAAGAATGTGGGGTCAGATGGAAGTGAGTGGGAAGACTGGGGGAGATGAAGGGGGAAATGGAACTGAGAGGGAAAAGATGAACCAGAGGAGAGATTTAGATGGAGAAAAGGGGAAAAGTAGTTAATCATAGTGGAAAACTCAAAGGCAAAGAAAATGAGGCAGAAGAAGTAAATAAAAAAAGTGGAAGTGAAATAAGGCCACGACTGGTTGTACATGGAGGGGGAGGCAGGCTTGCAAAGTGAAAAGAAAAAGAGAAGTGATGTGAGCAGCGATATGCACGCAGGATATTTGCAGACAGGAGAGGAGAGAAACTTCTCTGGTTTTGTGCTCTGGAATGCATTGACTTTGTTGGCCATGGTGCATGTTTGTTGATTCTTTAATTCAGTGGTCCTCAAGCGGTGCCCGTGGGCGCCATGGCATCCGCCGGGGCATTTATGTGCGCCCACCTACTGACAAGGGAGTGCTTCTGCCGGACAACCCGCCACTGAGGAGTGCGACCGCTGGACAACCAGCCACCAAAATGCTGCTGAGAAGCGGTGTCATCTAGAAGTGTCGCTGCTGAAATGCCGCCGAGAACCGGCGTCATCAAGAAGCATTGCCGACGAGAAGCGGCAATGCCAAGAAGCATTGCCGCCGAAATGCCTCTGCTTCTCGGCGGCATTTTGGCGGCGATGCTTCTTGATGACGCTGCTTCTTCACAGCATTTTGGTGGCTGATCGGCCGGTGTCTGCCACACTCTTCTGGGAACATAAATATGCTATTGCAACAGAAAGGTTGGGGACCACTGCTTTAATTTAATAGAACTTCCTTTTGGCAAGTTATAGTTGCATATAGAGAAACTTCCATTATTTTTTGCATAAAGTCTAAATATCTTCTAAAAATGTAGGAAATTATCTTGAGTTTCCAAAATGTGCCAGTGGAAGGTCCCACCCCTTTCATATTGATTTATTGTTTTTATTTACACTAATACAGATTTTGTATCATGGCCAAGTCATAGTCATGTAACAATTCTCTATCTTTCAACATACACTTGATCCAGCACCAGCTAGTGAGGGCCATTGTGGTTAGGACATTTATTTTCTGTATGATCTATACTCTCTTGAGCCTTTAATATAAAGGATCAATGGTGTAAAAATCTGAGCAACATGCCTGGGTGTGTTTATATGCTTCTCAATGGTCACATGCCTCCTGAGAGACTTAACCGGCAACCAGAAAACTCTACTCTTTCAGTGGGATTCAGGCACTGCTTGTGTTTTCGCTACTGGGGTATCTTGGATGGGGGGGAATCAGTGCTGGTCCTGGGGGCCTAAGGCAGATGGGCTGCAGGGCTCTATTTCCATGACAGGGTAGGAGACTGAGAGTCGGTGCCCAGGAAATGTGCCAGAGAAGCCAAGAGAGAAAACAATGCTGCAGCTTGCTGAGACCGAGGGAAGCTTAAAACACCCAGGAGACCAAGAATCTGGGTCCCCCAGCAACACTCTGGTAGGTGGCTGGAAGGGGATGCCCAACCAGATCCATGGCAGCCTGCAAGCCAGGCAACTTATAAATGTTGACTCGTTTCACTGCACTAGACATATGACTTTGCAATTGGCTGTTTTCATGTTATTCAAACGAGCCCTCCCTTATTGACTGATTCAGATCGGTCTGTGTAACTGACTATTGATTTTCAAAGTCCATAGGGAAGAGCTGTTAGAGTTTGAGAAGGGGTATTTGCTCCTCTGGCTCACTGGAGGCCATGGCAGTACCATGGAAGCACACTTTACCTCTGCAACTGTAGACCCTGATATTAGCACTGCTGGTCCCTATGGACTATGGAATCACAGCTCAGAATGATCAGGAGCACATGTATTCTATGGGACTGCTCACATGCTAAAAGATACATGTGCACACAAGTCTTTGCAGGATCTGCACCATATCTTATGTGACAGACCCAGGCCAGTGGGGTACAGGAGTCTGGTAGAGGGCAAATATACTGGTCACTGGATGAGTAGTTTTCTGTTCCCTGAGTGACCAAAGCAGGGGCTGCACTAGAGTAATCAGGAACCTGCTAGAACCAATTAAGGCAGACAGGCTGATTAGATCACCTGCAGCCAATCAAGGCAGGCTAATCAGGGCACCTGGGTTTAAAAAGGAGCTCACTCCAGTCAGGCAAGGAGGAGCCAGAGGAGAGGAAGTGCGTGTCAGGAGCTGGGAGCAAGAGGCACAAGGAGCTGAGAGGGTGTGCTGCTGGAGGACTAAGGAGTACAAGTGTTATCAGACACCAGGAGGAAGGTCCTGTGGTGAGGATAAAGAAGGTGTTTGGAGGAGGCCATGGGGGAGTAGCCCAGGGAGTTGTAGCTGTCATGCAGCTGTTACAAGAGGCACTATAGACAGCTGCAATCCACAGGGCCCTGGGCTGGAACCCGGAGTAGAGGGCAGGCCTGGGTTCCCCCCAAACCTTCCAACTCCTGATCAGACACAGGAGGAGTTGACCCAGACTGTGGGGAAGATCACTGAGGTGAGCAAATCTGCCAATAAGCGCAGGACCCACCAAGGTAGAGGAGGAACTTTGTCACACTTATTACGACAAAGTTTTAATACACCTGTTATAAACATGTTAAAAACTAAGTCAAATTACCAATAAATTACTATAAAAGTGTCAAAGGATAGTTTTACTACAACATCTTGATAGTTGCAATAGTTTTAGAAGAATTTATTACTATAAACTCATATATTTACCATTAACCAATCTAGTTTGTTGTGGTATTTCCCTTGGGTCTGACCAGCTGATAAATATTTGATATATTTTAACATTAATTCTTAAATATATTATTTTAATTTCAACAATGTCCTGAACAATGCAATAACAATTTTAATTTCAGATATTAAACTGATGCTTAAAATGTCATGTAAAAATTGCCTACATATTTTAAACTGTTATTAAAATGACTGATAATTAGGACAGACTATAAGAAGCAAATTATTAAAGATAAGCCTCTCATTAAATTTTAATTTTTGAGACATCCTTATAAAATAGATGATTTGGAAAAAAATCTCAGTGGACCTATGCTACTGAGACAAAATTTAATAATGCATATAAATATCTTCATCGTTCCACTTAATGTAACAATTCATGGACCTAGCAGGTCCGTGTTGTAAATGTAATCAGAGACTGAAGACCATTCTAAAACTGGGAGGGGGAGACTGCATCAATGATTCTTCACGGTGTTCTATCTCTGATTAGAAAGGAGGAGCTTTTCTTATTCCTCACATAACCTTTTAGAATATCCATTAGTTACCAGCTGAAAACTATTCATGAGATTTTATTTTGGGGTTTGTGGTTATTTTCTACTAGAGCACAAGTCAATTCCAGTGTAATATGAGTCTTTCCATTTATTTTAATGGAAGTTGGATTGAACTTAACTGTACTGTCTTTGGTAGATCTCTACTAGGTTTTCATGTTGCATGATACCTTTTTGATTTAAGCGAACTGGTAAATAGCTCTGTTTGAGAGTTCCCTTTATCAAGTGGCTCAATTCTCAAACCAATCAAGTGCTACTTTTCTCACCAAAATATGGGTCTGATCCTCCATTTACCAAAATCAATGGGAGTTTTGCCAGTCACTTCAATGGGAACAGGGATCAGACTCTGTATTTCTAAGAGTTTTCTTAACAAAATGAATGTTTTACTATAGGATTTTGCCATGGTATCATGACTATATGACCATGAAGTTGTTTCTAAATTGTTTCTGATTCACACCCTTGGCCTTTCAATCTCTTGGCATTGATTTAATAGAAGTATCAAAATATCAGTTATATCATCTATTCTTGTTACCACACATTTTATATTCTTGCCATGATAAAAGCAAGCTGAGCCATGTCCTTTAGTCACTTCACGTTTAAGTTTAGAAAGACTTCTGACACCTTTCTGCTAAGTGCATGAGTTACTCCTTTAAGAGAAGCAACTGAGATGTTGATATTGATGTATTAATCTTTGACTCACAAGGACTGATTTCAGTGGGGAGTCCTGCTTCAAAATCAGTGGCATGATCTGGCTCAGAGTTTGCCCCGGAGAATCTATGCTACTCTTAGTGGACTTGAGCTTCATGAGGATAGAATATGAAGACATATGTGAAGAAGCAAAGGTTTCCGCTCAGGATAAGAATAACTGGCATGTATCTCACCTTAACAACTGAAAAACAGTCTAATTGGGAATAATCCAATACAAAAGGTGCTCACATACAGGCAAAAAAAGTAGATAAACATTCTAGGAGAAATGACTAGTCAAATCCCAAACATTTTAGACCTGAGTGCAATATTACCCATAACGGGCCCAATTTGTCTCTGGTGTAATTCTGTTAATTTCAGTTAACACCAGGTATGGATTATAGTTGTCATAATTAACGATAAACATTTTGGAAGGAAGCCATATCTGTCAATAACATTGACACCCTATACTGAACAAACTGTATGTCACATAGAGAGAGAAAAGAAAAACTTTAAGGGTTCTGCTTATATAGGGAATCCTGTATTTACTATTAATATAGACATTGCAGACTGTGCTGCCTAGCGGAAGAGGCAGCAGTTGGACAGATTCTGAGCTGCAATTCAGCCAGAACAGGGGGCCCAGAAAGCAGCCAGCTCTCCCTAATTGCTGATATTCCCAACTTGGGGGAGTTGTCCCCATCTAGCGTTGAGTTGGCACCTGTGTCACCTCTCTAATGCTCTGGGCATTTGGGAAAGATGTCTTGGAGGCTGGAATGCCCATGTGGTCTGATGGTCCCCAGCTGCAAGATGGCCCTTTTGGAGGTAGTTACTGACCAGCATACTTTGCAGCAGTGCCAGGTATTCCAAGACCAGTGTAGAATGAACCCCAGAATTAAGGAGCCAAATCCAGTTCCTGTATATCCTCCATCAACTATGCCTGTGGTATCTTTATGCTGACCAAATCAGCATCAAGATAAACTCTTTATTATGAACTGAAACTATGTACAAGAATGAGATAACAAAACTTCCTACTACTTAACAACTCTTCAAGTTCCTTAAACACAACCTTAACATGATTTGAACAGTCTCTTGGGGCATTTTAGCAGCCTTCCTGATCTGCTGTATTGCAACCCCTCTGTAGGCAAATCGTTGTCTGTAAAAGACTGTTCAGTCTCATGGTCAATAACAGGGTCAGTCTGTGAATAGTTTTAAACTTCTGTGTCTACTCTCACTTCTCATGTCTTGGCCAAGTTCTCAGCTACCTTGATTAGATTATTCTGATTCCTTCATAAGATTTTACCTTCATCTGTGATCACTGACTATGAGCAAGACTCTTCTGTGATCACTGTAACTTTGACCAGTGCCCATCTTGCCAAATTTTCATTGTCTTTGGTTTTTTAACTACAGAAATGGTCTTGCTCTTATACTGTACCAATTTGTCTGATTGTACTTTCTCATACTCAGTAATCAAATATTTATATGTCAGTTATAGAGGAGTTCAGCAGATAACCTTCCACATTGCAGCAGTGTAGCTCTATAGTTCGGAAGTGCTAAATATGGATCTTCTCTTGCATCCATTGCTTTTCTGAGCAAGTTCTTCACTCTACATACTCTACACTCAGCTAATCCTTTGTCGTGAGGATACCTGGGACTAGATGTCTCATGATGAAAGTCGTACATTTTAGAAAAGTCCAGAAATTCCCTATTTTTGAGCTGTGGTCTATTAGTTATTTCTGTTCTTGGATTTCCATGATGTGCAAATACAGATTTGACTGACAACTCTTGCTGGTGTGGTATCTTCAAGTCTATCTACTGCTGGGAAATTGATAAAGTAGTCCATTATAGCAATATGATCATGTCTTCCCAAGTTGAACATGTCAATTCCAACTTTGTCCCATGAAATGCTGAGTGGTTTGTGTGGTATCATTTGTTCTTTCTGCTGGGAATTTCTGTACTTCTGACATCATTCACACATAATCACCATTTTTTGATGTAACTGTTTGTCTGTGGTCAGAATACAACTTCTATAGCTCTTCTTTTGGTTATTCCCAGGTTCCCTTTGTGTATTTGTTCCAATCTTTGCCTTCTCATCACTGTGGGAATAATGAACTGTGTCTCCTTCAAGAGAACTCCTGAGATTACTGAAAGCTAATTTTTATAACTGAAAATAGGTAGGTGGGAAGAACTGATGTTGTTTTCCTCTTTTACTTATAGCTGGCATCACTGCTTGCAGCATTTAATATTTAGCTGTTCCTGTCTCCAATTCATCCTCTATTCCTGCATATACAGCACATGACACTTTCATCATGTTCACATGCATATTTACTGCTTGTTCCAGATCATCAGGATGGATACTGACAGACAGAGAATATGCTCATGAGATTGTGTCTGCCATTACCAAGTGACATCCACGTTGGAACTCCAGAGTCACAGCATACTTACGTATTCTCAAAAGAAGTCATTGTTTCCTCAGTGGTGTTTCTTCAAGTCCCTTTTTCTATATTGAAGTCAGTGGTTTGCGGTCAATTTCTGTTTGAAGCTATGACCATAGAAAAAGTCATGAAATCTTGTACATCCATACACAAGAACTAGTATCTCTTTTTCAATTTGTGAATATGTCTTTATGGCTGTCATAGCCCTAGATGCATATGAGACTAGCAAACAATCAGTTCCATGATGCTGTAAGAGTACTGTTCCCGGCCCTCCTTTTGAGGCATCTGTGGAGTGTTTGATGTTTTTCAATGGGTCAAAAAATTGCAGCATTGGCACATATGCCAGAATGTGCTTTAAATCATTGAACTCTCTTGCATGCTCTGGAATCCATGTCTGTTCAGTGACCTTCTGGAGGAGATGTCTTAGGTGAGTTGTGAATTTGTTGACATAATTCAACAAGAAAGCATTCTACAAATATATTAGAAGCAAGAGAAAAATCAAAGACAGGGTTACTCAATGAGGGGGAAAAACAATAACAGAAAATGGGGAAATGGCAGAAGTGTTAAATGACTTTTTTGGTTCAATTTTCACCAAAAAGGTTAGTAGCAATTGGACATCTCACATAGTGAATGCCAGTGAAAATGAGATAGGATCAGAAGGTAAAATAGGGAAAGAACAAGTTAAAAATTACTTAGACAAGTTAGATGTCTTCAAGTCACCAGGTCCTGATGAAATACATCCTAGAATACTCAAGGAGTTGACTGAGGAAATATCTGAGCCATTAGCAATTATCTCTGAAGAGTCATGGAAGACAAGAGAGATTCCAGAGGACTGGAAAAGGGCAAATATAATGCCAATCTATAAAAAGGGGAATAAGGACAACCCAGAAAATTATAGACCAGTCAGCTTCATTTCAGTACCCAGAAAGATAATGGAGCAAATAATTAAGCAATCAGTTTGAAAACACCCAGAAGATAATAAGGTGATAAGTAACAGTCAGCATGGATTTGTCAAGAACAAATCGTGTCAAACCAACCTAATAGCTTTCTCTGACAGGTTAACAAGCCTTGTGGATGGCAGGAAGATGGCTGTGGTTTAAAACAAATAAAAGGAAGCATTTCTTCACACAACACACAGTCAACCTGTGGAACTCCTTGCCAGAGGATGTTGTGAAGGCCAAGACCATAACAGGGTTCAAAAAAGGACTAGATACATTCATGGAGGATAGATCCATCAATGGCTATTAGCCAGGTGTCCCTAGCCTCTGTTTGTCAGAAGCTGGGAATGAGCGACAGGAAATGGATCACTTGATGATTACCTGTTCTGTTCATTCCCTCTGGGGCACCTGGCACTGTCCATTGTCAGAAGACAGGATACTGGGCTAGATGGACCTTTGGTCTGACTCAGTAGGACCAGTCTTATGTTCTTATGGTATGTCTTGACTTTAGTAAGGCTTTTGATACGGTCTCACATGACCTTCTCATAAACAAACCACGGAAAGACAACCTAAATGGAATTACTATAAGGTGAGCACATAACTGGTTGGACAACCATTCCCACAGAGTAGTTAAAGTGATTCACAGTCAAGCTGGGGAAGGGCATATCAAATGGGGTCCTGTAGGTATCAGTTCTGGGTTCAGTTCTGTTCAATATCTTCATCAATGATTTAGATAATGGCATAGAGAGTACATTTATAAGATTTGTGGACAATATCAAGCTGGGAGGGGCTTTAGAGAATAGGATTAAAATTCAAAATGGTCTGGACAAACTGGAGAAATGGTCTGAAGTAAATAGGATGAAATTCAATAAAGATAATTGCAAAGTACTCCATTTAGGAAGGAACAATCAGTTTCACACATACAAAATGGGAAATAACTGCCTAGAAAGGAGTACTGCAGAAAAGGATCTGGAGGTCACAAGCTAAATATGAGTCAATAGTATAACACTGTTGCAAAAAAAGCAAACATCATTCTGGGATGTATTAGCTGAAGTTTTGTAAACAAGTCACAAGAAATAATTTTTTCCACTCTACTCTGCACTGATTAGGCCTCAGCTGGAGTATTGTGTCCAGTTCTGGGCGCCACATTTCAGGAAGATGTGGACAAATTGGAGAAAGTCCAAAGACAAGGAACAAAAATGATTAAATGTCTAGAAAACATGACCTATGAGGGAAGATTAAAAACAATGGGTTTGTTTTTTCTGGAGAAGAGAAGATGGAATGGGGAGTGGGGAGGGAACATGAGAAGAGTTTTCAAGTACATAAAAAGTTGTTAGGAGGAGGGAGAAAAAATGTTCTCCTTAACCTGTGAGGATAGGACAAGAAGCAATGGGCTTAAATTTCAGCAAGGGCAGTTTAGGGTGGACATAAGAGAAAAACTTCCTATCAGGGCAGTTAAGCACTGGAATAAATTGCCTAGGGAGGTTGTGGAATCCCCATCATTGGAGATTTTTAAAAGCAGGTTAGACAAACACCCGTCAGAGATGATCTAGATCATTGGTGGCAGCTTGAGGCCCACAGGATGTGGTCGCCACTTCCCGCTGCTCTCATTGGCCAGGAACGGAAAACCGCAGCCACTGGGAGCTGCTGGCAGCCGTGCCTTTGGACGGTCAATGTAAACAAACTGTCTCATGCCCCGCCAGTGGATTACCCTGATGGGCCGCGTGTGGCTTGCCGGTTGCAGGTTGCCCACCACTGGTCTAAATAATACTTAGCCCTACCTTGATTGCAGGGGACTGGACTAGAAGACCTCTCGAGGTCCCTTCCAGTCCTATGGTTCTATGAATCTATGCCTAGCAGCCTTTAAATTCCCCTTTTATCTACAGGTAGCAGCATCTTTGATTCATCAGGCAAGATTCTCTTGGAGGTCAGTCTCTCTCTTAAGTATGTTATTTCCATTTTTTGAAATTGGCATTGGGCCTGAATCAATTTAACGTTCTTACATCTCACAATTTCTAATAGTCTCCTCAGCTGTTCCTGGTGTTTAATGGCAGTGCTGCCCCAAATTATTATGTCATCAATGTACACTTTCATGCCTACTAGACCCTCTAGTATCTGGCTGATTGTATGGCAAAATACTTCAGGGGCCAAACATATTCTGTAAGGCAGTCTTAAGAAGCCCTATCTGCCAAATGGTATGTTGAAAGTGCAGATCCTGGAGCTCTCCGTTCCTAAGGGGAATCTGCCAAAATCCTTCACTTGCATCTAATTTGCGGAATAATTTGGCTCCTACCATCTCAGACAACATTTCACGTCTTGTGGTGAAGTGGAAGTGTTCTCTCTTTGTGGTTTTTGTTCAGCTCCTGGGGACCCATTCATGGCCGTACTCCCCATCCTTTTTTCTCTACAATCACTAAGGATTGAACCCAATCTGTGGGTTCTTATATTCTCCATATGATATCATTTGCTGTCATGTTTTGCAGCTCCTCTTCTAGCCTCTTTCCTAAGGCTTGTGGAATTTTTGTGTAGTATGTACCACAGATTCTGTAGCTTCTCTTAACTGTATTGTGTATGTTACAGGGAGGCACCTATTTCCTGCTAATGCACGTTTATATGATGCTAGTAATACTTTCATAACTGGTTGTATGTCATCTTTCTGCCTCTGTATTTAATTAGCCAATCTTCTGAGTTTTCAGTCTCCTCCATTATTATGCTTAAGAACAGCTCTTCCTCTTCACTTGAGGAATCTGTTTCTGCACTTAATACATGCACTTTCCTGTTTTCTCTGCACATTTTAGCATAATGGTTGGGTTTATTACAATTTCTACATATTTGCCTGAATGTTGGGCATTTCCTAAGCTCATGCTGGCTGCTACATCACTGGCATTGCTTTCCATGTTTCTCTCCTTGGTCAGTGTAATTTCTGTGAAGTTTTACCTTTAACAAGGTTATGAGCTCTGTGCCTTTCTTTAGACATTTTATTTGTGTTTCTGTTTGTTCTGCTGTTTGGTATATACATATTGCCCTTTCTAGTGTCAGATACATCTCCTTGGTAGTAACTGTTCAGACTTTTTTATTGTTACAACCCAGGAAAACCTGGTCTTTAATGAGAGAGTCTTTTAATAGTCCATTGTAAGGGTGCAGACTCACCCGGCGGCGCCCCCTGCTGGTTGTCCTCGGGAATTAGCTCACCAGCCCTCTGGAGCGCCCTCTGCAGGCCGGTGTCCCGCTGCCACTTGGCCCCTATGTCCCTCCCGGACCCAGTGCCCTGTTATCTGGGGTGCTTCCCCCCTGGCAGTAACCCCCCAGGCTTAGGGTCTCCCCTCCCTCACCCCTCTCTTCCCCTCACCACCTCGCCGCAGTATACGGCTACTACCAGTCATTGTCTAGCCCCCGCGCCCTGGGGCAGACTGCAGTATCAGCCTACTCATCACTGGCAAGGTTGGGTTTGAACCTGCTGCCTCTGCCTACCCCTAGGCTGCCCTCTGCAACCCCCAGTACCTATTAGCCCAATGCTAGGCCGCAGTCTGGGGCTTTCCAGGCTGGAGCTCCCCAGCTCCTCTGCCTTTCCCCAGCCCTGCTCCACTCAGGTTCCCTGTCTCTAGCTCCCTGCAGCCAGGCCTGTCTCCCTCTACAGCCAGAGAGAGACTCTTTGCTTGAGCTCCTGGCTCAAGCCTTTATAGGGCCAGCTGGGCCCTTGCCTGCTTCCCACTCAGCCTGGGCTGTTCTCCCAGCCCTCCAGCCCTCTCCCAGGGCTGGTTTTAACCTTGTCAGGGCTGGAGTGGATAACCACCCCGCTACATCCATATTCACAGGTGTGACTTTTTAATATTAAGGCAGTGACAAACACCTCTATTATTTCCCCTTCATTCTGCATGCTCATGCTGAACATATATCTCTCACAGGCAACATTTTTTTTCTAGGAACTCAATGATCCTCAAACATTTTCATTATTTCTGCACAGCTTTTCTCTTTCCCCACTACCATCTGTATGGAATTCATTTTACACATCCAGGGCTTCTGGGCTTGACATTGTTACTGTTAAGAGCTCATCCTCCAGCTTGTTTGTCCTTGTGGCTTCCATATCCAGTTCAAATTATTGTTTGAACCTTTATTTTCCAGGCACATTCTGCATTTCCCCTGATTCTCAATCTGGTGGGGGAGTTATTTGCAGTTGCACAGGCTCTGAAGCAGCCATTTCAATCTTACCTTTCTTACTGAGTCTGTCAGCATACTGTGCCTTCTACTTGCCTGGTGCCATGTGGTATCTTACTGATGAGCAGACCGGTGTCAAGATAAACCTTTTATTATGAACAGAAACTATGTACAAAAATGAAGTAACAAAACTTCCTAATGCTCTGTGTGATTGCGGCTTGTCACTGCCCAGTATTGGGTTTCTTTCTGTTTCTGTCCCAGCAGGATGTGTGTCACATGAAACCAAAGACTGCATCTAGAGTATGGAGAAAGTGTGGAATCTCTACACTTCATGGAGGACTTACTCTGTAGCACAATGCCAAGCCGAGAGTGAATTATCTGGTCCAGTGTGTTTCGTTATTAATGCAGGAAACTGGTAGTCAAGATTCCTGGATTCTCTTCCAGACTTTAGCACCAACTTGCTGGGTAACCTTGGTCAGGTCACTTAATCTTTCTGTGCCTCAATTAGCCCATGTATAAAATGGGGATAATATAGTTACCCACCTAACAGCACATCATAAGGTTTAAATGATTTAGGATTCAAAACTGTTTTGTCAACATCAGATGAAAGTCATTATGTAAGTGAAAAATATAATTATAATCTGTTTAAGCAGAAGGGGGTGCCCAATAGTAAAAGAAAATATTGTAATTCTTTTAGTATTCTATAAAAATATATTATTTTAAAAATGTAAGTGATTACAGGAAGTGTCATTCTCTACAAAAGAGAAGATAAAGAAAAATAGTAAGTAAGTCAGAAATAAATGGAGACATATAGTGACAAATGAGGAAAAATAGACATAGATTTTAAAAAGGCATCATTTATGGGCTAACAGATGACTAAAGCAGTGAACTGCATATAAATATGGTACAACAATGACTTTGATGAGTCTTCATCACAAGTCTATGTGCTGTAACTTATGAAATAAAAAAGAACAAGAGGCTAAAGACAAGTTGCTTTACATTATGGAATTAATGAATTACGAAGAACAGCAAGAAAAGAGACAAATCTCAGTGCTTCTCAGTGAATGATAACTTTGGGCTAATCTTAAATATCCTGCTAGATTTATCATTCCCTGGGCCTGCTGAAGCTGTAGCTGATCTTTCCATTGGTCTCTCTGATACCCATGGCTATCATACAAAGGAATGTACAGCAAGGCCGTAACAGGCATGGAAGTGTGGAGGCTAGAGAGGTTATATTTTATTGATATCCAATACTGCAATAATTTTATCCATGTTAGTAGAAATGTGCTAATCCTCACATTTGTTGTAGCTCTTCACACTAAACTCATTTCTGACTTTTCTGAAATGGACATGTATTTTCAAATGTTGATTATAACTACCTTTATGGTCAAAAGAAATAGAAACACTGTTTGCATACTCATGTTAGCGATGCATAGTGCACACATTATTAGACACAACAAGTCCTGCATCTTGGCAAGTGGTTAGACTAGATGACTAGTGGGCCCTTCTAAGCCTATGATTCTATGATTAGTTAAGATTTAAGGGTTGTTAGCCAATACCTATATGTGAGATGGAGTATACACCATATTAATGGGTTTTATGCACCCATTAACATTATTCTATGTTATTAATATAGTATACATTTTACATATATTAGTGCTAGGAAGTTATGTTAACTTAATGTATTATGCTCTCTTCACAATTCTGTTCACCCATGTTAAGTATCCCACAGTACTTTGCAATGTTGAAGTCAGCTTTTGCATTAGAATATAGGAAGCCTGTCAGAGCCAAGATACTTAAATGGTATGGCCGGAGCAGGCTGAGATGTACCCCTGCTCCCAACCAGTTTGGAATGTAGCATCCAAAACAGAGATAAGAAAAGTACAGAACAAAACAAGAAGTTAAGGAACTGTTACAAACTGGTGAATTTGGTGATGTGTAAAGAAATTTGTGTAACTTGTAAAATTGTACTAAAAATACTACTAGCTGAAATGAGTATCTTTTAAGCACACCTTCTGTGTAAGGTGAGCATGCTGTGAGATAAGAATTGCTTCCCAGAAGGAGGATATGTATGTCTCCTTTTCATATTGAGCTACTTTGTCTTTAGACAATATATTTGGCCAATTCAGTTATTTGGTCTCTGGAATATTCCTAAGAATGAATCATAGAATCATAAAATATCAGGGTTGGAAGGGGCCTCGGAAGATCATCTAGTCCAATCCCCTGCTCAAAGATGGACCAATCCCCAACTAAATCATCCCAGCCAGGACTTTGCCAAGCTGGGTCTTAAAAACCTCTAAAGAAGGAGATTCTACCACCTCCTTTGGTAAGCCATTCCATTGCTTCACCACCCTCCTAGTGAAACAGTTTTTCCTAATATCCAACCTAAACCTCCCCCACCGCAACTTGAGACCATTATTCCTTGTTCTGTCATCTGGTACCATAGAGAACAGTCTAGATCCATCCTCTTTGGAACCCCCTTTCAGGTAGTTGAAAGCAGCTATCAAATCCCGCCTCATTCTTCTCTTCTGCAGACTAAATAATCCCAGTTCCCTCAGCCTCTCCTCATAAATAATGTGTTCCAGCCCCCTAATCATTTTTGTTGCCCTCTGCTGGACTCTTTCCAATTTTTCCACATCCTTCTTGTAGTGTAGGGCCCAAAATGGACACAGTACTCCAGATGAGGCCTCACCAATGCCGAATAGAGGGGAATGATCACGTCCCCTCGATTTGCTGGCAATGCTCCTACTTATACAGCCCAAAATGTATGACCCATGAGTGAGGTCAACCAATTGGCTACACCTTTTGGGTCAGTAGGCTGGATATATTTTCACGGTTGTTCCTGTGATAGCAGCTCTTCCAGATGCTTGTCTGGAACCCGTGCATATAAGTACTGAGTCCTTCCTGTGAGAGCAGCAGCCTATTTCTTTCTGGCTCCTTCTCCTCTAGTTCCCTTCACTGTCTTTTTCTCCTGATCATGTCCAGTTGAAGCAGGATCAAAGATCCTTTAATAAAAGTTAGGAGGGAGGGCATCAATCCTGGCCATTAAATTGTGCCATCCATAGGTATATCAATATCCACAAATAACCTTTCTTCACATTTTATTACCATGCATATGATGTGAAGGATGACCATGAAAGCTGTGACTCATCACTTCCAGGAGAGTCAGAAACAAGAGGTTACTCATATTCTTTTGATATGCATACATGTTAGGAAGCCTGGTTATCCTTCCCAAATATAAATATACTTGTCAGTGATACTTCATTGTCTATCTGTGGTCATCATAGCACATGGACATCTTTGGTAGCTTAAAGAAATAAGTGTCTTGCAGCTACTTGTGTGTTTTACATTTTTCACAAAAATCTCAGGGGTGCTTATGTTTCCCATATCATATCACCCACTGGCCCTCCTTCTAAAACTGTAAGTGAATAACTTCTTTTACTCTAAGATAAAATTTAAATATCCTATAATCAATTAATAAGCATCATTGAGTGTTTTGTTTGACTGGAGCATTATTTCCTATTCAGTCTTTGCATCTGAACCATACAGTGTTGCTTTTTGGTTCTCGCTCCCAAAATACTCTTGAGAAGCCATGCTTACCAGATGAGAAGCATCTAACAGCCAGACATGTGTGTTTATTAAAAAGACTATCACTTTTGTGCTAACTTTGATTATCAGTTTCTACACTTAAAAATGAAAATTAAGCTGGTTGGAAAGCCAAACTGCTAGATATCTGAAATCATTACACTGAATTATGTGAATTTCTTTTCTTCAATTCCCTCAAGTGGCATAGATTAATTTATAGAGTGTATGTTTTTAGCATCTGTGAAGTTCTCATGTGAGTAGTCGTACTGAGAATAAAGCTTACAGACTGAAAAGTGAATGAGGTAAAGTAGCCATTAAGAGAGTACTGCAAACATTATTCCCCTTAATGATTTTTGCACACCTGTATTTATGAACATCATTTTGGGGAGCAGGAGTGAAATGGGGGTAATTAGAAAAGATAATTTACTGACACAGTAGGAGATCTATAATTGCACAGTCAATAGAAGCATAAAATGGCATGTAGAAACTGAGGGCAAATTTTCAAGCGATTTGAGTGGGGCCAATGTGTATTCACAAAATTTGCACTCTCGTAATGAATTGCAGTCACAAATCTGAACACTTGTCCTTCTGAGCACCTGATCTGCAACCAGCTACTTAGAAGCACAACTACTGAGATTTGTGTCCAAAATCCACTATGTAAACACAAATTTTCAGCAGAAAAAAAGAGGGGCAGTTCTTTTGAAAATGTTGCCTGAAAATACATATAATCACAGAAAATACATATAACCAATCAAAATACATATAACCAGAGATGTTAATAGCCCAAATCCTGATCACCATTACAAAGTTCCTCTGAATTGTTATGAGACCTCTGGTCTAGCTGGTAGTTTGTTCTTTTCAGCATTTGTTTAACTATTGACATAACAGAACCACCAATCTGTTTCATCAACAAAGAATCCTGTGGCACCTTATAGACTAACAGACGTTCTGCAGCATGAGCTTTCGTGGGTGAATACCCACTTCTTCACTTGCATCTGAAGAAGTGGGTATTCACCCACGAAAGCTCATGCTGCAGAACGTCTGTTAGTCTATAAGGTGCCACAGGATTCTTTGTTGCTTTTACAGATCCAGACTAACACGGCTACCCCTCTGATACTTGACAATCTGTTTCATGACTTCTGGCTCCCAATACCTGAATCATAAGCAGATGCCAACTTTCTGTATCTCATTCTGCCATTTAGCACCAGGCTTGCTAAATTCCTGGGGAATGGCTCCATCATGCAGTAAATTTGTGTTGGGCAAAATATAGCTATTTTGTGAATTATTTTTGTCAAAGAAAAGATTAAATGATACAGCAAAATAGCTGTTCAGAGAGCTATAGCAAAGAAAAGTAAAAGGATGCAGGAATGCTAGTTTGAACTTCAGAGTCAAATGTTAATATTGCTTTTCTAGATATGGGGTAAACATTTGAATTCTGCCTGGAGTTTAAAGGCTGGTAATACAAAATAGGACTTTGAAATGATAGTTTTGTTGCTATATGCAGGTTTGTTGGAAAAATAAAAAGAGGAAGCAGCCAGATGGTAATTCCTATCTTCATCTTATGAAAAATAAATTGCACAATTTTACTTCCATATAAAATTCAGAGAGCTCATTATGGGCCACCTTTACACTGGTTAAATCACCCTTTACTCCATGAGTAGCCCTAATAGTTCTAGAAGTGTGGGGATACCGTAAGAGACGAGTGCAGAACTCAGAGCTGGTTATTAAAATGTCACTCAGTCTTCACTCTAAATTCTGGGTGAAAGAATGGAGAGTTGAGATGCACATCTAAATCCTATCTATGTGCTAACCACTTGAATAGCCAATATATCTCATTTTAATAAATTCTTTAAATTATTATTACCTGTGTAATCCCACCTAGATTATGTAGAATGGACCTATTGTTGGTGATGAAATTATGCTGGGCCCAAAGCAGGGGCGGCTCCAGGCCCCAGCCAAGTGTGTGCTTGGGGCGGCATGCCGCGGGGGGCGCTCTGCCGGTTGCCGGGAGGGCGGCAGGCGGCTCCGGTGGACCTCCCGCAGGCGTGCCTGTGGGAGGTCCACCAAAGCCACGGGACCAGCGGACCCTCCACAGGCATGCCTGCAGAAGGTCCACCGGAGCCGTCTGCCGCCCTCCTGGTGACCGGCAGAGCGCCCCCTGCGGCATGCCGCCCTGCTTGGGGCGGCAAAATGTCTAGAGCCGCCCCTGGCCTAAAGTGAGTTTTGTGCTATTTGGCTGGAGATTCGGTTCTGCTGGCTCTCAGGGAAACGACTGTATAATTTTAAATTTAGTTTTTGTAACTTCTGCCATGGGCCCCTTTATCTCTGGACAGGTGTCCCTTTATGTTATTGTAGAAATCCATAAAATATTAATAATGATACTTGCGTAAAGAGAAGAGGACCTGGTTCATTTTGTATATATAGCAATTGAAACATTATATTTATATAGCAGTTGAAACATGAAAGCATTTGGAGTCTGAAGATGTTTCTGTAAATTTGCATAGAAACCCTTAAAAGATTGGTCAGTGTTACTGAGCCAACACTTTAGATCTCTTTGGAAAATCTCACATACAGGCTGGAGTCAGGTTTTGCCTGAAATGGTAAAAATTACATCATCCATGTCTTTTTAATTTTAGCAACAAGCTTATTTCAGTCAACACTAACAGGTGCTATTCTAAAGAGAATCAGTCAAGGTATTAAATTTCCTCTACATCTGCAGCTGCAATAGCAAGTGATGTATGTTATTTTATTCAGCCTCAAACTGATTTTCTTTCACTTCTGGCAACTATGGGTTTTATCCATATTTCAATAACATTTAATGTACCTTAATCAAATAATTAGACAGAAAAGCATTTCATTAGATTCATTATATATATATATATAATGTATGTATATATGTATAATAATAAACACAAATTCTGTTGCATGAAGCAAAGTCCCATATGAAAAAGTCATTGGGCTTCTAGGATGAAATCCTCTGTTCAAAATCAGCCAGGCATTTATGACTATGCTGGACAGAGCACTGGAGAATGGACATGATGACCTAGAGATTGTAACTCATGTAACTGTAGCCCATAGTTACATGAGTACTCAGGCCCACTGACAGCAATTCCGGGCCCCCGGGCAGAATAGTCAATGGGCCCCTGCTGGTGCCCAGCTTGCTGCTGGGTGCGCTCTTCCGGCATGGCCAGGGCTTCCACATGCCTGCCCAGCTGCCCTTGTCGCCACCAGTACCACCCCACATGTGCCTAGAAGCATAGACGCCGACTTCCAGATTTCTTGGAGGGTGCTCGACTCCCGGCTCTGTCCTAGCCCCCTTCCCCTAATGCCCAAACTCTACCCCACCTCTTCCCACCCCAGCAGCGGCAGTCAGGGGCCCCAGGCCCTTTTAAATCACCTGGGGCCCTGGGCAATTGCCCCCTTTGCCACCCCAATGGCGGGCCTGTGAGTGCTCCTGTTGGTTTCTGTGGGAACACTTGTGTAAGTTAGAGTTGCTGGATCAGGCCCCTAATATGTCTTTTCTACCTCTAGAATCCTTGACTCACAATACATGCATAGCCTTTGAAAACAGTATGTTAGTACATGTCTCATTAAATATGTGTAGGGGAGGCTAGCAGTTGTTCAGATCTCTGTTCATCTGAAAATATCAGAGAGAGGACTAAACAGTTCTTCTTAGCCACTGACCTCAATAATGTAGTGTGGAGCTGTACTGTCCTAGGCGAAACTCTGGGAAATCATATTTGTGATGATGGAACCCTACTCATTCTGGTTCTTCTAGCATGCTCTGTGGAGGTTAAGCAAATGTATGGACCCATCCACTCTGAGATGATGTGTGCCCCTGCGGGCAGACAGAAGGACTTGGATTGTGACAAAACCTTGTGTAGAGTGTGCAGTATAATAGGATCTTAGTGTTTTCCCAGCCCTTCAGAGTTGCTCAGATATCATTTTGTTTGACAATTCCCATGGAAAACCAATTGAAATGTTTCTAAAGAAATATTTTTTTACAATGGAAATTTTCACAAGGAAAAAAATGCCATTTTCTAACCACATCTAGTTTTTAGTGTGTAAGTTACTTCTTTACTGAAGTAGATCTAAGGGATTGTGGGCCTGATTCCTCAATGCTTTGCACCCTTTCCATCCAGATATCCTGGGTAAGGTGAGAGGAAAAGGGTACCATTCAGATCTGCTAACATTTTTCATTCAATTTGCGTGGGTGTGAATGATTATACAAAGTTCTGGGCAATGGTGAATTGGGCCCATAAAGTCTCCCTTGAACCACATATGGCCTTGGAATCACTCCCAAGAATTTAAAACTATGTTGGCCTTTATCTCACTTAAATAATCCAGGTGATCTTCTCCAGGATTCAGTGCTAACTGTTACCTCACTAAAGAAGCAAGCTGAGTAAAACAAAAAATGACTTGGCTGCAAATTTAACCATCTGTGGTTAAAAGAAATTCCCTGTGCAAATAAAATAAATAAATTCCTTGAGACTAACAACCTGAAGAGCTGGGTCTACCAAAAATCAGAATCCCACTATAAACTCAAGAATTTAATTTATCTTTTTACTAGCAAGCTGTGACTTTACCACATATATCAGCCAAGGTTTTCCCATAGACATTTCATAAACTGTGAGTTTCAGCAATGAAGCACTGTAAAAGCATGTTGTCCTTTTACAATGTAAAGCCCTGTGTTGTGCTTCTTCCTTCTGGCTGGAAGACTGACCCCCATGCTGCCCACCATATAATGCATTTCAAAAGAAATATACAGTATCTGTTTTTAAACTTTATCTCTCTTTATAGTTTTAGCATTCACACTGATGGCTTTTTCGTCAACACTATTTCTAGGCTCATTTCAGGTTTATGTAATCATAGAAATGTAGGACGAGACAGGACCTGGAGAAGTCCAGTCCAGTCCTCTGCACTATGGCTGGACTAAGTAAACCTAGACCATCCCTGACAAGTGTTAGTCCAATGTATTCTTCAAAACCTCCAGTGATGGGGATCCCACAACCTCCATTGGAAGCCTATTCCAGAGCTTAACTACCCTTATAGTTAGAAATATTTTCCTACTATCCAACCTAAATCTTCTTGCTGCAGATTAAGCCCATCACATTTTGTCCTACCTTCAGTGGACAGGGAGAACAATTGATCACCGTCCTCTTTATAACAACCCTTAACATGTTTCAAGACTAAACATGCCCAGTTTTTTAATCTTT
This sequence comes from Mauremys reevesii, assembly GCF_016161935.1. NCBI lineage: Eukaryota > Metazoa > Chordata > Testudines > Geoemydidae > Mauremys > Mauremys reevesii. Next base: position 243,883,721 of record NC_052624.1, read on the forward strand.
CCTCATAGATCAGGTTTTCTAAACCTTTTATCATTATTGTTGTCTCCTCTGGACTCTCTCCAAATTGTCCACATCTTTCCTAAATTGTACTGCCCAGAACTGCATACAGGTCTCCATCTGAGCCCTCACCAGTGCCGAGTGGGATAATTGCTGCCTCTGTCTTATATATAACACGCCTGTTAATATACCACAGAATGATATTATCCTCGTTTGCAGCTGCATCACATTGTTGACTCATATTTGATTTGTGAACCATTATAACCCATAGATCCCTTTCAACAATTTTACCACCAAGCCAATTATTACCCATTTTGTAGCTGTGCATTTGATTTTTCCTTCTTAAGAGAAGTAGTTTTCACTAGTCTTTATTGAATTTCATCTTATTGATTTAAGATCATTCTTCAATTTTCAAGGTAATTTTGAATATTAATCCTTCCCTCCAGAGTGCTTGCAATCCTTCCCCACTTGTTGTCATCTGCAAATTTTATAAGCATACTCTCCACTCCCTTATCCAAGTAATTAATGACCTTTGCTGGACCCCACTACATAGACCTTTCCAGTATTTCTAGGCTCATTTCAGGATTCTTCTTGCAAACATTTTCTACCTTTCAGGTTTTTTCTCCTTACAAGGTTGCCTGGTCCTCCTTTTCTCTCACCCTCTGTTTTATCTTGATTTAACATACCAGTAATAATCCCTTGCTCACTGTTTCAAGCAGCCGTGTTTATTAAAAAATTCTCTGAGAATCTTCCAAAGGCTTCCTGGTGCTTTACAAATAATATCCATGCCACCACATTGGTTACATTGTACTTTAATCACACTCTTTCCCCATTGTGGCTATTGCAATACAACCAAAGTGTCTCATTATGTCCGGAGGTGGTAGGATTTGGTATAACTTGATGATCTCATATTTTACTCACATACATGCAGGATTTTTTTTTAAAGAATCCTGCATGTATGTGAGTAAAATATGAAAAGAGTGGCTTTCAGCTGAGAGTTTAGCATAGCTCCAATTGGCTTGGCCCTGATGGAGACTCTCTTTTGACTCACCTCATACATATCTAAGGATCACAAGTATCCTGGATTGAGGGCTGACTGCTGTAATGAGGCGCAGTATGTACGTACAAATTCAGCCACTGGAATGAAGACTCTGCTGATTTGTTTAATCCACCATAGTGTCTAGTCATCAGCTTGCATTTTTCCCCCTTGTCTGTCGGGCAGCAATAGGGACCATGTTGGTTATATGACACATACAGTCTATTTATACATAGCCCTATCACTTTGGGGGGAAACAACCTCATAACTGATGGGACAGTAGGAACATTACTGCCCCCACTGTGTATGACACAAGCTCCCTCATTATCCCCAGGTACAAAGCCTCCCTCCTTTCTCTCCTCAGACAAATCCCACTTTAAACAATCATATCTTCCATGCTGCCCTCAAACATGTTAGTTAAATACCAACTTCACCACACCATAATTATATTGTTTGGGGGGGGAGGAAGTGACTAAAAATTAAATATTACAAATAAAAGACGTCTAATGTGAACTCCTCCCTCAGCGTCTTGTTTTATCATCTCACGTCAATGGTAAGCTCCTGAGGGCAGGGCCTGGGTTTACTTACGTCTTGCACACCACCAAGCACACTGCTGGTGTTTCAATAGCAACAAACAAAAATGCACGTAACTTGCCTTGAGAATTTAAGATTACAACACTGTCTATGGTACACGACAACTTCATCTTTACCGCGCTTCGGGGCAGGGGCGTGTTATGCTCATTCCTTTGGAAAGCCTCTAATAGAGTTTATATCCTTTATGGTTAATAATATGAAATAAAAATAAATTAAGGGTGGTGATGATGGCTCTTTGAATGTTTTAAGGTCTGAATTAGAGGCAAGTGACTGACACTAGGCTTGTAAATACAAGTTTTTCATGGAAGTATTTTGAGGCAATAGTGCAGTGGTACCCTGTATACGCAGATATTTACCAAGCTATCAAAAGCAAGCCAACCAATCAAAATAAAACAAATACCGCTCTGCCCACAATACCTGTATCTTTAAAAACCTGTTTAGCTCTGCACTAAACAAAATTCCAGAGATAAAGAAATTAATTCTCAGTTACTCTCATTGATGCTCTCTGCTGCAGGAGTTCTCAGTCTTTCCTGGGCAAGCACTCCTCTCCCATCACCTTTTCCACACTGGGAACTCCCCCACTCACCACAATTAGCCAGGAACTAGCTGGACCTCCCTTCCTATTTAGCAGTATGGGAAGGGCAGGGTGGTTACAGTGCTGCTTAAGAACACTTGGTGTGCATTCCTGGCATACTGACCTCAAAGGCAAATCTCCTATTGATGTCAATAGGCCTGGGAAACTGTATTGCAATACTCACTCAATCCATCTCATCCACAACAGGCTTAGGCTCCTATCCTAAGATCTGGTCTACACACAGTTCTTTTTTACTGATTTAACCATTTGGTGTGATTTTTTTTAACTGAAATAGTTAAATCAATACAACTCCTGCTGTGAATGCAGTTATAAACCATTATAAAGGTGCTTATATCAGTATAGCTTATTCCTCTAAATGTATTGGAACAAACAATACTAGTATAGACACTTTTATAGCACTATAATTAAGTCCATAATAGGGGGTTGTACCAATCTATCTAACTGTACCTGTTTGAAACTGAGTTAGTTTAAGCTGTACAGAAACTGTGTGTAGATAAGTCCATTTTCAGAAGTGACTTAAGCACTTAGGAGCCTGTTTTATTGAAAGCCAATGGGTTTTAGGTTCTTAAGGGGTAGGTAGATCCACAAAAGTACTTTGGGCTAGATTCACAAAGGGAGTTAGGCCCCTAACTGCCATGTCAGGGGCCTACAGCCACCATTTTGTCACCACTGGCTTTCCCCGAACCACCTAACACTGTACACACCTAAATCTTTGAAAACTTGTGGCGATCGCGGGCAGTCCTGGATGACTGGAAAAAGGCAAATATAGTTCCCATCTTTGAAAAAGAGAAGACGGAGAACCCGGGGAACTACAGACTTGTCAGCCTCACCTCAGTTCTTGGAAAAATCATGGAGCAGGTTCTCAAGGAAACCATTTTGAAGCACTTGGAGGAGACGAAGGTGATCAGGAACAGTCAACATGGATTCACCAGGGCAAGTTATGCCTGACCAACCTCATTGCCTTCTATAATGAGATAACTGGCTCTGTGGCTATGGGGAAAGTAGTGGATGTGATATATCTTGACTTTAGCAAAACTTCTTTTACAGTATTCTTGTTGGCAAGTTAAAAAAGTATGGGCTGGATGAATGGACTATAAGGTGGATAGAAAGCTGGCTAGATCGTTGGGCTCAATAGGTAGTGATCAAGGGCTCAATGTCTAGTTGGCAGCCAGTATCAAGCGGAGTGCCCCGGCATCGGTCCTGGGGCCGGTTTTGTTCAACATCTTCATTAATGATCTGGATGATGGGATAGATTGCACCCTCAGCAAGTTCAAAGATGACATTAAGCTGAGGGGAGAGATAGATACGCTGGCGGGTAGGGATAGGGTCCAGAGTGACCCAGACAAATTGGAGGATTGGGCCAAAAGAAATCTGATGAGGTTCAACAAGGACAAGTGCAGAGTCTTGCATTTAGGATGGAAGAATCCCATGCACCACTACAGGCCGGGGACCGACTGGCTAAGCAGCAGTTCTGCGGAAAAGGACCTGGGGATTACAGTGGACGAGAAGCTGGGTATGAGTCAGCATCCCTTGTTGTGCCCTTGTTGCCAAGAAGACTAACGGCATATTGGGCTGCATTAGTAGGAGCATTGCCAGCAGATCGAGGGACATGATTATTCCCCTCTATTTGGCACTGGTGAGGCCACATCTGGAGTATTGCGTCCAGTTTTGGGCCCCCCACTACAGAAGGGATGTGGATAAATTGGAGAGAGTCCAGTGGAGGGCAACGGAAATGATCAGGGGGTTGGGGCACATGACTTATGAGGAGAGGCTGAGGGAACTGGGCTTGTTTAATCTGCAGAAAAGAAGAGTGAGGGGGGATTTGATAGCAGCCTTCAACTGCCTGAAAGGGGGTTCCAAAGAGGATGGAGCTCGGATGTTCTCAGTGGTGGCAGATGACAGATAAAGGAGCAATTGTCTCAAGTTGCAGTGGGGGAGGTTTAGGTTGGATACTAGAAACACTATTTCACTAGGATGGTAGTGAAGCACTGCAATGGGTTCCCTAGGGATGTGATGGAATCTCCATCCTTAGAGGTTTTTAAGGTCCGGCTTGACAAAACCCTGGCTGGGATGATTTAATTGGCGTTCGTCTTGATTTGAGCCGGGGGTTGGACTAGATGACCTCCCGAGGTCTCTTCCAACCCTAATCTTCTATGATTCTATGAAATCCCCACAGGTGCCTAAGTTTTCACCAGTGGCCATGTACAAAGCTGCCTAAGTCCTGACACTGCCTCACAGATAATGAGCTGCTTGGAGCCCTCGCTCAGGCTGAAGCTCTGGCACCTATCTCCTCAGAGGGGCCTGATCCTCAGAGTATGCCAACAGGCTCAGGCGCCTCACAAAAGACAGAGGATGAGCAAGTTGGGAGGTGTGTGTGCGCGCACGCGCGCCTGCCTACTGGTCGGGGCACTCAACTGGGATGTGGAAGACGCAAGTTCAAGTCTCTATCCAATGAGTATTTAATTATTTATACAAAATGAAACAGCTCCAAGAGGAGTGGTTGAGAGAGATGCACCCCAGAATAGCCAATAGCCCAGTGGTTAGAACTATTGTGATGATTGGGCCTACAAATTTACCCTAACTGTGAGCTAAACTGTAAAAAACGGTTCACACAAAAATGTCAGAATAACCTACAGCAACATGCTGATGGGAAAAAGTGAAAAGGCAAGATAGAAAGACTGAACAACAAAACAAAAGGCCTAGTGATGTAATTTAAGGAGGTGTTAAGATCCTGCCAGGTAAACAAGAACAGTGTGAAACTGGAAACCAGTGAACCAAAATTGATCTGTTGGAAATTAGGCCTAATTGGTGGACAAAATAATAAGGATGCGGGCTATTCCACCCATCACTGCCTTAAAAAAGTGGCCCTTCAAGAAAGAGACTTTGGGAACAACATTGGCTATTGGAGCAAGTTTCAGCATCATGGCTGCTGCCCCCACTATCTCCTGGGACTCCAGACCCTCTTCATCCTAATCCTGAAAGACGTCCTGATCAGACAAGGGCAGAGAGGAGCCAGATGACATCGCCACCTCCACCGGTTCCAGATAAGTCCTGAATACCTCATGGGATGTGAGACAGTCTGAGACACATACATACCTTCTTGTGTGTTCTTTTCTTCTCCACCTTATTTTTTCTCTTTCCTATCTCTCTCTTTTTTTTCTGTCTAATGAGAGTTTGGCTTAGCTAGCCAAGACTCTATATTTTGCAACACCGCTATAAGCCTGTGACCAAAAAGGCAGTTAAAAGAAATGCTCTACACAGCCCAGTGATGGCGTAAATTTGTCAGGCCATGGAGTGGCAAAGAAGACCATGTGCTGTGCCTGTGTTTCTCCAGTAGTGAAGATGCAAATAAGAGTCAGTGACAAAGACAGGAGCAATATCTTTTGCTGTTCATTTCTTTCCCCTTTTGTGAGCAGGACTCAGGTGGGCTCAGGCTTCAGTCCCCCCTCCTGGGGTCATGTAGTAATTTTTGTTGTCAGAAGGGGGCCGCGATGCAATAAAGTTTGAGAACCCCTGTGCTAGTGCTATTGCTATTGCTATTGAACCAAGGTCTCTCCCATCCCAGCCGAATGCCCCAAGTATCAGGCTTGTGGCTATTCTGCTGTGAGTCACCTAAGTTTCCAGTGGTCAGCATTTGTGAAGATGCCTAAGCCCTGCCACTGCCACACCACTAATGGGCTGTTTGAAGCCCTTGCTCAGGCCAAATCCCTGGAGGCCCTGAAGTGGGAATGCCTGTCCCCCCAGTAGAGCCCAGTCCTGTAGGTGTGCTTTGACCATGCCTACGACCTGATAACTGTTAGATCCTATAGCAGGAGGGACAGATGCAGGCCTCTGAAACGGGGAGGGGCAGAACCACACCTGCACAAGAGAGAGTCACAGGCAGAAGGGAAAACAGCATAAGAGAGGTGTCAAGCTTGAGTGGAATACAGAGAGAGATGGTTTTGGTTGCTCAGGTGTGGCCTACCTAAGTGGCTGGCATGGTTTATGTGTCTAACTCCAGAAAAGGGTTCATGGCTTAGAATTTTGAGTAGGAGGAGGTGCCTATCTCTGGCCCAGGGGCTTAGGTATGTCTCCTCAGTTTTTCCCACCTGGTACGCTTAGATGGCTCCTCATGCCGCTTGCTCACTTCTCAGGATCTCTTTCTTAAACACCTAATTCTCCCCATGCCAGGGCTGAGGATTACACTGGGCAGTAGGGCACCTATTAGGGTTGCCACCTTTCTAATTGCTGGTAACCAGACCCCCGAGGCCCCACACCCTGCACTACCTCTTTTCCAAGCCACATGCCTGTGACAGGATCCACGGGGTGCAGCCTGGGACTGTGGGACTGCTGTGCCCCCTTAACTCTCTCCAGCTTGGGCTGTCTCTCACAATGCCTTGCTAGTGACCAGCAGCCCCAAGGTACAGAATGTCACAACCCCCTGCTCCACCGCTTCCCCAAGGCCTGCCCCATTGCTCTCTCCACCCCATTCTTTCCCCTGTCACTTGCTGGATCGTCTCCACCTCCCTCCCCACAAGCTGGGTTCCCTCTGCTCCAGGGCTGGGATGGGCTCTGCTGCAGGATTACAAGAAGCCTGCCTTCAGGTGGGAGGCAGAGCCAGCTGAGACAGGGCTGGCACAGGCTAATGACCTGGCGCCTCCCCCCACCCTGTGGTATCTTGACTTTTGGTGTCCAGTCAGTACAGCTGACTGAACACTGCCAGGTCCCCTTTTTGTCCAGACCTTCCAGTCTAAAATTGGGGACCTGGCAACCCTAAATGTCACCTGGACATAGAAGCCAAAAAACAGACTGTCCAGGTAAAATCTGTGTTCAAGGCCGTTTTAGGTCACAAGGGAAAATGAGTGTAGTAGTCTCTTAATCATTCCATAGGCTTGCACAATTACAGCAGCATCTCTGCTTGGGAGAGGCCCTGGATGCATACTGTAAAGGAGCTATAGTTTGAGACCCAAGCAGACAGGTAGATTGGGTGTAATCTATCACATGTATAGTCAGCCCCTTAGTACAGCATCTAGGTGCTCGATACAAATTCAAAGACATTTAATTTGTGCATAAAGAAGCCTATTTTCAGCTGGGTTCAGCTGCCTTTATTTTCCTTGGGGGGGCGGGGCACTAAGGGTGGGCTTACTTTGGGATTTTTAAATAAAAAGTTCCTATGCATTGTTCTGCCTTCGTAGGTAGATGTTTACACCTTGCTCCGAAAATGGTCAGCCTTGTGCTTGCTGGGATATCCTCTAGTAAGGAGCCTCACAGTTGAGGCCGAGTCCCCTCATGTCATTGAGAACATTCTCTTAGGATACACCTATCAGCTGTAACTTTCCTGCTGACTACATCCATATGGATCTGTTGAAGAAGCCCTACAGCTCAGAGCAAGGACCTTGAATTCTGTTTGTTAAAACTTGGGTAGCATCTACCTAAACTGTGGTTAGCTTTTTGCTAGTCAGCAGTGGTTCTCAAACTGTGGGTCAGGACCACAAAATGAATTGTGACCCCATTTTAATGGGGTTTCCAGAGCTGGCATTAGACTTACTGGGGCCCAGGGCTGAAGCCTGATCCCCACCTCCCTGGGCTGAAGCCAAAGCCTGAAGGCTTCAACCCTGGGTGGTGAGGTTCAGACTTTGGCTTCAGCCCTGGGCGATAGGGCTCAGGTTACAGTCCCCCTGCCTGGGGCTGAAGCCCCTGGGCTTTGGCTTTGGCCCCCGCTGCTCAAGGCATTGGGGCTCAGGCTTTGACCCCCCCACCCAAGTTGGCAGGACTCAGGCGGGCTCAGGCTTCGGTCTCCCTCCTGGGGTCATGTAGTAATTTTTGTTGTCAGACGGGTGCAGCAGTGCAATGAAGTTTGAGCACCCCTGTGCTAGTGCTATTAGTCACACACTTTTACTTATGCTGAGTACCTAACAACTCCCATTAATATCAGTGGGATCTGCTGGCCATTTATTTTGGTATCTACCTATGGATTAGGGAGCCTAACTTTACCATCCTAGTTTTGAAAATGTTGGCCAATAACAACAGTGCTGTTTTTCTATCTTGGGCCAAGTCCCCTCATGTCATTCATTGTTTCTTGATTGGAGGTGTGTTTTAAAGTCTCTGTTGAGTATAATGTGTTGCCTCATTAGGATGGTAGGTTTTCAAAATTATGAAGTTTTTCCATGAAAATTGCCAGTGTTCTGAGACAAGTAGGAAAAACACCGCTCTCCTGGAGCTGCTGAAGGCTTCAAGCTCCTACTGGAGGTGGTCCTAAACTCCAGAGTGTTTTTATACCTAGCTAAGATAAAATGACTAAAAACAATAGAAATCTGTCCTGGGGAAATACTTTTAAACCTGTGTTTCCAGGATTTAGCCTGCCTGTTTGTGGGAGTGAGTTTATCGGATGAAGGGCACTCAGGATGACAAGCTCCAATCCAGTGTGTTATGGGGTAGTAATGGCCAACTATGAATAACGAGAATGCTCTCTAGTAGAAGTCATTTATGATACTCTTTACTTCATACATGTTTGAACCAGGAAGTGATATTAAAATATAATGATTCATTCAATATAAACCTGGCATGCAGATCTTTTCTGTCTTCTAATCTACATTATTTTATGGGCTATACATTTTCTCTCCTCCTCCTTCCCCATTCGCTCTCCAATCATTTACATACCACTGTGGTGTATTTAGGCAATGGGCCAGATTGGTACTTAACACATGAAAAATCAGAGAGGTAGAAAGAAAGACAGAAATAAAAGCTAGGCCTGAAGCATTCACATCTTCATGTCCTTTCCTGACAACCAGTCCTTTCATTTGTGGTGGGGTACTAGTTCTATCAAACTTCTGTCTTGTATCAATTTTTAGCAGCATGGATAATTTATTGCATCTAGGATGATAGAAAACCAGCTTTGTACATCATTCAGCTTGCAAAAGATGTGTAGCTTCAGTTCCTTAATGGTGTCATTTTGGCTGAATGCTATTAACAGATTACCCCTGCCTAGGGCAGTGGAGCATGTGCAGCAGAAAGATAACCTTGTGTTCGTAATTTAATATTAACTGTTTTCTCCATAGTACCTCTTTCCAGTACATTAACAACAAACCAATATGGCCTTGTCCCCTGCGGTCGTATTCTTCAGCAAAAAATGGATTACATGATAGCAAGTTCCTGAAGATTTCCAGTGAAGTATTACAAATCATTCAATGCCTGCTCTGCAGAAATGAAAAATAAACAGGCTTAGATTCAATCAAATTTAATTCCTCCAATTTAGCTTTACCGCACTTCAAAGGGTGCTCTTATTAATGTCTTGGTGAAAAAAAATGTAATAGTCAATTTCCCCCTTTCTTATACTGAAAGCCTGCAGTTGTGTTCAACATATAGTGAGATCAAGAAACTGTTTTTTTTGTGTGTGTGAATACTCTGACACAGTTTGATATAAAAGTGTAAGCCATTTACAGAAAACTCTTTATGGAATTTTTATCCTATTCCATTCCCGGGAGCTAAATTTATATCCTGCATTAGCTATCATAGCACTACAGTATTAGTCTTCTCCCTTTGCAAGCAGTTCAGGGCAGTCTGAGGGCCCTATCACTCTCTACCACTCACATACACAGGCATTACGGGTTTATCTCATCTTCTGCAGCAAGTGCTAGGCCCAATTCATTCCTTTAGGCTACTTTACTAATAACCTATTCCTTATCAGGGCCTCTCCACCTCAGCTTGTGATCAAAGACCCAATTAATGGAATGGAGAAAGGTGACGCATTCAAATAGTGGAGACAGCTGTTTTTCTCTGTTAGAGAAAATCCATTTGTATTGTTATCACACGCTCCAAGTTCTGCAGCTCCTGTTTAATTCAGTCTCCTATTTCTGCTGATGATAAAAAAAAGTCACAATGAACTCAGAAGAGAATGGCAGAAATATCAGTGTTTCAACTCAGCCTGGGTGTTATCAACTTGAAAGTGAAAATACAAGCAGATAAGGAGAGAAAATGTCCAACAAAGACCATATCAAATTTTTCAAAAAATGTACTTTCATGCTGCATTCTTTAGTCATCTTTCTGATTTTTTTTTTTCAGATTCTGATATATACTCTCTAAATCACCCATCGGAGCAGAGATTGATATCTTGGGTTCCAAGTCAATAGAAAAGTAATTGAAGGGGGAGAGTAATCATAATTGGTCAGGATGAAGATTGTCAGTGAACTTCAGGTTCTTCTGAACCTTTTCATGGCTGGAAGCTTGCAGCTAAGTTGGATATTTACATAACCACCCCTGGTGGATCATGATAGTTTCCTAATCTGATAAGGAAAGGGTTATGACAGATCAGAATCCTGTGTAAAATGTTCTCTTTAATAGATTTCTAGATGTAAATATGCTCAAATTACCTCAAAATTTAGTTATTAAAAACACTTTAGCACCAAAAAATGGCAGTAGCTCATTTCATAAAGGCATAAGGGTGTCATACAATTATCATCTTTCACAGGTTTGCAATCATACTCTGCTTCGTGTACTGTAGTATACATTCATAGCTTGTTAATATGCTTAGTGTAAGACTACCGGGTTTAAAGCTAGCCTTGTGAAAACCTATTTTGCACCTCTTAAATAAGGATTACATATAAAAAGAAGAAACAGACATCTACCAGGTATGCAACAAAAGTTAGTATATGTGTGTAAGGAAAAACCCTTAGCCCCATGTCTCACTGGCACCTACTTCCTTGCAGAACTGTAAATCAAGAATTATTTGCGGTTTCTAGGAATACCTGTGCAATGTTTTTCTAATTCTTGGTTAGGGTTATTTTAGGAGCCTTCCAATGGGCTTGGGATCAGGCCCTTTGAAAGTAAGGAATGAAAATCCTGTCTTTAAATTCTTCCTGAATACAAACAATTGCCACAATAAACATACATAAAGCTATAGTATATGCAATAAATACAGCCAGCAAAGCTTTTCCCAGGCTGATTGCTCAGAGGGGATCACAGAATCCGTGGGTAAGAAACCCACTTCTTTAGATGCATGGAGTGAAAATTACAGATACAGGTATAAATATATATTGGCACAGGAAGAGAAGGGAGCATTCTCCTTAGAGTGGAGAACCAATGTTGAAGGCCAATTCAGTCAGGGTGGATGTGGTCAACTACCAGTAATCGATCAGGAGGTGTCAATACCAAGAGAGGGAAAATTGCTTTTGTAGTGATCCAGCCACTCCCAATCCCTATTCAAGCCCAAATTGATGGTGTTATGTTTGCAAATGAATTGTAGCTCTGCAGTTTCTCTTTGAAGTCTGTTTTTGAAGTTTTTTTGTTGAAGAATGAATACTTTAAAATCTGTTATTGAATGTCCAGGGAGACTGAAATATTCTCCTACTGGCTTTTGTATGTTACCATTCCTGATGTCCGATTTGTGTCCATTTATCTTTTTACTTAGAGACTGGCAATGCCCCTGTGCCATGTACATTGGCCAAACCGGACAGTCTCTAAGTAAAAGGATAAATTACATCACATAAAGGCAGACAACTAAATATTGACACATTTTTATAAGTGCTGCTATACAAATGCAAGAAGTTTAAATACTAAGACAGGTGAACTTGAGTGCCTGGTATTAAATGAGGATATTGATATAATAGGCATCACAGAAGCTTGATAAAGTGATGTTAATCAATGGGACACAGTAATACCAGGGTACAAAATATATCAGAATGACAGAGTAGGTCACACTGGTGGAGGAGTGGCACTGGATGTGAAAGAAAGCATAGAGTCAAATATAGTAAAAATCTTACATGAACCAAACAGTACATACAGCAAAGAGTCCTGTGGCACCTTATAGACTAACAGACATATTGGAGCATGAGCTTTCATGGGTGAAACAGTACATAGAATCTCTATGGATAGAAATTGCATGCTTGAATAATAAGAGTATCAATAGGCAATCATTGATCCACTGGATCATGGTGTATGTGTAAGAGGTTTAGTCAGGTCCCTGATGAAGTCACTTATGGCTGACAAGTCCAATTCAGGAGCGACGCAGCTTGTTATAGAGATCCATGTGTTGTCTGAATTGGAGTCCAAGATTACAGCACTCTGCTTTCTTCTTTCCGAGTTTGCTTCCATCCCCTGGATCAATGCCCAATGCCAGATATTCCCTCCAGATTGAATGGGATTATGTGCGCTCCTCCTAACTTTCTACATAGGAGTATAATAGTAGGATCAGGATAGTAATGGTGATTGTGAAATTTTCAGGGAGATTAGAGAGGCTACAAAACACAGAAAGCCCAATAATAATGGGGGATTTCAACCATCTCCATATTGACTAGGACCATGTCACCTCAGGCTTGGAATGTAGAGAAAAAATTTCTAGACACCATTAATGACTTCTTCTTGGAGCAGCTAGTCCTGGAACTCACAAAGGGTGAAGCGGTTATGGATTTGGTGCTAAGTGTTGCACAGAATCTGCTCCATGAGGTGAATTTAGCTGAACCACTCAATAGTGATCAGAATGTATTGAATTTAACATGTACCACAGCAGCATTTATCTTCAAAAAGGGAAACTACACAAAAATGAGGAAGCTGGTTAAATGGAAATTAAAGGGAAACCACACGCATGAAATGCCTGCAAGCTACACAGAAACTTTTTTAAAACACCATAATAGAGACTCAAACTACATATATACCCCATATTAAGAAAAATCTCTAAAACGGGGGTGGGGGGGGAAGCCACCAAGGCTAAACAACAGAGTAAACGAGGCAGTTAAAGACAAAAAGACATGATTTTTTAAAACTGGAAGTCAAATCCTACTGAAGAAGATAGAAAGGAGCATAAACTCTGGCAAGTCAAGTTTAAAAGTACAATTAGGCAGGCCAAAAAGAATATGAAAAGCAATTAGCAAATGACACAAAAACTAACAGCAATTTTTTTTAAAATACATCAGAAGCAGGAAGCCTGCCAAACAATAAGCGAGGCCACTGGACGATCAAGATGTTAACAGAGCACTCAAGAAAGACAAGGCCATTGCAGAGGAACTAAATGAATTGTTTGTATTGGTCTTAGCAGAGGATGTGAGGGAGATTCCCACACCCGAGTCATTCATTTTAGGTGACAAATTTGAGGAACAATCACAGATTGAGGTGTCAATAGAGCAAGTTTTAGAACAAACTGATAAATTTAAACAATAATAAGTCACCAGGATCAGATGGCATTCACCTAAGAGTTCCAAAGGAAATCATATATGAAATTGCAGAACTACTAACTATAGAAGTAATCTATAACTTAAGTCAGCCTCTGTACCAGATGACTAGTGGATAACTGATATAATGCAGATTTTTAAAATAGGCTCCAGAGGCGATACTGGCAATTAAGAGGCCAGTAAGCCTAACCTCAGTACCAGGCAAATTAGTTGAAACTACAGTAAAGAAGAGAATTATCAGACAAATAAATAAACATGATTTGTTGGGGAAGAGTCAACACAGCTTTTGTAAAGGGAAATTATGCTTCACCAATCTATTAGAATTCTTTGACGGAATGAACAAACACATGGACAATGGTGATCCAGTGGATATAGTGCATGTGGGCTTTCAAAAAGCCTTTCATGAGATTCCTCCCCAAAGGCTCTTAGGCAAAGTAGGCAGTGGTGGGGAAAAAGGGAAGGCCCCCTCCTGGATCAGTAACTGGTTAAAGGATAGGACACAGAGGGAAGGACTAAGTGGTCAGTTTTACATTAGAGAGAAGTAAATACTGTAGTGGAAGGATCTATATAGGGACCTATCCCGTTCAGCTTATTCATAATTAAGGCTTCAAGTTTGTCACAGAGGTCACAGATTCCGTGATGGCACTTAGCTCTGAGCATCACTTACCTTTGGGGGCTCCCTGGAAGCGGCGACATGTCCCTCCCTCTCAGCCCCTAGCTCCACGCACTGTCTCCGCCTGCAGGCACCGCCTGTGCAGCTCCCATTAGCCCTGGTTCCTGGCCAGTGGGAGCTGCGAAGCTGGCGGTTGCAGCAGAGGCAGCATATGGAGCTAGGAGTTGAGGAGGGGACATGTCACAACTTCCGGGGATCCGTGAGGAGCCGGGTAGGGAGCATGCCAGTCCCACCAACCTCGCCCCCGCCAGTGGAGGTCCTGGGCTGCTTCCCCCAAACACCTGCAGCGGCCCCACAGGCTCAGTTCTCCCCCCGAAGCACCCGTGGTGTCCCCACAGGCTATTCCTCCCCCCCCCCCAAGATTTAGTCTGGAGTAAATAGTACAAATCATGGACAGGTCTTGGGCCATGCATTTTTGTTTACTGCCTGTGACCTGTCCATGACTTTTACCAAAAATATCTGTGACTAAAACATAGCCTTATTCATAATGATCTGGAAAAGGAGGTAAACAGTGAGTGGCAAAATTTGTAGACAATACAACATTATTCAAGATGGTTAAGTCCAAAACTGCCTGCAAAGAGATCTTACAAAACTGGGTGACTGGGTAAGAAAATGGTAGATTAAATTCAATGTTGATAAATGTGAAGTAATGCACATTGGAAAACCTAATCCAAACTACATAATCCTAACCCTAACACATACAAAATTAGGGGGTGTAAATTAGTTGCTACCACTGAAGAAAGAGATCTTGGAGTCATCCTGGATAGTTCTATGAAAACTCTCAATGTGCAGTGGCAGTCAAAAAAGATAACAGAATATTAGGAACCATTAGGAAAGGGATAGGTAATAAGACAGTAAATATCTTAATACTACTATATAAATCCTGGTACGTCCACATCTTGAATACTGTGTGAGTTCTGGTCACCCCATCTCAAAAAAGATATATTGGAATTTGAAAATGTTCAGAGAAGGGCAACCAAAATGATTACAGATATTGAACAGCTTCCACATGAGGAGATTAAAAAGACTGGAACTGTTCAGTTTAGGATAGAGATAACTAAGGGCTGGTCTACACTGGCGGGGGGGGATCGATCTAAGATACGCAACTTCAGCTATGTGAATAGCATAGCTGAAGTTGAAGTATCTTAGATCGATTTACCTCGGGTCCTCATGGCGCGGGATCGATGTCCGCAGCTCCCCCGTCGACTCCGCTACCGCCGCTCGCTCTGGTGGAGTTCTGGAGTCGACGGGGAGCATGTTCGGGGATTGATTTATCACATCTAGATGAGACGCGATAAATCGATCCCCGATAGATCGATTACTACCCGCCGATCCAGTGGGTAGTGAAGACGTACCCTAATGTCTGGTCTACACTGGGGGCGGGGGTGTCGAGGTAAGATACACAACTTCAGCTACAGGAATACCATAGCTGAAGTCGAAGTATCTTATCCCGACTTACCTCTGGTCCTCGCCGCACGGGATCGACGTGCGCGGCTCCCCCGCCGACTCCGCTACTGCCACTCGCTCCAGTGGAGTTCCGGAGTCGACGGGGAGTGCGTTCGGGGATCGATATATCATGTCTAGATGAGATGCGATATATTGATCCCCGATAAAACTATCGCTACCCACCAATACGGCGGGTAGTCTGGACGTACCCTAAGTGGGGATATGATGCAGGTCTATACAGTCATGACTTGTGGGGGGAAAGTGAAGAAGGAAGTAACACAAGAACCACTGTTCACATAACACAAGAACCACTGTTCACCTAATGAAATTAATAGGCAGCAGCTTTAACACAAACACTGGCTATTAGCAAAGATGGTCAGGAACACAAACCCATGCTCTGGATGTCCCTAAATCTCTGACTGCCAGAAGCTGGGACTGGATGACAGAGGATGTATCACTCAATAAATTGTCCTGTTCAGTTCATTCCCTCTGAAGCATCTGGCACCGGACACTGCTGGAATACAGGATACTGGGCTAGATGGACCATTGGTCTGATCCTGTATGTATGGCCATTCTTATGTTGTTATGTTTTTCCATAGAAGGAAAGACAGATTCAAGGATACAAATGGTTAACAACCCCCCACCCCCACTCCCACTCATCTAAAAAAAAGCCCTCCCAAATCACAAGATATGTTAAGTGGTTCAGAGATGATTTCTCTTGTCTTCCTTCTGAACATAGAAGAGCTTTCCTATGTGGTTGGTAAAGACTGCACTCTGAGATGTAGTGGCTAGTGTTCAATAAAAGCTCAGCAAAGATTAAGCATAACCATACGGCTCCAGCGCAGCTCATTCAAACACATTTGGTCATTGTTTACCTAAGTTTGCAGCGATAAATACAGATGTGCTGATCTGAATCCACACCTGGCATTAATCAGCTGCTGCTGCTTTTCACAGCTGACTGTAAACAAGGAAAAAATGCTAAAGTGGAAATACTATTCCAGAATAACAAGAACTATTATAGGCACCCACAGTGATGAAGGAGGCTTCCTAACAACAAGCACTTCCCGCACATTCCAGTGGTGAGAGAAGGGTTTTTGCCATACTATATCAGACCCTACTTCCATAAAAGCATGTGCAGTTTTTCATTCTAACACAAGTTTTCTTGTGCTGATTAGGAACTGATGAACTTGATCAAATCTTTTCTCAAAACGAACCAAAACTGAAACGTGAGGTTTTTTTTTTTAAATGTAGGTAATATGTTTGATGGCTTGTTTGTTTTCCTGTGCTGATACACTTTGTTTTGGCCAGGTTTGAGAGAGAAAATGTGTGTAGTTGACAAATGTGTGGTCCTTTGCAGAGGTGGTGAGGGCTGAACTTTATTGTCTCTGGTATTCCTCACTGAGAGGATCTGGGGAGTAGGTAGGCTGGAGACCTTGATAAGCACCTTGGGAAAAATAATCAGCCAGGCCAAGATCAGTTCATAGTCCTTTACTCAAGGCTCTGTGTATTGTCCAAAAGGATGTGTGGAGTGATAGCATAAAGTTATCATAAATCTATGGTCTGCAGGACCTCAAGTCTCCTTACAGTCTTCTGCTGCAGTTACAAGGGGGTGTTCTCCAGTCCTTTCCTGACCCGAGGTCCCTTCCTGGAGCTGAAGCGCTCATTTATAGCCCCCAGCTGGTAATTGTCAGACCCAGTTGTTCACTGGTGTGTGTGTCAACATATCTAATATAATGCCAGGAGAATATACGTACCTATGCCTATGATTTAACAGGAGGATTGTTTCCTGAGCTTCCTTGCCTAGGCTACAGTGGTGCAAGAGGCAGACAGTGTTTCTAATTTTCCAGTTTAGAACAACTCCATATCCTTTACTCATGCTTGGCATCAGAAGGCACTCTGGTGCCATCTTTATCAATCCTGCCTGCAGCTCCCATCCTAACATTCTTTTGAACCTTTAGTAGACTTTATATTGAATCTTTTTTCACTTGTGACCTTGTGGTTTAAACATTCTTCAGCTTCCTTGCCCCTTTTCTGTGAAAGCTCCTGTGGCAATGTTCTTTAACGCAGACACACATGCTTAGCAGCACCACTCACGAGTACATCCATTGTCAGTGTGTGTCTCATCTTTGCTCAATAGTGATTTGGCCATCATGAATTCAAAAAAGGTTTCACTAGCACATAAGTAAATTATGGCAATAAGAAAGCAAAATATTACTTATGTGCATCACATGGATGACCCAGATGGCTTCTATCTCAGTCCAGGTCCACACATCCACTGCTTGTGCTAGGAAAATTGGTCCTTCTCATCAAGCTACTCGGCTCCTTGCTGTCGCTAGTCCAACAATCTTACTCGACTTTCTAGCGGTGTATATAAACAGGTGCATGTCTGATGGGTGGAACTGACATTAACTGGCTTTAGGTCACTCAGTAAGGCAAGGATGGCATTTCCAGCCAATAGGATGAATAGAATTCAGTGTAGTGGCAACATTTAGTGGAGTACAACATTTAGTGGGCAACAGAAGGCTTGAGACAGTCGATGTCAGTCTAGTACAAAGCAATGTGTATGTTGTTAGACTGCAAGTGAATGGAGCTGTGACTTGAATTTTCTGAGTACCAGTGTGAGAGGAAAATATGTGCTTTCCTGCGGTAAGTCATTTTGTACCAGTTGAGCGTTGCACATCCACTGCTGTGGGGCTGTTGGAACAGATAGAGTTCAATACCACCATGATACTGCAGGTTACTGCTTGTTTGGTGACCTTTACTTTGGAGGATAAACATGTGGGTAGACACGTGGCCATCTATCTCCACAGGCACCCCTGTTCTGTCGAGTCTGGTTCACATCATTTATCTGATATCATGGGTGGACTATCTTTTACGCTTGACTGAACTTTCTTTTAAACTGGTGTGAGGACCCTGAGTTCTAAGGTAGGGGTGGTTTCATTTCAAAATACCCTTTACTTGCCAGACTGCGCCACCTCCCCACCTTATGAATACCTGCTAGTGTCATCGTGAATATAGTTAAGAATCAGGGAAAATGTTTCTTTGGGGCCAGTGAAATAATATTTGTGCACTGCAGCTGAGATAAGCCCTCATTTCTGCTGCTTATCTTAGATTAATTTCACTTTAAGAGTGTATCCATTTGAATTCACATCTAAGCAGCAGTGATATATCAGTTGGGAATTTAAAGCTTTGGACAATAGCTTTGAATGCTGTTTGCTTGTTCCAAAGATCTATGATCAACTGTAGTCCATTGATGCTAGTGCTATATTGATTATTGTATTCTTTGTGTTAAAGTTTACAAACCACAATCAGATGAATCATTTCTCACTCATCTGCAAAGGTTTAGAGCCAACATCTGAGATGATGAAAACTTGTCTTTAGTCAATCCTGTACTCCTGAATCTATACTTTTGTGTTTTTTTTTCTATTCAAGCATACCATTTAGCTAAGTATTCACAGAGTTTATTGCACCAGATAGAAAGGTTTGGGAAAAGAACTGGCTGGTTTGGGGGCAAGGTGTCAAGAGCTAATTATTTGCATGTTGCTCATGTTTTAACTGGGAGCCCAGAATTACAGCCTAATTTAGTGATGGAGAAAACAGGATAGAAAGATGGTGGAAGACACATGAAACTACTGAGTCTATGCTGGTTATTGAGCCAAAACAGTCCTGTATATGATAGATAAATACTGTGTCTATGCATACCTCTACAGTTTAGCCTTTTTTCAACTGTTCTTCTTTTGTTTAAAAGCAAACTCATTAAATGTATGGCTATTGGGTGCTTTTACATGACCTTCCCTGGTATATCTGTTTGCTGTTGGAAGGGCAGTTAACGTGCACTTGGAGTAGCAATTGCCTTTGCCATAGCTTTGAACTGTTTCTTAATGCTTAATGTTTATGCTTCATGCAAAGTATCTGAGCCTTGTAAGCAGGTCAGTTTCCCAGCTAAGGTCAGTGAATGCAGTGCACTTTTAAATGCAGATAGTCTGATCTGCTCATTTAAGAGCTTTAGTACATCATTTTGCAATCACATATCTCAGAAATAATTTATACAATCAATTAAAGAGCATTATCAAGGGATGATTTGACAACTGTTGCCATGCCAACCGGTGAAGCAGAGAGAGCCTCAGTGTTTAAAGGCTGCACCTGGTGATAGATGTAGCAGATTTTGAGGACTCAGACAGAATCACAGATGTCCAAAGGTGTGGAGGGAACATGATTTAAAGCTTGATTTTATGCCATTTTTACTGGCGAAAGGGTGTTGATGGCATGTTGTTCACGTTCTCATTAAAATTCTGTCATTTTTCACAAAGTGTTTGCATTCAGGGCTGAAAACTGAAGTGAGAATGCACTTTACAGACTGATAAAATATGATAGCAAAATGGATGATGTTCATTTGCAGGCTGAATTAATTTTAAAAAAAGTTTGTGTCAGTGCATTTATGAAAAGCTCGTTAATCAAACACAACTTTACCAGCCTTAATGGACATGTCTTAAACACTCTTGTATTAATATTTAAAATTCTGGTTTGCAAATGGCTTCCGGTGCATTGCGCTAAGAAGTAATTAGAATAGGTCATTACAAGAAGAAAACAACAGAAGCTGAAAGTACACTTCCAATTGGCTAGCCACAGCCTTCATTAAATTGCTTCATAATTTCAATGTTTGGGCTTAAAGCCTTACTCATAGAGTAGTTAGGCTTCTCTTAGGCTATGCCTACACTTACAGTGCCATGCAGAGTATAGACACTGCACAGCCCTGTAGCATGGGTATAAACAGCAATGTAGATGGTGAACAGAGTAAAGACACACTAGAACCCTAGGGAATATAGCCACATGGCTCTCTACACGCCCAAACCGTGCCTCCCTCATCTACACTGCTATGTGTAACAGTGTAGTGTCCCACTGTCTCTCTGCTGTCAGAACCTTTCCCACCACAGTGAAAGGCTTCGGCAGTGGGGAAAGGCTCTGGCAGGGGGGAGGTAGCAGGAAGATGCTCTGGCAGCTCCCCGCAGCTAATGACTTTTCCTGCTGTCCCACCACCACTAGTGCATTTCACTGCCATATGCAACTACACACTAGTGTGGACAGCCTTCTTTTCACTGCAGCACTTAGCTATGCGTACCCTACATGCTGCCGCAGGGGTAGCCAAGGCCTTAGTGAGACAGAAGAATTTTATAAAGAACAGGTTGTTTGCCCCCTTATGCTCAGTGTATTCATTTATGCAGTAGGGAAGACTAAGTGTCTCCCCTACAGGGATTACTGGGTGAAAGTCTATGGCCTCTGTTATGCAGCAGGTCAGACTAGCTGATCACAGTGATCCCTTTTGATGTTAAATCTATGAATTTGTGATCTAAGAATAACAGTTTGGACTTGTGATTATTGTAAGATTTTTTGAAACAGGGACTTTTTCTTACTATGTGATCCTGGTGGGGACTCCTCTGTGTTAATGTAATACAAATAATATATAGTAATAGTTCATTTGCATACCTACTGATGCATACATTGTCATAAGTGTGAAACCTGACTTAATGCCAAATCCTCACAACAAAGTATAATTTATTTAGCATATCTTCAACAGCCTCTGAGAACCTCTTATTTTCAGGTGATCTCTAGTAACCCTAATACAATGGAAACTATCTTAAAAGCTTTCAGTGACTTAGGTTAACCTACTTCTTTGACTAATCTTGCTGCATAACCCATTGAAGTTTGTCTTAAAACCTATGAAATCCAATTTATTTGATCCAGGAAATAATTATTAGGGCTCATAATTTCTTTATCTATTTTTATTTCCAGTCATGTATCAATAACAAAGTGTAGTATTCTCCCTTCTTCCTCAAGCCTCCTCATGAAGAAAAATCATTTTTAAACTTCCTCATTCCTCCATCCTGAATTTCAGTGGACTGGGGGCACCATTCACAGACAACAAAAGTCTGACTTGCTAAATCAGGGCTAAACACTGCAGTCCATAATCAAGCAAAGTTACCATGAAAGTTAAGCTCCCAGACCCCTGCTTTGTATTTCAATGGATGCTTTTTATAGAATCAAATGAAGTAAACATCTTAAATGAACCAAACTGTACCATAGAATCTCTATGGATAGTAATTCCATGCTCTAATAATAAGAATATAGCAGTAGGGATATATTACTGATCACCTGACCAGGATGATGATAGTGATTGTGAAATCCTTAGGGAGATTAGAGAGACTATAAAAATAAAAAACTCAATAATAATGGGGGATTTCAACTATCCCCATATTGATTGGGTACATGTCACCTCAGAACGGGATGCAGAGATAAAGTTTCTTGACACCTTAAATGACTGCTTCTTGAAGAAGCTAGTCCTAGAACCCACAAGAGGAGAGGTAATTCTTGATTTAGTCCTAAGTGGAGCACAAGATCTGGTCCAAGAGGTGAATATAGCTGGACCACTTGGTAATAGTGACCATAATATAATTAAATTTAACATCCCTGTGGTGGGGAAAACACCACAGCAGCCCAACACTGTAACATTTAATTTCAGAAAGGGGGACTGCACAAAAATGGAAAAATCATGGAGCGAGTCCTCAAGGAAACCATTTTGAAGCACTTGGAGGAGAGGAAGGTGATCAGGAACAGTCAACATGGATTCACCAAGAGCAAGTCATGCTTGACCAACCTCATTGCCTTCTATGATGAGATGACTGGCTCTGTGGATATGGGAAAAGCAGTGGACGTGATATATCTTGACTTTAGCAAAGCTTTTGATACGGTCTCCCACAGTATTCTTGCCAGCAAGTTAAAAAAGTATGGATTGGATAAATGGACTATAAGGTGGATAGAAAGCTGGTAGGGCTCAATGAGTAGTGAACAACAGCTTGATGTCTAGTTGGCATCTGGTATCAAGTGGAGTGCTCCAGGGGTCAGTCCTGGGACCGGATTTTGTTCAACATCTTCATTAATGATCTGGATGATGGGATAGATTGCACCCTCAGCAAGTTCACAGATGACATTAAGCTGAGGGGAGAGATAGATAAGTTGGAGGGTAGGAATAGGGTCCAGAGTGACCCAGGCAGATTGGATGATTGGTCCAAAAGAAATCTGATGAGGTTCAACAAGGACAAGTGCAGAGTCCAGCACTTAGGATGGAAGAATCCTATGCACCATTACAGGCTGGGGACCAACCAACTAAGCAGCAGTTCTGCAGAAAAGGACCAGGGGATTACAGTGGATGAGAATCTGGATATGAGTCAACAGTGTGCCCTTGTTGCCAAGAAGGCTAACGGCATATAGTAGGAGCATTGCAAGCAGATTGAGGGAAGTGATTATTCCCCTCTATTTTGCACTGGTCAGGCCACATCTGGAGTATTGCGTCCAGTTCTGGGCCCCCCACTACAGAAGGGATGTGGACAAATTGGAAAGAGTCCAGTGGAGGGCAATGGAAATGATCAGGGGGCTGAGACACATGACTTTTGAGGAGAGGCTGAGGGAACTGGGCTTGTTTAGTCTGCAGAAGAGAAGAGTGAGGGGGGATTTGGTAGCAGCCCTCAACTACCTGAAGTGTGGTTTCAAAGAAGATGGAGCTCAGCTGTTCTCTGTGGTGGCAGATGACAGAACAAAGAGCAATGGTCTCAAGTTGCAGTGGAGGAGGTCTAGGTTGGATATTAGGAAACACTATTTCACAAGGAGGGTGGTGAAGCACTGAAATGAGTTACCTAGGCAAGAGGTGGAATCTCCATCCTTAGAGGTTTTTAAAGCCCAGCTTGACAAAGCCCTGGCTGGGATGATTTAGTTGGTGTTGGTCCTGCTTTGAGGAGGGGGTTGGACTAGATGACCTCCTGAGGTGTCTTCCAACCATAAGCTATGATTTTATGTTTCTATGAAGAACTTAGTAAAACAGAAATTAAAAGGTACAACACTAAAAGTGAAATTTCTGCAAGCTGCATGGAAACTTTTTAAAGACACCATCATAGAGGCTCAACTAAAATGTATACCCCAAATTTAAAAAATAGTAAGAGAACCAAAAAAGTGCCACCGTGGCTAAACAACAAAATCAAAAAAGTAGTGAGAGGCAAAAAAGCACCCTTTAAAAAATGAAAGTTAAATCCTAGTGAGTAAAATAGAAGGAGCATAAACTCTGGCAAATGAAGTGTAAAAATATAATTAGGAAGGCCAAAAAAGAAATTGAAGAGCAGCTAGCCAAAGACTCGAAAAGCAATAGCCAAAAAAAAAAATGTGACGTACGTTAGATGCAGAAAACGTGTTAAACAACCAGTCGGGTCACAGGTCGATCGAGGTGCTAAAGGAGCACTCAAAGACAATAAGGCCATTGCTGAGAAACTAAATGAATTCTTTGCATTGAATGCATTGAATCCATGGTTGAGGATGTGAGGCAGATTCCCAAATCTGAGCCATTCTCTTTAGGTGACAAATCTGAGAAACTGTCCCAGATTGAGGTGTCATTAGAGGAGGTTTTGGAACAAATTGATAAACTAAACAGTAATAAGTCACCAGGACCAGATGGTATTCACCCAAGAGTTCTGAAGGAACTCAAATGTGAAATTGCAGAACTACTAACTGTAGTCTGTAACCTATCATTTAAATCAGCTTCTGTACCAAATAACTGGAGGATAGCTAATGTGATGTCAATTTTTAAAAAGGTCTCTAGAGGTGATCCCAGCAATAACAGGCCAGTAAGCCTGACTTCAGTACTGGTTGAAATTGTAGTAAAGAACAAAATTGTCAGACACATAGATGAACATAATTTGTTGGGAAAGAGTCAACATGGGTTTTGTAAAGGGAAATCATGCCTCACCAATCAACTAGAATTCTTTGAAGGGGGTCAACAAGCTTGAGGACAAGGGGGATCCAGGGGATATAGTGTATTTAGATTTTCAAAAAGCCTTTGACAAGGTCCCTCACCAAAGGCTCTTAAGCAAAGTAAGCTGTCATGGGATAAGAGGGAAGGTCCGCTTATGGATTAGTAATTGTTTAAAAGATAGAAAACAAAAGGTAGGAATAAATGGTCAGTTTTCAGAACGGAGCTAGGTAAATAATGGTGTCCCCTAAGGATCTGTACTGGGCCCAGTCCTATTCAACATATTCATAAATGATCTGCAAAAGGAGGTAAACAGTGAGGTGGCAAAATTTGCAGATGATACAAAACTACTCAAGATAGTTAAGTCCCAGGCTGTGAAGAGCTACAAAAGGATCTTTCAACACTAGGTGACATGGCCACAAAATGGCAGATGAAATTCAATATTGATAAATGCAAAGCAATGCACATTGGAAAACATCATCCCAACTATACATATAAAATGATGGGGTCTAAATTAGCTGTTACCACTCATGAGAGAGATTTTGAAAACATCCACTCAATGTGCAACAGCAGGCAAAAAAGCGATCAGAATGTTGGGCATAATTAAGAAAGGGATAGATAATAAGAGAGAAAATATCATATTGCCTCTGTATAAATCCATGGTACGCCCACATCTTGAATACTGCATGCAGATGTGGTCGCTCCACCTCAAAAAAGATATATTGGAATAGGAAAAGGTTCAGAAAAAGGCAACAAAAATTATTAGTGGTATGGAACGGCTTCTGTATGAGGAGAGATTAATAAGATTGGGACTTTCCAACTTGGAAAAGCGATGACTAAGGGGGGGATATGACTGAGGTCTATAAAATCATGACAGATGTGGAGAAAGTAAATAAGAAAGTGTTATTTATTCAATCTCATAACACGAGAACTAGGGGTCACCAAATGAAATTAATAGGCAACAGGTTTAAAACAAACAAAAAGAAGTATTTCTTCACACAATGCAAAGTCAATCTATGGAATTCTTTTCCAGGGGATATTGTGAAGGCGAAGACTACAACAGGGTTCAAAAAAGAACTAGATACATTCATGGTGGATAGGTCCATCAAGGGCTATTAGCCAAGATGGGCAGGGATGGTGTACCTAGTCTCTGTTTGCCAGAAGCTGGGAATGGGCGACAGGGGATGGATCACTGGATGATTACCTGTTCTGTTCATTCCCTCTGGGGCACCTGGCATTGGTCACTGTCGGAAGATAGGATGCTGGACTAGATGGACCTTTGGTCTGACCCAGTATGGCTGTTCTTATGTTCTTAAATGCCTTTAAAATGTTAGCAACTATACATGGAACCTTCCAATAAACACCCACATTCCACTTCTTCTGTGAATTCATCTCATCCCCTATTATACATAATCAGATAAGTTTATATGTACCCCAAAGAATCATCTTATTCCCAACCCCTCAAGCTGCACAGGGGGGTAACCACAGGGGCTAGGAATCAGTTATATTTGAAGAGGTGCAATGGTGCCCTATAGTTATGTTTCTCAGGCCCACCCCAAAATAAAGTCCTGTCTGCTAATCAAGCAATAAGACATCAGTTCCATGGGGCTAACGTGTCACTTGAAAATCCTAGAATAATAGAAATAAGACAGAGAAAATAAGACTTATTGGGTAGATTATCATATCCCAGCCCCCTGCCAGTGCTGAATTGTTCCCTACAGTATACTGTAAGTTCAAGAATCATGATGATATTTTGCTTACTGGCATGAGTTCATGTGATACTCATTTGGGAACAAATCCTGCCTTGATGTAGGCAGGTGCAGCTCTCGCTAAAGTTGGAAGTTGTGCCTGTCATGCTGTCTGGAGTGGTTCATGACCATGACAGCGAACCTCAGGGCAGACTATCAAAAAACAGGCAGACAGCCCAAACTGGTGGTGTGTTCTATAATTAGATTTTATCAACTCAGTAACAAATGTGAACTGCTGAAGTACTATAACTGTCTTACTATGGGATCATAGACAGTCTCCTTGGGCATTCCAGACTCTCTTACCACCCAGGTAAGCTGGATTTAGTGATAATTGGTTGCTATACACCAAAGATCACAGAAAATTCAGGTTGCTTCCAGTTCCAAGAGACCAGTTACTTACACCAGGTCAATTTGTTCCTCAGATCTCATGCCAAAGACAATGCTTATAGCCAATCCTATAGTAAACTAACGATCTATTAACTAGGAAAAAGAAATGAGAGATTTATTTACAGGTTAAATACAGGCAAACATATACACACAAATGAGTTACAGTCTATGGTTCCAGAAGGTGACCAAGTTGTAGCAATCTGTCAGCACTGAATGTTTTTTTAGGGCTAATCCAGGTTGACCCTGGGGATCTCTGCTTCTGTTTCATAGCTTCAACCCTGTGAGAGACTAAACAGCAAAAGAGATGAAAAAATTTCTTGTTGACTGTCTTGATTTCCTTCTTCCAGAATTCCAGCTGATGAGATGATACCTTTCACACATAGCCTCTTCATGGGTGTGATGGGGCAATTAACAAAGTCTTTGTATGGTGATTTACCACAATCGCCCATTTAGTGTTGATAGCCTTTTTAATGAGTAGGAGATGATCCATTCTGACAGGTTGACCATTTCAGAGCAAACATTTTTTACAGTTATAAAGCAATAATTATTACCTTATAGCATGTGGTAAAGATATTATAAGTGAAATTCATGCATGCAGCAACTTACAAGCATTTCATAATGTTTAAGCACATTGTTATAAGGCCAATACCCATCTTAACTATACCAATACACAGATGAGAGGGACTGGCTTCCAAAATTTGTAACCACACCTGATCCATGATCTGCAAAAATGGTCCATGGATATAAAGCAGTTGTCTGTGGATATAAAGTGGATATCCAAGGATATAAAGTGGATATCTGCTGGTTTACAGGGCTCTATTTGTCAATGCTGGTCTGAAGCCTAATGCCTAGGCCAGAGTTGCCACCTGGTTCGCCAGGGTTACAGTATCCACTTATGCTAAAGATCTGGACCCTTGTTTTGGTGGTTTTTTTCAGTATATTTGCTCAGCAAACTCAGACCCTTGTTGCAACCAGTTTGAATTGATGCTTTTGGCAACAGGCTAACAAACATGAATGAGAAAGCCTAGACTTGTGATATTCCAAATTAGCTCATGCTAATTTGGAGAACTTGTAGCAACCTGACACAGGATAACATTTTAATTTCTCTGGCCAACAATCTGGATATTGGGTTTGAAAAACATGATGCAATGCATGTGGTGATGTCATGACAGCTCTTGGTCATAGCAGAAGAGGTTACTTTAAGGACCTGCAACCTTCTCTGATGTAGTGAGTAGTTCCGCAATGCAGAGGCGTCAGATGTCACTGCATGATCCAGGAGGGGTTGTTGCAGGGGATTGTTGTTCATTTGCCTTGGTTTGGTTATTTTTAGCTGCCATATGTACAATTCAATGCTTATTTTGCACATAAGTGCAAAGCTGCTTAGCAAGGGAAAGTAGACTGCCAAGAAGTAAGTGCGATATTTGTTTACCATGCTGAAAGTAGAAGGGATTATGATGCCGGCATATCTCTCATCTTATCCCAGTCTTCCTAATGTCATAGTAATGTCTTAACCCTGCTTTACTTCCTCACAGTTAAATGAACCAGCTGCTCAAAATAGAGGGAAAATGCATAAGCTTCAGCAGGCTTGAAAAAGGTACAAATATTATAACCATCTAGGAATAAATAATAGGTTCTGAAGTGATTCAAAGCACTCCCTTTGGAGCTAATTCTGGTTGCAGAATTGGTGCATGCCAGAAAATGCAGAGGTGGCAGTGGGCATGCAATACGGAAATTAGATGCTCTGAATCTGCTTCTTTTGGAAAGCCACAGAGAGACTGAGGCTTTGTTACACTAGCACTTTTGTCAGAGAAATTTATGTTGGGTCAGGAGTGTGAAAAAGACACCCACTGACCAACAGAAGTTTCGCTGACAAAAGCACCAGTGTGGACAGCGCTACGTCAACAGATGCTTTCCCGCCAACATAGCTACCGCTGCTCATTGGGGTGGTTTAATTATGCTGAATGGGAACCTCTTTCCCAACGGCATAGAGCAGCTACATGGGAGACCTTAGAGCGGCGCAGCTGCAGTGGTACAGCTGTGCCACTGTAAGGTCTGCCGTGTAGGAAAAGCCTGATTAGCACATCTTTCATGAATGAGGGCTTAGTTCTACTCTCCCTGGTGTTGGTCCATTGACCTCATTTCACACCTGTGCACACCCTGGGAGCTCAGGGGTTGTAACAGGGGTATGGTGCATATGTAGATGCTTGGCTATGCTGCTGTCCAGAGAAAACACAGGTCAGACACAAATTATTTCTACTCTTAGCAGGACAGAATGTGTGAGATTCAGGACAGAGCTGACTACAGGGGCAATGATTCAACTTGTAGTTTTCTCTATCCCACCAGTTCCTGATTTTCCCCTGCCAGGCTTCTCTCACAATCCTCTTCCAGCACTGTTCTTGCTTCAGTGCAGGCTCCAAAGGAAAAGTTTCCTGCTCTCCAGGCTTTGGCAAGGTGGGACTTGCTGTTATAGGTGCTATGCTCCCTAGGTATAGCTAAGTTTGCCACAGTGAATCTTGTTCCGCCCAAGCTCCAATCAGCACCCGCTTGTCTGCCCTGCTTATTTTCTGTACCTACCTCCCAGCTGTTCTGCCCTTAAGGGCAGTACCTGGCAAAGGAGGTAGTGAAAGGGGGGGGGGGGAGGCCTCTACCACTAGTCACTCAGCTGCTAGAAGAGTAGTCCCTATTTATTACAGCTACTGGCATTCAAAAGTGTGGGGGAGGGACCTTGAAAACTGGCAGTAAATAGGCTGCCTGCCCCCAAGGAGATTACCAATTAATGGCCAGATTTTGCCTGGCTCTTATTTGTAGATGGTCCCTCACTATTGCTCCAGGAGAGCCTCTGGGTGGCAGAGTGTGATTACAAGAGTGCATGTGAAATCAAAATGAGGCTGGTTTTCCATAAGCAGGACGTAAAGTAGCTGTTAAATTAACTTGACTTGAAATGAGTTTCAATATTCAAAGATGTCGGGTCTTTTGTATGTTTCCCCACTAGATTTCAGACTATAAAGTTCTTTACATAGACTTCAATAGCGCAGTGTTTTCATGGCATTAGCAACCAAGCAAAGGAATATGATTGACTGTATTTTTCTTATATTACCAATGAAACTGATAGAAATAACTAATTCATTAACTGAATAAACTAAGCTTCCTGTTGTGTGTCAGCCTAGCATAGTATGAGTAACAGCACACCTTAAAACCATTTCCTATCTTACAGGGGTTTGTATTTAAAAGGGTGTGTATTAAAGGTTCCATAAAAGAAAATGAGGATTTCCTGGATAGACGTCAGGATCAGCTTCAGTGGGCACAATGTTCTGAAGATTCAGAGCAGGCTATGCAGCGGGGACAGAAGGCCAGCGAGGATAACTGGCGGCATGTGACTTCCAGAAGAGGAAAGAGTACCAGAAACGCCCATGTACCAGAAACACAGATACAGGTGAGCAACCGTTTTCGTGTTCTCTCCGCAGGTACTAGTGCAGAGAGTGGAGTGGATGATACATCTGAGGGAACAGAGCAGAAGGAGACTCCACTGATTGGAAGGCATGAGATGCGCCGTCCTAGGGATGGGGGTTCCACGACCACCACTCCCAGGAGGAGGAGGAGGGTGATGGTGGTTGGGGACTCTCTCCTCAGGGGGACTGAGTCATCTATCTGCCGCCCTGACCGGGAAAACCGAGAGGTGTGCTGCTTGCCAGGGGCTAGGATTCATGATGTGACGGAGAGACTGCCGAGACTCATCAAGCCCTCGGATCGCTACCCCTTCCTGCTTCTCCACATGGGCACCAATGATACTGCCAAGAATGACCTTGAGCGTATCGCTGCAGACTACGTGGCTCTGGGAAGAAGGATAAAGGAGTTTGAGGCACAAGTGGTGTTCTCGTCTATCCTCCCTGTGGCAGGAAAAGGCCATGGTAGAGACCGTCGAATCGTGGAAATCAACGAATGGCTACGCAGATGGTGTTGGAGAGAAGGGTTTGGATTCTTTGACAATGGGATGGTCTTCCAAGAAGACGGATTGCTTGGTAGAGACGGGCTCCACCTCACGAAGAAAGGGAAGAGCATCTTTGCAAGCAGGCTGGCTAACCTAGTGAGGAGGGCTTTAAACTAGGTTCACCGGGGGAAGGAGACCAAAGCCCCGAGGTAAGTGGGGAAGTGGGATACCGGGAGGAAGCACAAGCAGGAGACTGCAAGAGGGGAGGACTCCTGTCTCAGACCGAGAAAGCGGGACAATCAGTGAGTTATCTTAAGTGCCTATACACAAATGCAAGAAGCCTGGGGAACAAGCAGGGAGAACTAGAAGTCCTGGCACAGTCAGGGAATTATGATGTAATTGGAATAACAGAGACTTGGTGGGATAACTCACATGATTGGAGTACTGTCATGGATGGATATAAACTGTTCAGGAAGGACAGGCAGGGCAGAAAAGGTGGGGGAGTTGCATTGTATGTAAGAGAGCAGTATGACTGCTCAGAGCTCCAGTATGAAACTGCAGAAAAACCTGAGTGTCTCTGAATTAAATTTAGAAGTATGAACAACAAGGGTAATGTCGTGGTGGGAGTCTGCTACAGACCACCAGACCAGGGGGAGGAGGTGGATGAGGCTTTCTTCCAGCAACTAACAGAAGTTGCTAGATCACAGGCCCTGGTTTTCATGGGTGACTTTAATCACCCTGATATCTGCTGGGAGAGCAATACAGCAGTGCACAGACAATCCAGGAAGTTTCTGGAAAGTGTAGGGGACAATTTCCTGGTGCAAGTGCTGGAGGAACCAACTAGGGGAAAAGCTCTTCTTGACCTGCTGCTCACAAACAGGGAAGAAATAGTAGAGGAAGCAATAGTGGATGGGAACCTGGGAGGCAGTGACCATGAGATGGTCAAGTTCAGGATCCTGACACAAGGAAAAAAGGAAAGCATTAGAACAGAGACCCTGGACTTCAGAAAAGCAGACTTCGACTCCCTCAGGGAACTGATGGGCAAGGTCCCCTGGGAGAATAACATGATGGGGAAAGGAGTCGAGGAAAGCTGGCTGTATTTTAAAGAAACCTTATTGAGGTTGCAGGAACAAACCATCCCGATGTGTAGGAAGAAAAGTAAATATGGCAGGCGACCAGCTTGGCTTAACAGTGAAATCCTTGCTGGTTAAAAAAACACAAAAAAACAGCTTACAAGAAGTGGAAGATTGGACAAATAACCAGGGAGGAGTATAAAAGTATTGTTCAGGCATGCAGGTGTGAAATTAGGAAGGCCAAATCACACTTGGAGTTGCAGCTAGCCGGAGATGTTAGGAGTAACAAGAAGGGTTTCTTTAGGTATATTAGCAACAGGAAGAAAGTCAAGGAAAGTGTGGGCCCCTTGCTGAATGAGGGAGGGAACCTAGTGACAGAGGATGTGGAGAAAGCTAGTGTACTAAATGCTTTTTTTGCCTCTGTCTTCACAGACAAGGTCAGCTCCCAGACAGCTGCACTCTGCAGCACGGTATGGGGAGGAGGTGACCAGCTCTCTGTGGAGAAAGAAGTAGTTCGGGACTATTTAGGAAAGCTGGACGAGCACAAGTCCATGGGGCCGGATGCGCTGCATCCGAGGGTGCTAAAGGAGTTGGCCGATGAGATTGCAGAGCCATTGGCCATTATCTTTGAAAAATCATGGCGATCGGGGGAGGTCCCGGACGACTGGAAAAAAGCTAATGTAGTGCCCATCTTTAAAAAAGGGAAGAAGGAAGATCCAGGGAACTACAGGCCAGTCAGTCTCACCTCAGTCCCTGGAAAAATCATGGAACAGGTCCTCAAGGAATCAATCCTGAAGCACTTTTAGGAGGGGAAAGTGATCAGGAACAGTCAGCATGGATTCACCAAGGGCAAGTCATGCCTGACTAACCTAATTGCCTTCTATGATGAGATAACCGGCTCTGTGGATGAGGGGAAAGCAGTGGATGTGCTATTTCTGGACTTTAGCAAAGCTTTTGATACAGTCTCCCACAGTATTCTTGCCAGCAAGTTAAAGAAGTATGGGCTGGATGAATGGACGGTAAGGTGGATAGAAAACTGGCTAGATGGTCGGGCTCAACGGGTAGTGATCAATGGTTCCATGTCTAGTTGGCAGCCGGTATCAAGTGGAGTGCCCCAAGGGTCGGTGCTGGGGCCGGTTTTATTGAATATCTTCATTAACGATCTGGAGGATGGTGTGGACTGCACCCTTAGCAAGTTTGCAGATGACACTAAACTGAGAGGAGTGGTTGATACGCTGGAGGGTAGGGATAGGATACAGAGGGACCTAGACAAATTAGAGGATTGGGCCAAAAGAAATATGAGGTTCAACAAGGACAAGTGCAGAGTCCTGCACTTAGGACGGAAGAATCCCATGCACTGTTACAGACTAGGGACTGAATGGCTGGGCAGCAGTTCTGCAGAAAAGGACCTAGGGGTTATGGTGGACGAGAAGCTGAATATGAGTCAACAGTATGCCCTTGTTGCCAAGAAGGCTAATGGCATTTTGGGTTGTATAAGTAGGGGCATTTCCAGCAGATCGAGGGATGTGATCATTCCCCTTTACTCAGCACTGGTGAGGCCTCATTTGGGGTACTGTGTCCAGTTTTGGGCCCCACAATACAAGAAGGATGTGGATAAATTGCAGAGAGTCCAGCGGAGGGCAACAAAAATGATTAGGGGGCTGGAGCACATGACTTATGAGGAGAGGCTGAGGGAACTGGGATTGTTTAGTCTGCAGAAGAGAAGAATGAGGGGGGATTTGATAGCTGCTTTCAACTACCTGAAAGGGGGTTCCAAAGAGGATGGATCTAGACTGTTCTCAGTGGTAGAAGATGACAGAACAAGGAGTAATGGTCTCAAGTTGCAGAGGGGGAGGTTTAGGTTGGACATTAGGAAAAACTTTTTCACTAGTAGGGTGGTGAAGAACTGGAATGGGTTACCTAGGGAGGTAGTGGAATCTCCTTCCTTAGAGGTTTTTAAGGTCAGGCTTGACAAAGCCCTGGCTGGGATGATTTAGTTGGGAATTGGTCCTGCTTTGAGCAGGGGGTTGGACTAGATGACC
Organism: Mauremys reevesii; assembly: GCF_016161935.1. NCBI lineage: Eukaryota > Metazoa > Chordata > Testudines > Geoemydidae > Mauremys > Mauremys reevesii. The sequence goes on from NC_052624.1 coordinate 243,917,172, forward strand.
TCCTGAGGTCCCTTCCAACCCTGAGATTCTATGATTCTATGAAAGGAATCTATTAAAGTACTTTTACCTCTTTCAGTCTCTGATAATTAATATGAACTCTAAGTGCTTTATGGATTGTTGGGCTGATAATTCAGTAGCAGCTGAAGTAATAGAGGTTGTGTTGCAAAGATGGCCTCATACATACCTTGCCGAGTGCACTAAATGATTGAACCAAAAGAATAATAGGTATGGAAATTGCTGTGTGCATGGTGTTCATTCAAAGATAATATATGACAGGAGAAAGGCAAGCAGCAAGTTAGCAGATGACTCAGCCAGCATCTATGACTGAATAAAGTGTGAGTCTAACCTTCTGTCATTGAAAATATATTTAATCTGATATATTACTTTCTAAGCTAAAATATTTTACAGTACTGTTTTCCCTGTAATGCTACCATAGGGCTAAATTAACACTTAGGCATGGTGAGTTGCACCTTACTCCACATGTTGTCCCATTGAAATCAATCTACTATTCATGGGACTACTAAACATAAGTAAATGTGTCAGAGTCGGGCTCAACAGTGGGCACCAAATAGCACCTGGTGAAGATATGTGGTTCTATGAAATTTTTAACATGTGTAGGAAGGGATATATACACACTGAGAACAAACAGTTGATTATTGTTAGGCTATTCCTTTTGTTATACCTTAATCTAGAATACAGGACAGTGTACTTTATAAAAAAGAAATAGTTGCCAAACATCAACCCTCATACAGGTGGAGCAAAGCTGTGGGACATTGGTCTGTGTGGATTAAAATTGGCTACTTTTTCTCATACTACTTGGAAAGCTGTCTAGAACTTCTTTTTTGGCAGGAACACTCAGGTGTACAGCAAAAAAGCAGAGCACAAAGCCTAGCCATTGAACAAAAGTGGTCTGACAAAGCGAGGGTAAAAATTGTTAAAATGGAGCAAGATAATTGCTAGAGCACATTATGCAAGTGTGCTGGTCAGGGATGGCTTGCAGCAACTTTGCATAACAGAGTAGCAGGACCCTATCAACAGAATTCATGCTGAAAACATATGTTCTTCTGCTCAAACCAGTTTTCACTGCATCTGGAGACCAACCTTTAGCAAGGAAAGAAAAAATAAAAGGAAGGCAGCACATACAATTCTCTTCTTAGAGAAACCATTCATTTATTCATGAACAAAATCTTTCTCCTCCTAGCACTAGCAGAATTTCTCACAAAGTTTTGGGGCAGATGTTTTTGCAACAAAAAAAGGTAGGGGTGTGTGTGTGTGTGTGTGTGTGTGTGTCTGTGTGTCTGTGTGTGTGTGTGTGTGTGTGTGTGTGTGTGAAAATTTCAGCATTTTTACAGGTTTATGAGCTTTTCCTCTAAATGAAAGCTATGTTTTGATATAAAAAACAATCATATTTGGCAAAAAGTGGAAAACTTGGCAAAAACCATTGTTTAAAATTACTGTGAGACTTGTAAAATTCTAAAAATAACTGTTTCGCTGTCAAAAGTTCGGGAAACAAAAACCAGATGTTTCACCCCGTACTCTGCCAGATCTCCCACTGCTAAGCAATCAGTTGAAATTCAGCATCAGAGCTGGTCCTAAGGTCTTTGTTGCGAAATAAAGTGGTACATTCTATTGATACTCATGTGTCATTCTCATTAGCCAGTTGGGGACTGCAGACATCTGAGGACAGGTCTTGCCACCCTTACTCTCACTGAGTACTAGTTTACTCTACAGAATTGGGCCACTACAGTGTAGAATGCTTGTTGGGAATACATGCATTAAATACCAAATTCTGCAACCCTTCCACGTATTTAAATCAACAGGGCTGCTTGTGTGACTAAGTGCTACTCAATCTGTGGTTGCAGTTTGGCTCTGTTAGCAGACTGGGCTAGGCTTGGGGCTATTAAATTAAGAGAAGATACGTGTACACATCAAGATGAGACTATAGCCTTCAGATTGTAACTTTTACTTGTGAACTCCATAAGACCAAAGTCTTTTCAGGAAATAATGTGTGATGAGTAGCACGAAAATCACTTGGTCAGTGTCTGAATTGTGGTTGCTCTCTTCCTTAGGGGCTGGATTATAATCATATTAGAATATTATACATCTTTAGTGTCTGCATACTACTTTTCTCTCCTGTAATATGATGGTTACACGCTGGTTGACTTTTAAGAGGTCAGATAGAAATTTATTACTCTGAAACTGAGATTTGAGATGCCCTTTCTTGATGATGATGTATGGCTATAGACATGAGTCATTAGAAATGGTGCCTGATTATTGTCTGAACACCTTAACTATTATGCTTTGTACTTGAGGATGATTGCTGCCTGATCTGAAAGAAGAAAGTACAGTAATTGACTGGCTTACATAGAGGACATATGTGTTTATTCAATCTACTGAATTATGAGGGACTTATTCAGATAATGCTTTTTCTAAAAGGTTGGCATTCTATACCCCAAAATTTAATTTCACAACTTCTTCCTTATGCTGTGAGCCTGATTTTTCACTGCCTTACATATTGTGTAGCCTTTTTTACCAAAGTGCCAACTGACTGTAAAATGCTAGTAGATCAGAATGATAGGCCAAGATTTCCACAAGTGACTTGTATTTTGGAAGCTTCAAGTTTTGCTTAAGCAATCTGAGACACCTTAAGGGGGGCAGCGTTGCTTATTAGTTAGTGCATTGGACTAGCATCTGAGTTTTGTTCCCAGCTCTTTCACTAGCTTGCTTTGTGACCTTAGGCAAGTCACTTCCTCTCACTCTTTCTGTGCCTCAGTGTCCCTATATGTAAAATGGGGATAATGATACTGACCTCCTCTCTTCTTTGTTAAATAAACTCATACCTGCGTGCTTTACAAACAAATGTAAGTGCTGTGTGTTAAGCAGAGCTGTGATGTACTGTTCCTTTGGGAACAGTGGGTCTGGTAATTCTGTGAGTGTCCAGTGACTAGGGTGTTGGACAGCACAGGGAGCTGCTCGGAGGACTCGGAGGTTGGAGTGTGCTTGTAGCTAGCCTGTATGAGGAACAGAAGAGCCTGTGTGGACTGAGAGGGGCGGGCTTGTGCTGCTTGTGGTCAGGGTTGTCAGGAAGATGACCCTGGTACATACAAGGCTTCCTCACCCTAAGGACAGGTGGTGGTGAGGCACTTTACAATCCTGGTCCCCCCGGGAAGCATCACAGAGCGGGTCTGGCGCACAGTCTGCAGCCCACTAAGGTATGTGCGCCAGGGAGTTCAGGGAAGATTTCTGCCTCTGAAGAACTCTACCTGCTAGTGCTCACTCTAGGGCTTCATGCTGCCTCTACAAGGCACAAGCTGGCCCAAATATTTCTTCAGTCCTTACTTGGGCTAACTCCTAATGGGATCATTGGAAGTTAGTGTGGGTAGGTGTGATGGTTCTCTTCTTGGCTGACATACCAGGATTGCACCAAGGATCTCCCGAGCTAATCTCACGATCTGCTATACCTTGAGCTAAATCTGTACAGTTTACATAAGAACTTCAGGATTAGGACCATGGCAAATTCCTTGTAAAATACCCTTTGTTATATAGGCAAGGGGCAGTCTCAAGAAATAGGTCAGTGCCTCACTAACAATGTATACAAGCTCATGTCTACTTCTGGCTCAACAGAAACCTGCTGCTCTACCGTATTTAGAGTCATTTTTAATAAGGGACAAATTTTGCCACAGGACGGAATCAGAGCCTTAGGATCTGGGGACAAATTCTACTCTCCTACTTGTGTAACTGCAAAGTAAGTCCGTTGGCTTCCACTATTTCCATTGAAGATAGCCTGGATGTACACTGGTATAATTTAGAGCAGGACTTGATTTCTTACTGGAAATAAGAGTTGAGTCTCTTAAGAGTAAGAGAATCATTCCAACGTTGTCAACAAGTAATTTTCTTTCTGGTTTAACAGAAAAGTCACTATCACAAAGCACTCTATCAAATATTCAAGCTAGAAACATTCCAGATGAAGTTCTGCTTTTATTTGCATTAATGTAAACCTGGTATAACTCAAGTGACATTATTCCAGAATTCCACCCAACTTACATCATAATTAGACCTTACACCATCACAACAAATCCTCATGGGCTGACCATGCCTTGAGGACACAACATATAACCCAGGGGTAGGCAACCTATGGCACGGGTGCCGAAGGCGGCACGCGAGCTGATTTTCAGTGGCACTCACACTGCCCAGGTCCTGGTCACCGGTCCGGGGGCTCTGCATTCTAATTTAATTTTAAATGAAGCTTCTTAAACATTTAAAAAACCTTATTTACTTTACATACTAGAATAGTTTAGTTATATATTATAGACTTATAGAAAGAGACCTTCCAAAAAACATTAAAATGTATTACCGGCACGCAAAACCTTAAATTAGAATGAATAAATGAAGACTTGGCACACCACTTCTGAAAGGTTGCCGACCCCTGATATAACTTCTTAATTGGGGGGTTTATACACTACCAGCTGAAGTAGTGCACCTGCATTCTTTACACATCTTAGGAACAAAGAATGTAGGCCATCCTTATATGATAGGGGACTCTATCTGGGGGAAGCAGTGATACTGAAAAAGATTTGGGGTTCATGGTGGATAATCAGCTAAACATGAGCTCCAAGTGCAACGGTGTGGCCAAAAGGGCTAATGCAAGCCTTGAATGCATAAACAGTGGGATCTTGAATAGGAACAGGGGGGTCATTTTACCTCTATATTTGGCACTGGTGTGACCACTGCTGGACTACGGTGTCCAGTTCTGGTGTCCACAATTCAAGCTTTAAAGAGCACAGTATCCATGTGTTTCTTGGCAAATCGAAAGGTGTGCTTCCATGTGCCAAAGCAGGCAGCATATCAAATTGCATACAGTTCATAGAATCATAGAATATAAGGGTTGGAAGGGACCTCAGGAGGTCATCTAGTCCAACCCCCTGCTCAAAGCAGGACCAATTCCCAACTAAATCATCCCAGCCAGGGCTTTGTCAAGCCTGACCTTAAAAACCTCTAAGGAAGGAGATTCCACCACCTCCCTAGGTAACCCATTCCAGTGCTTCACCACCCTCCTAGTGAAAAAGTTTTTCCTAATATCCAACCTAAACCTCTCCCACTGCAACTTGAGACCATTACTCCTTGTTCTGTCACCAGGTACCACTGAGAACAGTCTAGATCCATCCTCTTTGGAACCCCTTTTCAGGTAGTTGAAAGCAGCTATCAAATCCCCCCTCATTCTTCTCTTCTGCAGACTAAACAATCCCAGTTCCCTCAGCCTCTCCTCATAAGTCATGTGCTCCAGCCCCCTAATCATTTTTGTTGCCCTCTGCTGGACTCTCTCCAATTTTTCCACATCCTTCTTGTAGTGTGGGCCCCCAAACTGGACACAGTACTCCAAATGAGGCCTCACCAGTGCTGAATAGAAGGGAATGATCACATCCCTCGATCTGCTGGCAATGCCCGTACTTATACAGCCCAAAATGCCGTTAGCCTTCTTGGCAACAAGGGCACACTGTTGACTCATATCCAGCTTCTCGTCCACTGTAACCCCTAGGTCCTTTTCTGCAGAACTGCTTCCTAGCCATTCGGTCACTAGTCTGTAACAGTGAATGGGATTCTTCCATCCTAAGTGCAAGACTCTGCACTTGTCCTTGTTGAACCTCATCAGGTTTCTTTTGGCCCAGTCCTCTAATTTGTCTAGGTCCCTCTGTATCCTATCCCTACCCTCCAGAGTATCTACCACTCCTCCAAGTGTAGTGTCATCTGCAAACTTGCTGAGTGTGTAGTCCACGCCATCCTCCAGATCATTAATGAAGATATTGAACAAAACTGGCCCCAGGACCAACCCTAGGGGTACTCCACTTGAAACTGGCTGCCAACTAGACATGGAGTTGTCGATCACTACCCGTTGAGCCCGATAATCTAGACAATCAGTTGAAGACATCAATTTCGAGAAGAACTATATAAGCCTTTAATGGTCATATTCATATTCTTCAAACTGCTTGAATGACATCCGCACAATGCTTGAATGACAAACCGCACGACTCAGACAAACAAAAGCATAGAGAAAGCAGCTCAAACAGTGTGTATTGAATGTGAGCTTACAAAACTGTTGCTCATTTCAGCTTAATGAAAATCCTTATCATACTTGTAAATGCTATGTACTGTTTCTGCAGATAGTTCAAGGAAATATTTCTTAAAGAAAATTTTTGCTACTCAACCCTTCCACTGGCCTCTTCTTTGAGTCCTTCTCCTTTTAGAATATTAGTGATTTAACAAACGTTTTGTAGGACTATGTAGAAAACACAGTCCCTGCCTACTGATGCTCCTAGCTTTCCCAAACCGCAGTAGTGTAAAACTGACCTTATGCCTGTCAGTTTCACTGTTGCTCACAGAAATTTCAACAGCAGCAATGAAAACAAAACCAGACTCACTTTTCGTGTTGCTATGAGCAGTCAAGGAAATTTTGGCACTGTTTGTTTTTAGGTAGTTTAAATTCTGTTAATGTTTGAAGGATTTCCTTGCAACAATAACTAGAAACATTTTTTAAAATGAAAGCTTAGATTGTGCAGAAGTTGATGACCCTCACCCTGGACAGGTGGAGCTTCAAGCTCTGTGTGTGTGAGAGAGAGACTGTTTTTGGCAACTGTTAATACTGCAATGTTATTTTATAGAGCAGAATATAGTAATGGATGTAGAGACTGGATGTAGTAATGTAGTAACAGGCATGGATGAGAGATTCGAATTAAAAACTCCTTCTCCTATTAATTTTTACTAAATGATGTGCCATAGTCATAACACTCAAAGGTCATTTGTTTCCAGTTACGTGACTCATTTTAATCCCAAAGTAACTTACATTAAGTACAAATTTGGGATAATTTACATCAGTGACAAAATATCTTGAAATTAAGGTAGAAAGAGTTATTTATCCTAAAAGAGTGAACCACAGAGCATTTTTCCTTGAATAAAAACATTTTTTTGTGTCATTCTGTTTGGGTCTTTGTCATATTGGCTTTGCCAGGTTTTGGGATATAACCACATTTCCAAGATATCACTAGCACGGTAGTTGTGCCAATGCACACACAGGAACTCTTCTCTACTCTATGTTCCCAGTGAAGCATTTCTATATTTTTTCACATTCCATATAAAAAGGAGAAACAAATATTTTCATAGCTCAATTCCTGGGGCATTCCTAAGATTTTTCATGAGGTGTTGCGTGGAGTCTTTCCATCACAGTACAGCGATGTTAGCTCTTGAAAGGGCTGATTCTGTTGAAGGAGTTATCATTGTTTCTAAAGCAATTTCCTTGGATTTATCTGAGCTGTAATGGAGGTATTTCTCTCCAGGTGTTGAGCTGCCACTGATAACAGACAATGTATTTTTTAATTTATAATAAAGCACATATGTATTGCCAGTATATATTTATGTATTTCATAATACAATACATGCTTTTCATTGTAGTCGGTGGTGTAATTTTGAGGTATTAAACTTGTGAAAGCACACACAGCATGAAATATGATCCTACAGACACCCTGTAAAGATATATAACTTCATCTCATTAGTAGAGAAGATACACATGTGTGGGTGGGAAAAAACAAAGGGGGTATTCCCATAAATCAAAGAACATTTTTGTATCCATGATCTTAAGGGAAAAAAAGTATTTAGATCTGCTCCTAAGAATTCACCTGTTTATGAAACAAATTTTCTTAAGTTTCCTTTCATTTAAAAGATTAATAATGTAAAATTTTAAAAAAATCTCTACATGTTTTTCTCCAGAACTTTTCTGCCATGCTCTGATTCTGTCATACATTTTAAATGTTATTTTAGCAAGAAGAAAGGACTCTGTGTCTTTGATTTATTACCTCTGTTTATGGAATATGGCTGTTTGGCCAACTTTACTTCATAGACTAAGTGAATCAGTGCAAAAGCAATCACTTTTGGACATCAACTGTATAAAGTAAACATTTGAATGATAAAATAAGTGTTTCCATCTGCAAGTTGGCTGGTATTTCATAATGGTATAGAATTCTTGTTTTTCTTATGTGGTGTCCCTTGTCTTTTTTTCTCTTCTTTTTTGACTTTGTTTGGTCAGTTACTCAGCAAAAATTGCTTGTACCTTAGAAGAAATAGTGTCTATTCAGCATATGGCATTTATAGATCTTCAAAAGCCCTTTCAGGAAGCATGCTTCAGATTAGAGGGCTTTTCTACTTCTGGAATGGTTTTAATTTGTTAGCACTTTAGATCCGTAGTCTTGAGGTAGCTCCTCTTTCAGTCAATAAAATGGTTAGTGAAATGAGGGTAAAATATTATAATTGTGGTCTTCAAATCAAATTTTTATGTGGGGGGTTTTCCTTCTGCTATGCGTATCTGTCATTCTGGGAGGTTGTTTTCCTTTTACTCTTCAGTGCAACTGCCAAGAATGACAGTTCTAACCATGAATTACCACAGCAGCTCAAATCCAAGTGATTGGGAGGTTGCTGTGTTGGGATAAAAAGAAAGACAAAAACAGTTCAGCTTTGACTACAAAGTTTGCAACTGCAGGCTGCCACCAGGTCCAGAGTTCATACCTTTTTTGCTTGCAGCTCATATAATACTTTATACCACATGCAGCACCTACAGTAATGAGATACAATGAAACGAGTTAAGGTACGGTGAGGCTATACAATACAACTTCATTTAATATACATTTCTATAACAGGGTAGCAGGATGCCTCTTTCAACCCATCACAATAGCAGCTGTCCAACCCTGCAGACAGACACCAGCTGATTTATGCTGACTTAGTGTGGCTTATTAACACAACCAGCTTTTTGTGCACAGGGACTGAGGTCTAGTACAGAAACCTCACTGCACGGAAAGTCTAGGTCATCTTAGAAAGCTCATGAACCCTGGCTGCGCTGCCCAGATTGCCAGTAACTCCCAGCCTTTCCATGTCCAAACGAGGACATGCTTACTTGGTTACATTTGAGTGGGTAGATATGCAGCCCAGTGAGAGGGGAAGGGTCCTGAGTGCTCTGATTGGCCTCTTTGACTACAGGCACCAATGGAAATCTGCCTCTGCATGGGGACAGTGCTACAGAGCAAGGCCAGGAAAGGCAGTCATTTTGGCTGTCCAAGGAAATTTACCAACAGAGGTTTTACATTTAACTTCAGGGGGTGGCTGTGCACCTTTACTCAGGAACAGACTCATTGGCTGACACCCCAAGACCAGGAGAGTTGGGAAGCTAATGGATAGAGCTGGGTAGAACTGGATTTTCCATTTCATGCGAAACATCATAATTTCTCATTTTCCCCCCATTCCAAAACAGAACAAAAATATGCCATTTCCCTATTCCTGCATGATGTTCATCTGCTTATACATCCAAGGATCACATTTGCCGTCTTAGTTATAGTATCACTGTGGGAATTGATTATCTACCATGACCCCTAAGTCCTTTTCAGCATCACTGCATTTGAGATTCAGTCTCCCATCCTAAAACTGTGACCTACATTCTTTGTTCCTAGATGACCTTGCATTTGGCAATATTTAAAAGCATGCTATACCATGTGAGCTAAATTTGAACAATCATACTGTACTTAGCGGTATTTAACAAAGCCACCAATTTTACTAGCAAAGATTTTGTATTTTTTCCCATATCACTGATAAAAATATGAATAGCATTGGCCCAAGAATATATCTCAGCAGGACCCCACTAGATGATGATTTTCCATGTACAATTACTTTTTGTGATGTGTTAGTTGTCCAGTTTTTAATCCATTTAATATGGGCTGTCATTGGTGCCCTTTTGATGAAGATTTGTCAGTGGAGGTGACTTTGCCATTAACACCACAAGATGGAGCTGCAGCTGTGGCTGGACCCATTTCATGTACACACTGATGGAAAGATGCCAGCAGCTGCCTTATCTACCCTCCCGCTTACCCCACTAGTTAATTGACAGAGAGAATATTCAATATGTGGGAGCTGGTCCCTGACAGAAAGAGAACACAGGAGATAATATAGGGGGCAACCTAGAAGACCACTATTGCTAGGCACCATGTCAGTATTTCTGTTGTACTCTTTCCATTTGCATGTGTATGTTTTGCTTTTTTTGACTACACAACCGGTATATTCATCTATGTCCCCACACATAAATCTGCAAGTGGACATGCAAATGGAGTTCTTCTCCAATGTATTTATGTAAATGAAATAAATTAAGATAATATTTGCAGCAGGCATTATTTGCAGTAGAAAATTGCTGTCTATTCCCTTCGACCATCATGATTGGGGAAAAGGCAGCATATATGCCTCACTTAACAGGTCACACTGGGATTGATGCGAAGAAAGAAACAACTCTAGGAGCCAAAGAGGTCTGTGCACACTGTACATGCTACTGTACTCTGATGGTGCTGCTATCAGACAGTTCTTTCACCTGGGCTTATGACTTATGTAACAACTTCATTTTTCATTAACACCTACTGTACACATACAGGCAATCAGCAGGTTTACAATGGGTATCAAGGTACGTGGGACTCGTATGCAAGTTAACATTTAAATCATCTGTGCCTTTGTGAAAGAGTGAATTGCTTGGTACCTAATGATTCACACATGTAAAACCAACACCACCATGCTGGAAAATTACAACGTTTCCAAAAATAAACAACCCAACAAGCAAACAGGCAACAACCAATAAACTAACCAACCACACAAAAATCCAAACCACCAACAAAATAGTCAATTTATAGTGAAAATATGGGCTAGCCTCAAAAGTTTCCCTTTTAAAGTGAAAGTTCCCAATTTCCTTAAATAAAAGGCTTCTGTCTGAAGTTGTAATGAATTATCAGTTTTACTATTTTAAAAAAATAGACAGCAATACAACTGAACAAAATTGCATAACATATAGGAAGTTTCTCCATTACGCTTAACAGGAACAAAACAGACCAGAGCCTTAGAAGCAAGTTAACAACTCAACAGATTTCCTGCTTTGTTACTAATATTAGCTTTATCATATCTCTGCAAAATAATAAATGCTTGCAAATGCAGCAGTTGCTTTTGCAGTCCAGGAGCAAACCGTCTTGTACTTTTTGAAAATAAAAAAGCAATGTGTTATAAAAAAAATACCCTCTAAATTATGTTGTGACACCGACATCCTAATTCTTTTTCACATGCTGTCTATATGTCAGTGCCTAACTTTAGGCACACATGTTAGAAAAATCTGTCTCTCTAGCCACATGTGCATATGCGGGTGTACATGTATGCCTGTGTCTTCTTTCTCATGTTTTGTCACATTCAAAATGCTTTTGCCAAATGGAAAATATTGCAAAATGTAACTGACATTTAAATAGATATATGAAAAATGGCAATTTTAAATTAAATTAAGCAAAATTTCACAAAAGTTTTAGTTTTATTATCAACTCCCCCACCTCGACACCCATCAGAGCATATGGCCCACTGTTTAAGTAAAGGCTGCTTATTTGCACAAAGTGGATATTGCTATTAACACTGTACTAATTACTGAAAACAAACATGTGTAAGCATGATCTCTGGTAACTGCCTCTGTCAATCCAGCTTTTCCTCCCCACTTTTTCATACCAAGGAATTAGTATTGCTCATGAAAGTACAGTGAACCGTCACGCAAACAGCCCACCAACTGGCATGAATAAGGAAAGCCTCATCGACCGCTATTGAAGACAGATTTCAGACAACACTTTTTGTCATGCTTTTACTGGGTTTTTTTTTAAATGGAACATGGAAGAAGCTTTTTAAAGAACCTTGTTTAGAGATAAAACATTGGACACAAAGAACACTATTTTAATAGACACTTAGATAGCACACCATCTAACATTTCTGATGCTTCTGCTTTGATGTGTGGCAGACATTTTGTGTTGAGGGCAGTACAGATTGTCACAGAGTACGTGTGCGCACGCGTGTGCATGCACACACACACACACACACACACACACACACACACACACACACACACACAGAGAAGGGTAACACGTGGAACCTTTAATTTTGTTCTTGTGGTTTTCTTTAATCTATAGTTTAAAAATATCATTCGGACTGAAAGCATCTGTTTGGTCTTTGTATTAGGGAGAATATAAACAGGAGTGAAAGTTCACCTTGGAGTACTCCTATAGGAGTTGGAGTGACTTGATCACCACAGAAGCTTCAGAAAAGCTTGCCTCAGTAGGCTGCATAATTCCTCATTTTGTTACCTAGCTGGTCTCTTATCATGGAGGACCCTCCCACATGTCCTTCAGACCATGTGTGGCTCTCATCACAGTAAGAATTGAAAGAGCATGCTATGAAAGAACAGAGTTCTAGTTTGATCAGTGATGTGTCAAAGCCTCCTGGAGTCCATTCTTGTCTTAGTGATAGCCCTGGAGAGGACAGCAGTGACTGTCAAGGTGAGCCTATCTCACCATGTTCAGCCGTGAAATAGTAAAGCTTGGTGCATTTCTGTCTCTCATATACCTACACTCGAGGCTCATGAAGGGAGCTAATAAACAAAATGAGGCAGCAACAGCAAATTTTGTTCTTATACTGCATCACACTGCCTGATGTACTAAACAGCAGTGGGACTGTCCAGTTCGGTGCAAGTTGCATATAAAAAGATGTTGCATGATACAAAATTTTACATCTGATGATTTTCACAGATCATGCTATGTTTTGGCACCAGTTCCCTGTCATTTCTCATACCATGGAACTTTACATGGGGCATTTCCTTTATAAAACAACTTGCCTCGGGTTTCAGGATTTCTAAGTAAACAGAATTCTGTCATCGCACTCCGGTGTTCCAGGTGTACTTTGTCATTAGTCTCTCCCTGGCACAGCCCAAGGACTCCAGTCTGCTCATTAAACTCTGTATGCACTTTGTGTAGTCTTGAGTTTGTGCCCATGCCTGTAAGCTGGTGTTTAATCAAGACTGAACAAGATGGCCTTACCCTGCATAGAGAGACTATTTACATTCTTTGCTTCACATAGCCTTTGGGTTGAGTGCCCACAAGATGAGTATCATATTATAAATAATAAATACTTAGCTCTTATATAGCACTTTCATCTGCAGATCTCACAATGTTTTACAGAGGTGGGTAAGTATAATTATCTCCATTTTATAGCTGGGGAAACTGAGGCAAGGTCACACAGCAAGTCAGTGACAGAGCCAGCCAGGAATGAACTCCAGGTCTCCTTATTCCCTGTTCACTGGACCACATTGCCTCTGCTTCACCCCTTCCATTTCAATCACCTTTTTCCTGTATCTAGTTCCTTTTCTGTCTCCAAACCCACTCAGTCACCACGTATTCCTATGACATGGTATGGGGGAGGGGCAGAAGACCCAGAAGGCAGGATAGGAGTCATATGGTTTTTTTCCTGATTCACTCTAGTGTGACATATTACTAAGTGACCTACAGCAGATGATTTGCCAGGGTGTCTTCTCTTCCTGCTCCTGGAAGCCAGAGGAAAAGAGATAGGATGGGATATTGGGTCCCTTGCTCTCCCTCACAAATGTGTCAGGAGGTGAAGGCAACAGTGACAAGTTCCTTTTCTGCTCCTCCTGCAAAGGACCTGGAGTGTTCACTCTGGTAGCGTCTCAAAGCCGGCTGGTTTTCAGAGCAAGGTGCATGAGCCGAGACCTCTGATCAGCGCTTTGTTGGCTCTGCTGGCTTGACAATGCACTAGGTTTTTTTGGCACTGTTAATAGGAAAGAAGCTGGCTTACGAGCCCTACAGCCCATTGTCAACACTGACTCATCTGGAAAATGCCCAGGCTAGTTGTTTGCTGACCCTTTCAGGGCCTGATGAGGATTGAGTTGCCTTTTCACCTGCAGTGGTGATCACTCCAGAAAGACTGAGGCACTTTGACTTGGCTGGGGACAGTGGGGAAGTGTGCACTAATGCTGTGCCCTGTACTTCTTCTTTGGATCAACAGAGGTATTCAGTGCAGCAGGCTTCCACAAGTACTGTATTTGTTTAATAGAAATTCAAGTGATTCAATGAGGTGCTGCATTTTCTTTCTATAAGTTGTAGCTTAATACAGAAAAGTCTTAATTTTGTATAAATTAACACGAGGAGGACAGAAACAAATCATTTCAGCGTGGTGGACATCTGTAGAAAGGACATCTGACCTGCCCTTCAGACTGTACAGTCTGCTGTTGCATTAGTCTCAGTGACAACACTACATAGCAGTCGCAGAACCTCACAAACTAGGCATTCAACAGGTCAGAATATTTCAAGGAGACTTGCAGCTCTCTTGTTTTTAGGATCTATCATTTTTGGAAACTAGCAACTCTTCACCCAAACTTCCTTTCCAGCATTTCAGTTGCTCAAAGTGAGAATCTCAGAAGGGCAGCAAAAAATTGACCCCCTCCCCCTTGCTTTGTTAGAGGTGCTCCTTTCCAGTCTGGGATACAATCACTGCCCCATCCACATTCTCTCATGGGTGGTCACAAGCTCCTGCACTTTCAGTGATATCTGTTACAAGCGGTACTTTCTCTTAAGGATGGTTAAATCAAAAGTCCTAGAAGCGGACCTGAGGATAACTTGGGTATCAGTGTCTGTGGTCTTGAAAGCTTATTAGGTGATGGGAGAAAAACATCACAATACAATGCACGCGACAATATGTTCTTTAACTAAGCACATCAAACAGGCTATTGTT